>NC_133102.1:32477959-33082956 GCF_022965805.1 Primulina eburnea
CACATCACTCTTTTCTTTAGGCATTGTATTAAGAGCAAGTAACTCCTCTTGTACATCCCAATCATCTTCATCCAGTGTAGACGCCGATTCCAACAAGCATCTCTCCAAGGAATCTTTCGTCAATCTACCTGCACCAACATGAGATACACATGAATCAATTACATCAATACTATTACAAGTACTTACCTCATTTGGTTCTTTGATTGTGTTGTAGATGTTGAACATGACTTCTTCTCCACCTACTCTCAATGTGAGCTCGCCCTTGTGTACATCAATAAAAGCTTTTCCGGTGGCCAAGAATGGCCTTCCAAAGATAAGCGGAGTGTCCTGATCTTCTTCCATATCTAGAATAACAAAATCAGCAGGAAATATAAATTTGTCTACCTTTACCAGAACATCCTCCACTATACCCCGTGGATATGTAAGTGATCTGTCCGCCAGCTGCAGGGTAATAGTGCTAGGCTTCACCTCGCCAAGCTCCAAAGTCCTGTAAATAGAAAAAGGCATTAAATTAATACTGGCACCTAAATCACATAAAGCTTTATTTATTCTAGAACCACCAATAACACAAGGAATAGTAAAACTCCCTGGATCTTTGAGTTTCTGTGGTAGTTTCTTTTGGAGTATGGCGCTACACTCCTCAGTCAACTTAACTATCTCAAACTCATGCAACTTCCTTTTCTTTGACATCACATCTTTGATGAACTTTGCATAGTTTGGCATTTGCTCCAAAGCATCGGCAAATGGAATGTTGATATGAATATTCTTGAAGATCTCCAAAAATTTGGCAAATTGATCATCCAATTTCTTCTTTTTTGAACCTCTGTGGATATGGAAGAATTGGCTTGAATACCGGAGGTTGTTCAACTACAACTTCAGCTTTGGATCCCTCAGTTTCAACTTCTTCAACAGTTATCTCATTTTCATCCTTCTCATTGGAATTTTTACCCTCAAGTTCTCTTCCACTTCTCAAAGTTACAGCTTTGCATTGCTCCTTTGGATTCACTTCAGTGTTACTTGGAAATTGACCTTTATTTTGATCTCTCAATGCATTAGCCAATTGACCAATATGTGTCTCCAATGATTTCATTGTGGCACCCATATTTCCCATGTGAGTTTCCATGCCACCAAGACGAGATTCAGTCCTAGCCATCCTTTTATTAGATTCAACAACAAATATCCCAACTAAATCCTCAAGTGAAGGCTTACCTTCCCCCTTTGATGTATTGAACCCCGGTGGAGGATTCAACACATTCTTATTATTGGCATATGAAAAATTTTCATGATTTCTCAAACCAGGATGATAAGTGTTAGGGGGAAGGTTACCTCGATATCTTCCGTACCCACCAAAATTCCTATTGTTGATATAATGAGCCTCATCAGGAATATGTGGTTCTTCAGTAACAACCGATGCATTTTCAACCTCTGATGTACTAGCCTTATTCATTGCTGCAATTTGAGTTGTCAAAGCTGAAACTTGAGCGGTGAGTGATGTAATAGGATCTATGGCATAAATTCCAGCTTGCTTCTTTACTCCTGACCTTTCAGACGGCCACTGAAAACTGTTAATGGTCATCTGTTCAAGCAAATCATATGCTTGATCGGGTGATTTGGCAAATATTGTGCCACCAGCTGCTGCATCAACAGTGCCTCTTGTTTGTCCATTCAAACCATTGTAAAATAATTCAATCTGTACCCAATCTTCAAAACCATGGTTTGGACATCTCCTCAACAACTCCTTATACCGTTCCCATGCCTCATATAATTGCTCAAAATCAGTCTGCCTAAAAGTACTTATCTCAATTTTTAATTGTGCAGACTTCGCAGGTGGGAAATATTTTGCAAGAAACTTGGTTGCTAAATCCTGCCATGTAGTGATACTCCCCAAAGGAAGCGATTGGAGCCATCCTCTTGCTTGGTCCCTAAGAGAAAAAGGAAACAAACGCAATCGAATTATATCATCAGAAACACCATTTATTTTTACCGTGTCAGTAATTTCAAGGAATGTTCTGAGATGTAAATGAGGATCTGCAGTAGCGGCTCCTCCAAACTGATTCTGCTGAACCATGTTTATCAATGCAGGCTTGAGCTCAAAGTTGTTTGCATTAATAGTTCCTCTTGCTATGCCCGAATAATGAGCATTCAGTACCGGCCTAAAATGATCTCTGATGGGTATTGCAGGAGGTGGATTTTCATTATCTCTGTTCTCGGCCATTGCTCGAATCTCTTCTCTTCTTTCCTTTCTTAATCTTCTTGCGGTTCTTTCGATTTCAGGATCAAAGATAAGCAAGTCTGGATTTTGCGATCTTCGCATGCACTGTCAAACAAAGACAATAAACAAATCAATGTTCAATGTAGTACAATAAAACCAGCTCTAAATTAAAATCTAGACTAATTGGTAACAATACTAATATAAATTCAAATTTGATATTCCCCGGCAACAGCGCCAAAAACTTGTTGCGTTTTTTCTTGATTGCTCGCAAGCGCACGACGTCAAGTTATAGTAAAATGTAATTTTGAGTACAAGTGTCGATCCCACGAGGAATGTATTTCTAAATTTATATTAATGCTTGTAATTAAAATAGTCTCGATTTTATTTAGAATATTCAATTAACAGATTTGTTCACCTCAATAACTAGATTGAAAAATAAATTTAATTGTATTACCAAACAAAGTTGAACAACAATGGAAATAAAGATCTAGAGGTCCGATTTCACGCAACTATCCACCATGTGCTATTTTGTGTAACTATATTATAAATGTCCTTCTTATTCATTAGCCAAGAATTCTATAATTATCTACTCCCTCTCCCGAGTGCTAAGTAGATACTAATTATTTAACAAAAATTGTAACGTCCCCATCAACAATCTATAATTAAATAACACAATAAGCACTAGCTTCTTTTTATGGCTTCAATAGCAATAGATGTCCTCCCGAACTATATAAATACCATTGATGTATTTTTCCCTTTCTTGTTTATAAATTCCCTTTTCCAAGTGATAATTTATAAACATAAGAATCATTCAAGATATGGCCAATAAATTGAAAGCATTAAGATTGGAAAAACACAAATGAACAATAAGAAAACTTATATAGCATTAATCATAAATCCCAACACATGGTTTGTAGTTTTGTTCCATCATTCCTCTAGAATTAAGATTTAGTTCATAATAATACAAATAACACAACAACACATAAATCTTAAACAAGACATATCAAATAAAAGTGAAAATAAAGAAAGAAGAACTTAGAACAAGAGTTTTGGAGTGTATGAAGTTTTTGTCCAAAAGTGTGCAAGAACTTTGTTGAAGAAGATGAGCTTGATCTTCAATCCTTTGCTTGTAGCCTCCACCCTTGTTCTTGCTCCTCCAATATGACCTAGATGATGAAAAAGATATCCTTTTATAGTCTAGACAGGATTCCACACGTAGCACACCATTTTCCTCTACTTTTATTCAAAGTCCACAAAGTTTCACAATTTCCGGAATAATGTTGGTGCACGACCGCGGGTGCGGTGCCAGGAGGACCGCGGGTGCGGTGTATGTTCGGCAGAATTCCTCTTGTTCAGCGTGTGAGACCGCGGGTGCGGTCCTTGCATGACTGCGGGTGCGGTCGTGCTTCGACTTTGCATCTTCTAATTCATCAATATACTACTCCAAACTCTCATGTCTAAGCTTCCAAACTACAATAACAAAAACAACAACAAATCAAATAAAACCTGCTCTAGATTCACAAAATTCAAAGTTAAAAACAAGTAATAAAGTACAATAAATTGCACTTATCACTTATCGTGTAGCACTACCGCTGAATTTTGCCGGATTACACAATGTATTCCACATCTCGATGCTCAAGAAGTATATAGAAAACTCTTCGCATGTCTTGAGTCTTGAGCCGTTGTAGTTGGATCCAGATCTATCGTATGAAGAAAGACCTGTCCGAGTTCTAGACAGACAGGAGCAGAGACTTCAGAACAAAGTGACCAAGTTGGTCAAAGTCGAGTGGCTGAATCAATCAGTGGAAGATGCCACTTTGGAGGCCGAATCTGATTAGAGAAATCGCTACCCGGAACTGTTTGGTAAGATTTAATTTCGAAGACGAAATTTATTTAAGTAGGGGAGGAATTGTAGAGCCCAAAATCGGTACACGTAAAATTCATGCAATTATTTAAATTTCTAAATTATTTATTTAGTTTTAAAATGATTTTCTTAGCTATGCATGATTTATTAATTTTCATTATTTTAAATTATTTATGTTTATGTGATGCACGTTAAATTGTTTTCTCGAGTTTCATGTTTCAGGCGATTATTCGATTCGGGATTGGAGAAATGAGATCGGCGACGATTTGGGCGATTTGTAAAATGTGGTATTTTATTTCAGGTCAAGAAAGTGGCATTTTAAATGATTTATTATGTTTTTATCATTTTTAAAGCCTAATTTATTTATTAGGTGATTTTAAGATTTTAAAACTTTTAAAGTGGTCACTTGTACGTTTTATTTTAAATTAAGATATTTTAGAATAGTTAGGAGGGGTTAGTATTTTAATTAGCTTGTTCATTATTAATTAAGCAATTTCATTCCCTTAATTTAGCTTAAACACACGCACACACACTGTCACATTCACGTTACACACACCCACACATTTCATTGTCTCTTCATTTCATTTTTTTTTGTGAGAAAACTAGGGTTCTTAGTTCTTTCTCCAGCATCCACCCTCCCCTTCAAATTATTTCATCTTTCACACGTTCATTTTATCATCAAATTGGGCCTCAAGTCGCTCGGATCGTTTCCTGCACCACATTGTTTTGTTACTCGCTGTATCATGAGTTTTTAAAGATCAAGGCATGTATATTCTTTTATTTTTTGCATCACTCTTGTGGAATAAGTATTTTGATGAGTATTGTATGCGAAATCCATGTATGTTGTGCAAAAAGTTTGAAACGTTTTTGTATCAAAATTTTAGATCTCAAAACCGTGTTTGCTGTCATTTTTATTACTGTGAAATTTTAGTTTGTTTTCTGGAAAAACTTTCAACATATAAAATGTACTTCTTTTTGTTACATTCGATTCTACAGTAAATTCGTAATTTTTGGACAAGAAACGAGTGAGTTATGATTATTTTCGTGTGATTTAAACGATTTTTTTTATATCTCAAAAATCGAATACGATGTCATTTCGAATCCTGTTAGTTTTTGGTTGGTTTTCTGGAAAAACGTTCAACATATAAAACGTAGTACTTTTTGATATCTTCGATTTGATGGTAAATTCATAATTTTTGGACAAGAGATGAGTGAGTTATGATCATTCTTGTGTGACTGCTCAATTGTGTTGGTTTTCAAAGTTTTTGGCGCATGACGACGCTCGAGCAGTAAGATTTTACTGCCCGAGCGCCAACCATTCTAGGGAAAAAAATTGTCTTGGGCAGGCATACATAATGTATTAATATGTTCGACCTGCAAAAGAAAATATTTTATAATTTTTTAGGTATGTTAAATGTCTTGTGACCAAATTATGAACGGGTTTGAAAGCCGGAGAACGTGTCTGGGGACCTCTCCACCCCGATAAAGTATGACCGAGTTTGATCAGGATTGGAAAGCGGTAAAGTATGACCAGGGACCAATCCACCCGGTAAAGTATGACCTGGGATCTTATGTATGTGGTAGTGAACATTCCTGCCAACCTTGTACTATGATTTAGTCTGATCAGGCGCATTTATGTTACTGGTAATTTGCTTTGAAATATATCTCTATGCAAAATGATGATGACTATGCATGTTTAAGTATGTCTGATGCAAGTATGTTTACGAAAATGTTTATGAAATAATGGCACGTCTATGCTTATGTAAGTATGTTCGAAGTAAAGTTACGTATACGCTACTTTAAAATGCATGTGGTTTTATTATATGTTACTTGCTATTCTCAGTTTATACATGAGTGTTTAAACTCACTAAACTTGATCGATGTACGTGAGGACGAGTATGAAGAGACGAGAGGTGGTGATCAGTGAGTTGGCTCTGACTGCGCAGTGGACTAACCCGAGGACCGCCTTAGTTTTAAGGATTTTTATGCATGTTGTTTCATTTACTCTGATTTTTAAAGAATTTACTTTATGATATTTTAAACAAGTACTTGTTGCAAGTTGTTTACAATTTCAAATATTTGTTCAAGCATTTTTATTATGTGGCATTTTGAATGATAATTTCTTAATTAAGAAAAAAATTTATTTTCCGAAAATTTTCAATATGTTTAAAATTTACGGTACTTTACATATACCATATATTAAATAATTAAAAATAATCATTTAGCAAAAAAAATTTCCCTTCATAGTCATCGGTCTCCGTTTCTTGGTCGCATCTCGAATAACTCTTAAAACATTGTTTTATGCATTCTAATAAAAACCCACATTTTTAAACATATAAATATGCCTACCACATTTAATCAATGCAATTAAAAATAATTTAATTAAACATTTTTTATTTTTCCTAGATTTATATGTCGTTGGATTACGGTATTGTGTTTTCAACCTTAAAATATAAACTAACAATTTGACTGAGAAGTTCTGTGGGAGCTAATTTGACAGAAAGAAAAGCCTACAAAGGTCAGAATTTGGGCTTTTTAATTGTTTACAGTATATATGTTAAAAGATTAATAAAATAAGGTAAAAAAAAAATTTTTAACAAAATAATGTGTCACGCCATTGGAAATGGCGTGACTTGCTTTTTTAAAAAAAAAAAAAGCAAGTCACGCCATCTCCAATGGCAAAAAAAAAGCAAGTCACGCCATCTCCAATGGCGTGACTTGCTAAATTAATTTTTTTTTAAAAAAAAAAAAGCAAGTCACGCCATTGGAGATGGCGTGACTTGCTAAATTAATTTTTTAAAAAAAGCAAGTCACGCCATCTCCAATGGCGTGACTTGCTTAATTTTAATTTTTTTTTTAAATATGTGACGCCTAGTAAATAGGCGTGACTTGTTGAATTTTTTATAAAATAATTGTTGGACGTTTGGGATAAAGAACTGTTGCATGTGAAATACTGACAAACCATGTAATCAATAATGCATACATCTTTTTTTTTCTTTTACAAAGAAGACGATAAACAAATTTGAATTAAAATTTGCGTGATAAAGTGATCTGATGTATCAAATCAATAATGCATACATCTTTTTTTTCTTTTACAAAGAAGACGATAAAAAAATTTGAATTAAAATTTGCGTGATAAAGTGATGTGATGTATCACTGATAACTTTTAACATGGTGTGTTTTTTATCTGATGAAAATTTGTTTATATATGTTTGCCCTCGGTGCAAATGTATTATTCTTGTGCTTCTATCATTCTTCGTTTCTCTGCATTTAAATGCATCGTTATTGTGCATTCCTTTAAATGCATCGTTATTGTGCATTCCTGTAGATTTTGGTTCGATGTTTGATCAAATAATTGCAGCACATGAGGTCTGTATGTTTTAAATTAAGTTTGTGGTTTAATATTTGATTAAAATCTTTAATTTATTTATTTGTGATTATATATTTGCAGATAAAATTTTGATTTTGAACTTCTATTTGAAGTACGCGTTGATATAAATTAATTTATTTGACTATTCGAATATAAATTATGAATTTGTCATCATCTTACGTTTTGAGTTTATGATTAAAATGTTTAATTATGTTTCTATGTATTATTAGTTATTTTTATTATTTTATATTATGCAAATGATAATAAAAATAGTCATTGTTGTTGTTTTATACAGGTAGTATATAAAAAAATTAGTATAACGATTTATTTATTTTACACCAATGATATAAATGTTTTTGTTATAAATACGGTTAATATTGTTTTTAATTACTTAAATGTAAATAAATATTACAATTAATTTCATATGTTATTATTTTATCTGACATGCGTAGTATCAAAAATTTATATTATAAAAATTATTATTTATATTATTATTGACTTATAAGATACAACTAAAAAATATATTTTTTGTATTTTAGAATAATAATCAACTTTTTTTTTGAAAATAATAATAATACTTTTATTTATAATTATTATTGATGTTGTTGTTTTATAAGGATAGCATATAAAAAATTAAGTATTACAATTTTATTTTACACAAGTAATATAAAATTTATTAGTATAAATTTTGTATTTTTGCTTTTAATTTATTAAACATAGAATTAGTTGTATATTTAATTTATTTAATTATTATTTTATTCAACGTGCGTATTTGTGAAAACTTAATATTATTAAAATATTATTTTATTATAATTAACTTGTAAGATATAAATAAGAAATACGATTTTTTATTTTATAATAAAAATAACACTTACAATTGTAATTCTTATGGTTTTTTGTTTTATTTAGGTATGTTATAAAAAAAATATTACTCTTGATTTATTTTACACAAATAACATAAAATCTATTATTATAATTTTTTTTTATTAATTTATTAAATAAAAATAAGTAGTATGATTTTATTATTGACTTAATTTGTATTTAGTAGGACCTATTATTATTTTACATAACCAAAATAAAATTTATTATTTCTAAAAACTTTATTTAAAAAATATACATATAAATGATTTTAGTATTAAATTATTTTCCTATTTAGTATGAAATTTATTATCATAATTATTTTTTATTAGTAATTAATTACTAAATAAAAAAATATTATTATTGATAGTAGTTGTTCAGTAAAACAAAATAAGCATTGTCGTCATTATTATTATAATTATTCATAATAAAAATGAAAGCATATGTAAATTAATTTTTATAGTGTATTATTTTGTTATATTTCGCATTTTGTTATTCAATTGAAATTTTATAAAAAAATTTATTACCTTTTTATTTTGTGTGAACTATTGATTTTTTTTTAAGGAATGGATAGTGTGCCGGTGCTTTTATTCGTAGGTGGTAATGTTATTATAGGACATCACACCGTAAAATATAGTACCACTGCATTGAGGGCAACACGAATACCAAGATCTATTAATTTGCATGAGTTGAAAGAAATAATATACCGTCTGACAAATATTGAAAGTTCAAAATTTAATTTAAAATTGTCAACAAAATATTCCTACATGGATAAGTCACATTGCGTAGAAGTGCATCTTGACATCAATTATGACAACAATTTACAGTTTATGCTGGATTCTATTAACGAAATGCGGTGTATTGAATTGTATATCGAAAAGGATTTCGTTGAGCATAATGTAGATGTTGAGGTTCCTGAATCATACATTCCATGTATAACTGAAGGGTTCGATTCGATGGGATTTCATGATGAAGCTGGTACTTCCGCTGCTGCTTTTATAACGTTTTTTCGTAAAATAATTAAAAAAATTCATATCACTCTAACACACGAATTACAATTAAAATTTTTATAACGTTTTTTCGTAAAATTTTAAAAAAATCCAAACAAGCATATGTTAATAATTAATAAAACTGCAACTCATTTTTTTTACCGTAACATGGTTCTTCAATAACATCACAAATTATTTTTTTTAAAAAAAACTAATCAAGTCACGTGTGCTTCCAAAACAGATAAAACATATGATTTTAAATTTTCTCACTACCATCCAATTATCAACAAATAAATTTGCAGCTTTTGACCATATTGTATCGATCAACGATACAAATATTTTTTTTAAATAATTAATTTCATTTTTTTTAAATTTTTTTAATCATAGAAAATAAATAAGAGAAGTATGATTTTTTATACGTTTTTTTTATTAATGGAAGAAATATATTTTTTTAAATAATTAAATTAAATTTTTTTTAAATTTTTTTAATCATAAAAAATAAATAAAGGAAGTGTGATTTTTTTTAAAACATAAGGGAAGTCACGCCTAATTGGTTGGCGTGACTTTCCTTTTTTAAAAAAATTTATTAATTTCAAAGGGAAGTCACGCCTACTTGGTAGGCGTGACTCCCCTTTTTTTTAAAAATTATTATTATTCAAAAGGAAGTCACGCTTTTTTAAAATTATTTGAAAAGTCACGCCTGTTTTTAAAAAAAAAAACAATAACGCTAGTTTTTTTTAACAATAATGTAAATTATTAATGGAAGTGTGCAAATTATCAAAAAAATAATAAGGAAAGTTGCTTCTTTACAAAAATTAGTAATTTTTAAAAAATTAGTAATTTTTAAAAAATCACGTAATTATTAAAATTGAAAAAAAAATTAAATAACACTACAAAATTAGTCTAACATAAATAATAATTTCATTTATAAAATTAATCATTAAAATATTAATTTATGTAAGTATACGTACCTTGATATAAGTTGTCCAAATAAAAGAAACCTGCAAAAACAAAAAAAAAATATGTGTTGAGTCCGCGTCTTTTGAAAAATATGCGAAATGTAAAAATAGAAATTGAAACATATACAAAAACTTACTGATGAAAAAACGAGAAGAGTGAATGAAAAATATGAAACGAGTGAATGAAAAGAATGAAACAAGTGTTCAATTTATAGTAGAAAATTTATAATATCATAATAAATTCAAAATTTTTAAAAATATGGTCTCCGCAGCTTTCAACATGTGAATTTAATGTGTCGCAGCTTTAATAATGTGTAGTCCGAAATTTAATGTATCGCAGCTTTTATCACATGTAGTCTTGTTGGATAGCTTTTCACATGTGGTGATAAAGCAAATGACTTGTTTATTTAAAAAAAAAAAATTAACAACAAGTCACGCCTCTTCAAGAGGCGTGACTGGTTTTATTTAAAAAAAAAAAAAACAAGTCACGCCTCTTGCCTCTTGAAGAGGCGTGACACATTATATTGTTAAATTTTTATTTTTTACATTACTTTATTAAACTTGTACCAAATGTGACGTAAACTGTTAAAAAGCCCTCAGAATTTTGATAATCACAAGGAAAAAAAGATAACCTTTTTAAAAATGAATAAATAAATATTAATCAATTTGGTACAAATTATAGGTGACATTAATATTACAATTTTAATATTTAAAATCATACACTAACTCAGTCACATAACAAAACAAAGACTATTATTATTTCCCAGAATTTTTCTTAATATTTTAGCCACATGAATTGATTTTGATGAACATATTTACAAGAAGATGGTTGATCTTGCTCTTTAAATTTAAAGAATCGTATTGAAAACAGAATTGAAGTGTGATAATTTTTAGAATTTGGATTTGATTCCTTTAAATGTCATTCATTTTACCCTACGGACACCTACAGAGTGTGTTTGTAAGAGCTTGTAGAAAGTTCTTCCTGAATTACAGTTGAGTGAAAGTGTTTTTGGTTTGTATGAGGGTACCTACTTCCGCTTCACCTTCTGTTTTGCTTTTACTATTTTGTGATTTAAAATAATGATTTGACGTTTTTATCCTTAGAAATCTTATGATATATTACAATTTTTATCAATTTGTATAAACATTTTTGAAATTTTTTTAAAATGAAGACTTATATTTATGTATTAGTTTTTAAGAGTTTTGAAGGAAATTAATAAAATTCTAATCATATTTAACAAACATTTATTTTTTAACAAATATTCTTATTAAGTTCATATAAATGTTCATTCATAATTTTACAAAATAAATTAATTTATATAAAAAATATTCTAAATATAATAATAATTACATAAATACATTGTTAATGATCTATATATTAAAATTTAGATAATTGAAAAATATGTAATATTTAAGATATTATTGTCATTATTAAAGATTAAATTTGAAAATAATTAAGTAGCATTCAAATTTAAATTTATATTAACTTTTGATTTTTATTTCCAAACATTCTCTCTTTTGCTTCTCACCCATCATAAAAAAAAATCCCTTCAAAATAAGTAAAAACTCATTCAGCACAAGGTGAAGGAACCAAACAAATTAGTTAATTCAAAAACAAAAAGTACAATAAACACAGTGAGTTGGCATTTTTTAGGAGTTTCCTCCCCGCACACACGTCTTCATGGAACCCCGACAAATGATAATGCACCTCCCTTTCAGAAAATTCATATATTATTATGATTATTATTACTTTATAATAATAAATAGTAGAGATAATTATAATAATAAAATATCAATGCCGATAATACAAGATCCTCTTAACATTTTTCCTGCTAATAATAATATAATCTACAAACGCATTCTTTTGTCTTTATACAAAAAATATTATCATAAATCTTCCAAGATGTGGAGGTCATTTGTGTAAATTAGCACCTCTATCTATGAGCTTCCAAAGCGCTGCTTTAGCTTCCTCTAGTGTTTCAACAATCCGTCCTTGTTCAAATGAAATCCTCTGAATGTTGAACTGTGAGGTATTATCAAACCAATCAAAAACATGTTGCAAACAAAACAACCTCTTCTATTTAACAGTACAATCTATAGGAAACCTGGGTGCCTTGGCGCACACGAATATCAACACCCCGGCTGTCTATTGATATGAGAGCAGCATCATCTACCTCAGCTTCTTTAGACAAAACAACTTTCAAAGGCTTCGAAAATAATGCATTTAATTCCTACAAGAGTACCATAAATGTTACTAAAAGAAAGTGGAGCCATAAAACATCACTTTGATCAAGACACAACTCTCGGTTATAAATGGAATGAAATTTAGATGATAAACCTTTAGATTTTGTTCGCCTCCATCAACTGCAATCTTATCAGGTTGAAGGGCTTCATATTCTTTAACGTCAACCCAAGCAACAGTTCCAAAGCCTCCAATGAAATAGATATCACTGCTAATAGGTGATAAAGCAAATCAAAATCTTAAGGCTGTTAATCTCAACAGTAGCTTTTCGTTTTACTATTCTTTTCCTCCAACTTATTTGTTCTAAATCACCATTGATTCGGGCTTATTCACAAATAAACATTAAAAATACATAAAGAGGAGCATCGAGCTTAAACTCTAGTCATATGTTACAAGTAAATGTAGCTAATAGGGCCATTGAATCCACAATACAACAGCGGATAGAAAGTCTGATCAAGGAATTGTGATCGAAGGTGACCGACACAAGATCGCTGGTCCCAGCCAAAATACAAACAATACACAAAAATACTTCAAAACAATCAAACAAGTGTCATGCCCAGGATACACACAGATAAAGGCAGTAATCCGAGTTATGCAAGTATGCAACTATCACAATTATTCAAATCACTTGTTTGGTTGAAGCAGCACTTCACGTAGCAAAGAGCCAAAGAGGGGATTTGATTAATCCACCTCATGAATTCTGTGTGGAAGATATATCATGCTTTAACCATTGTTTATTCAAAAATAGGAAGAAAATGGAAGCCTATTTTTCTTTTTTGGTGATAACTGGTGAGTGATTATTCAATGAAACTAGCACCAGTACACTACAACGGAACAGGTGCAGTAGGTCATGCTTGGGAAGAGGAAGATTCCATGCAGTTCTATATGGTGTCAACTCATGCAAGTCATCAAATTTGACTAATATTAAGATATAATGTCTTAAATATAAATAAAAAAGTAAACCGATCATTTGTAAAACTAATCATTGTGAACAACTATGTCAAAGAATACACAAACCTTATGTTCTGCATCCGAAAATAGAAGAAATTTCCCCACTGTTGAGAAGGTCCTTGTTGATGTTTTGACATATATTGTTTATGAGCCCATTCCTGTAATGCAATGAGACATGATTACCACCAACAAGAAATAAAGCATAAAACTGTAATCATCTGGGTTGTGAAATGCCAGTAAATTGAGACACGTGAAGCTGCATACAGTAACTCCACCATTATGTATGGAACTTTCAGGAATAAGCATCAATCATTAATATTTACATATAAACGAGTTTCTAAATGAACACCAACAAGTACCAATCATTAAAGAAGGTCAAAATTCAGATGAAAATTTCTTCCAAATATGTGGCGAGATGACCAATAGCTCTAAACAGTAGTCATTCTTATTACTAGCTACTCACATGTGAGAAAAAACTGGATCACATCTTTAATTCTAGTGAGATCATTTTTTGAAAATGCTCTCTCCTTTTTTCAAAAATCAAACGATCGGCTTCTTCAACTGTTCTATTAACATCCTCTTTTCCTGACTCAGTTTGATCGCCCCTTTCTTCGCTTCCGGCGACGGCTGTCGGCCTTCGGCGGACATCATTTACTCACTTTTTCTCGTTTTCTAGCTGTAATTTAACAAAATGCCCTTTCCTTTGTGCATAATCGATTCATCGGTCAACTTCCATTCTTCCAGCCCATTCCGTTCGAGTCGTTATTAATCTGTCTGGCTTTCTTTTGCAAGTGGTTTTTATTCAGAAAATCGTTGGGTTGGTCACTATGTATACCCCAAGCACGTGGAGCGTGGATGAAGTGATTAAGATTGAACACAAAGTTCTTACTTTGAGGTTGGGAAACGGGGGCAGATCGGTATGGTGGGCTGAAAAAACTAGAAGAACGAGCTACATGATGGATTTCGATAGGGAGGAAGCAAGGTGGTTAAGCTTGAGATTCAAGGATTTCTCGGACAACTCCGGGTCAGGCGCTGAGTTATATCGTTACAGAGGAAAGAATGCGGTTTTCAAGGTACAAAGATTCACTAACAAATGTGGAAGTTTTGTTGAGGTTAATAAATTCGGTTCGAAAGGCAAAAAAAACAGATCACAATTGTGCCCAGTGGATTCAAATCAGGGGGATGGAAGAACATTTCGGATATTATGGGTAAGCTACTGTCAAGGAACTACCGAAGATGGGATATTCAGCATGGGCCTCGTCATGAATACAATACGGTGAGAAGAACCACAGAGAATTACAAAGATAGATCCACGCAAAGGAACCGTGTTCGAGGGCCAATGGCAGCTAAAGAGGACACCATTAGGGCTAAAAATGATTTGAAGTGGAATGAAGCACTCATTGTTACAAAAAATAGGGTGAATATATCTTGGGATTGCATTCGAGCCGTCCTCCGGAATTCACCAAATTCAGTCGTCGAATTGTTTCCATTTCAAGCGAATAAAGCGGTGTGGTGGCCATCGAATTCAGAGGATTTTGCATATTTCTCAAAGCTGCATAAGGGATTCTTCGACGGTGGGGTTTGCTTGATGCTTGAGGCATGGAGACAGGATATCAACTCAGTAGATGTGGTAGACAAATGTTGCAACAGTTGGCTTAGCATATCGGGGCTACCCTGGAACCTATGGTCGAGAGATACCTTTACAATTATTGGGAATCAATGCGGAGGGTTACTGGCTATTAGCAATGATACAGAGCAATTCCGAGACATGGAGGCAGCCAAGATTAAGGTGAAGGGTACGGCTGGAGGTTTTATTAATAACAAGATGATTATTCCGATTGAGGAGGGGAGCATAGAGGTCAGAATTCGGGTAGATTCGTTTGATTCGAAAGCCTACAAACACTACGAACGTCAAACTTATGCACAAGTACTAGTGAATGGCAAGAAATCGTTGGCGGGCTGGGGCAACAAAAATATGGAAAGAAATACGGTGTGAAAGGAAGTGCCAATGTGTTGGTCTACTGGTGGACAGAAAGATGCGAAGACACCTTTATTGCAAAACGCAGCCACGAAGGATACAGAGGCTACATCGAAAATGATTGCAATGAAAATTCAATTCTTGGTGCGCAGGGGAATTCTTCGATGAAGGGGACAAAATCAGTGAGGAATCAGAATCAATGTGCTGTTACGGAGAATCTATCAGCAGCCTCTAAGTTGGGGGGAAAAGTCTTCAAGATATTGCGAAACGTTGTTCCAAAAGAGGTCGACGAGTTCAGACATTCACCAATCCACTCTATGAGTACAGATGTTGTTGTGGACCAAAATATCTCGGAAGCCACGAATAGCAGATACCGATGGGTGCCTTCCTATGGGAAAGTGTATACCAGAAAAAGCAAAGGAAATGTGGGTTACGTAGAGAATGGGAACTGCGCTGAAGGAATATTTATCAATCAAGACTGCCTGGAGCAGTGGGGTCACGATTGTGATGATAGAGTAGAACCAGAATTCAACGACTCACAGGAGGATTCTTTCGAGAATGAGCTTGATAGTTCTGACTCTGACAGCCAACACTCTTACTTTTCAGAGGAGTCTTTTAAATCAGTTGAGGAAGATGTGGTAACGAAGGGGCTGTTCTCACCGTTGAAGGATTCTACAGCTATTGTCGAACCAATTCCAACGGTTCCACCAGTTAATGACCAATCTAATACGGGGCAGGTACTTTCAGGCTTTCATTCAACCTTTCTTAATCATTCTTTCACTCTCAACTGTCTCTTACCTTCGTCCTACTCAGTATTGGGGATGTCTAGTGGTATTTTAGGCGGGGGGCAGTCAGGGGAATTGAAACGCAGGGTTCCGAGAGAAAGATGTCCAGCCGGGCTAAAGTGGATAAAAGCATGTGTTGATGTCGAGATTGGGGGAGGGAGTACAGAAAACGGATGCTGGGAGGGAGTGAAGAAATCGACTGGGATCTTAAAAAAAGAACTAAACAGGTTGAAGTGTGATATTAACTATGATCGAGGATCTACCTCGAAGAGATCAATCCTTATGTTATGAAGATTTGTGCTTGGAATATAAGGGGTGGAGGCGCGGCAAAAAGGAGAGAACTAGTTCGTACGGTGGTTTGAAAGGAAAATCCGGATATAGTAGTGGTTTTGGAAACTAAGCAGCAGCAAGTGGATAAACGTTTTGTGGCGAGTTTGTGGAAATATAGATTTGTTGATTGGGTATTCCTACCGTCGGTTGGAAGTGCGGGGGAATACTGGTTATGTGGGATCCGAGATTGGTGGTTGTGAGCAATAACTTGATAGGGGATTACTCAGTGTCCATTGAGATAAATGGGAGTGAAGATACCAAGTGGCGGTTTTCTGCCATATACGGTCCAGTGAAACCAAGAGATAGAGAGTTTTTTTGGGACGACTTAGCGGGATTGAGCTCAATTTGTGGTGAAAATTGGTGTTTGGGAGGGGATTTTAATGTGGTTAGAAATACGAGAGAGAAATTTAATAGCACAACCAACACATCGAGCACGTTGTGCTTTGACAGATTGATTGAGGAGATGGGATTACACGATCCTCCACTTTTGAATGCTAAGTTTACATGGTCAAACTTAAGGGCACATCCGATTTGTCGCCGTTTAGACAGATTTCTTTTCTCCAGGGGATGGAGGGCTTTATTTCCCAATTTCAGGCAAATGGTATTACCACGAATTACATCAGACCACTGCCCTGTGACACTTGATACTTCTAAGTTGCGGTGGGGACCTGCCCCGTTTAGATTTGAAAATGTTTGGCTGTCCCAACTAAACTTCAAAGATCTGGTTAAGGCGTGGTGGAACAATGTGGCTTGCCAAGGGTGGGAAGGGTATGAATTTATGAACCAACTCAAAGGAACCAAAGTGGAAGTTTTGAAATGGAGTAGAGAGGTTTTTGGGGCTGTTGGTGTTAGACATAAAGAATTGACAGACAGGATTAAGATATTGGATGAGATCGAGGCGGAGGGGGGATGGTCGGAATCTTTGAATGAGGAGAGAAGGGCAGCAAAGTGTGAATTGGAAAATGTGTCTTTTGAGAAATTTCAAATGGAAAACCAAAGAGCAAAAATTAAGTGGCTAAAGGAAGGGGATCAGAATTCGAAATTCTTTCATTCGTTACTACAAATAGAAGGAACAAGGCGACAATAGATAAAATGGAATTGGATGACGGGACAGTGATTACGAATGAGAAACAAATTGAGGATCACATCATCAAGTTCTACAGGAACTTGTGCAGAAAATCGGACGGGGCTGGGGGGGGGGGGGGGGGAGCTCGATGGAGTGGAATGGTGTCCCATAGATTTGCTTGACTCGGAGGAGCTGGAATTAGATTTCTCGATGGAAGAGATAAAAAAGCGGTGTTTGATTGTGATGGAGCGAAATCACCCGGGCCTAACGGATTTACTTTGGCATTTTTCCAACAAAATTGGGAAACGGTCAAAGAAGATTTATCGAAAGTGTTCGCTGAATTCCATGTGGGCGGTGTGGTTAATGGTATCACAAATGAAACTTATATCTGTTTAATTCCTAAGAAACAAGATGCATTTAAGGTGAAGGACTTTCGACCGATTAGCTTGACGACGAGTTTGTATAAAATCATGGCTAAGGTGTTGACTAACAGATTGAAAAAGGTTTTATCAAGTACTGTAGCGGAGAATCAGTGTGCTTTCATTAAGGGAAGACAAATCCTTGATTGCTGCCTCATTGCTAATGAGGTGATTGAGGAATATCGGCGGAAACGTAAGAAAGGGTGGGTATTCAAAGTTGATTTGGAAAAAGCCTATGATAATGTCGATTGGGGATTTATGGATTACGTGCTGCGAATGAAAGGATTTGGTGTGACATGGAGGAAGTGGACGATGGCCTGTGTTTCAAATGTTTCTTTCTCGATATTCATCAACGGAAGGCCGAGGGGTAAATTCAAAGGGGAAAGAGGACTTAGACAGAGGGATCCTTTATCTTCTTTTCTTTTTAACTTGGTCGTTGATGCTTTGGGAAGAATGGTAGATAAGGCCAAGGGGACGGATGAGGTTAGAGGGTTCGAGATAGGGAGGGCGAAATTGGAGATATCTCACCTTCAGTTCGCCGACGATACTTTGTTTTTGGTTCAGACAGAGAGGCATGTATTGGTTTTAGCAAATATACTTACGTGTTTTGGGCTTAAATCAGGATTGAAAGTTAATTGGGAGAAGAGTGTTGTGTTGGGGATTGATCAAACGCAAGAGGCAGTTGATGCTTTGGCTCAGGCAATTGGATATAAAAGAGATAACTGGCCGATCAAGTACTTAGGGGCTCCTTTGGAGGGTCATCCTACGAAATTGATTTTCTGGGAACCGGTTTTATCAAAAATGACAAGGAAACTAGCTGCATGGAAAAAGGCATTCCTATCAAGGGGTGGTCGCTTGACGTTGATTCAGTCAGTGTTGAGCGCTATGCCATCATATTACATGTCTTTATTTAGAGTTCCAAGCCGGGTGGAGAAAAAAATGGAAAAAATAATGAGGGATTTTTTGTGGGACAGCGCAGATGGAGATAAGCATTGTCATGTTGTTGGGTGGGCACATGTAAGTAGACCAAAGGACAGGGGAGGACTAGGATTGGGGAATATTTGTATGAGAAATAGAGCACTATTGGGGAAATGGTGGTGGAGAGGGTCGGTGGAAAGGGAGTCTTTGTGGAAAAAGATAGTAATAAGCATTTATGGAGTACAAGATAATGGGTGGGATGCGGGGTTAGCAAGGATTTCGACTTTTAGAAGCCCATGGAAATTCATGTCTCGTGCTTATCCGGCGTTTCAGAAACTAGTGGGAGGGGTGGTAAGAGAGGGCAATATCATTAGATTTTGGGAAGATGTGTGTGTGGGGGGGGGGGGGGGGGGGGTGTCAGTCGTTCGAAGAAAGGTTTCCATCTATTTTTCAAATTTGTACATCAACTAATAAACCAATCAACACTTTCTTGACAGCGGAGTCGAGTGTTCTTTCAATTCAGTGGGATGTGCGATTTAGAAGAGATGTAAATGAGGTTGAATTGAGTGAGTTTGCTAATTTTTTGGGAGTTCTGGGTTCGGTTAGATTAGAAAGGGGAGTGGGAGATTTCAGAATTTGGTTGGGGGATTCTTCGGGTCTTTTCTCTGTTAAATCTTTTTACATTTCCTTCTTTCCACCTTCGTCTTTTCCATTCTTCGCGTGCCACGCAAACATCTGGAAAGTATTTGTCCCTAAAAAGGTTCAAATTTTCTCGTGGATCGTGGCATTGGGAAGACTACCGACTTGTGATTTAGTGCAGCGAAGGTGGCCGAATTGTGTGTTGAGTCCGCATTGGTGCACGTTGTGTCAAAATGATGACGAAGATCAGGATCATTTGTTGCTCCACTGCTCTTTCTCAAAGGGTATTTGGACAATAATTCAGCTGGAATTGGGTTTTTATTATGTTTTACCACAGAGGGCGGCATGCTCATTTGTTATCGATCCGGGAGGAAGTTGGAGCACAAACACGAGGATCTTCTGGTACTTGGTGGTACATTGTACATTTTGGTCTACTTGGCTAGAGAGAAATAACAGAATTTTCAAAGATGAGTACGAGACAGGTGAACAGGTTTAAGAGAAGATCAGGTTCAGGGTGGCTAGTTGGACGACCAACATTAAAGAATTCAGTCATTTGTCTGTCTCAGAATTGATTAGGGATTGGAAATTTGTTTTGGCATGAAATTATTAGAGTGATGTTTCCCTGGGGTTTTTAACCCATTGTGCGGATTACTCATCCGCTTATTATGTAAAATGATTTCTATCAAACATGTAAGAATTCCAAAGCAAGTCATTACCTTATATATTGCATATCAAGTGAAACATTTATGAATGAAATCAGCTGAAGAAGAAAATCACCTGCTGGTCTTCGGGGAGTGGGTACACATCACCAAAGATCGTTACACGTGCATTTGACAAGCCACTCCACCCAGGAATCTAGTGAATTTTCATGTTTGTCAAACCCACAAACAAAATACATGGAAATATTTTTGGTGATGACAGCTAAAAATATTGCAAAACGAAACAGCTACCTGTACAACCAGAGAGCACCTTGGATCAGCTAACAAATTCCTTGTATGTATAGCCAATGGTGAAAACGAAAAGATTGGATCTGCAAAAGATAAGTCAAACAACCAATCCAATGTCAAGATGAATATCTCGGTTGGGGCATTCTCAATGACTCAATCATTTATTTTTAAGAGCTTGATAGGGAGATCTTAATGACCCCCGAAATGGAGAATCAGGAGCGACTTCTGCACCAAAAAAAGAAGCCCAGTTACTAGTACCAAAAGCTGCATCTGGTACATCAATTTTTTCTGAATTCTCAATTATGTTTTTCTGAATCCCTTACATCCAATTCGTGAACCAAATACACCTCTACTGTCATTCAAATCAAATAAAAAGTCTAAATGTTAACACTATAAATAATTAAAGAGAATATCTTTGAGGCCAATTACATAGGGTAACACTAATAACTTATCAAATTCCATGAAATGTCAGCAATAAATAAAAATGGATCAAAATTTTATTGAAACTAAAGATAAACATGACACTGCAAGAAAGCACACAAGGCAATCCAGAGGTGGACATAAGAGCAAAAAATTTATGATACTTACGCCCAATAGGATCTGCTGCAAAATCTACGAGGGAACCAAATGGATAGCCTTCCCGACGATGGTGCATCCGAGACATAACAGTACACAGATGAGCAAACCTGGCCTTCTCATATTTCAACGAAGCCGTATAATAGAGGAACAACACGTTAGAGGTAGTTTTTGTTTAAGATTGGACCAGCGTAGGTATATCACTATGACTGCACAAAATATATCAGCAAATAAAAAATTTACCTGTTCCATTAAATTTCGAACTGCTAAGGCCGGTCTAGGTAACCCATGAGCAGAAGTTGCACTTTGCACTCCACCAGATATCGGCGTTCTAAAAAGCCCAGCTCTTGTCCCACCCCCAGTTAAGCTTCCATATGAGATCACAGGAGGTGGTGTCGTCAAATTTAAATCAGAATCTGTATCCGTTTGGTTACTTTGTCTAAGATCTGAATTATCCTTCAGGATACGAGAAATGACATCACAATAAATCTGAAAAAGCGTTTTAAAATGTCCAAATATGTTTT
Source organism: Primulina eburnea (assembly GCF_022965805.1). Taxonomy (NCBI): domain Eukaryota; kingdom Viridiplantae; phylum Streptophyta; class Magnoliopsida; order Lamiales; family Gesneriaceae; genus Primulina; species Primulina eburnea. The sequence continues at coordinate 32,499,587 of NC_133102.1, forward strand.
TACTACATACAAATAACAACTAACCAATCCTATCATGACTCATGAACAGAGTAAGCACAATGACACTAGCTTGTCAGCAGGAGCCAAGAATATGCATTCTGCCACACTACAACATAAGAAACAATTAGATATCTATCTATCTTCCTGACAGTTTCAAGCTTCGTGAAAGTAGGATGTAAACCCTCGATCATTTACTCCTACAATTTCTTTAAAACTAAATCCTACTTATTCAATGTTTTCAAAAGTTGAGCTTGTAGTTACATTTAGCTAGATTTTAATTTGAAGCTTCCAAAAACGTTGGTTAATATTTCACTATCATTATGTATTCATTTATATCTCGTTTCAATCCATTCCCCTCATAATGCCTCCTGGCTCAAAAATGAAAGTATCACTGCCATTATCATTAAGTCATGCATTCAAGTGAGTTCTCTTGAGATGAGATGAGGTTAGTGTGTGGTGTAATGGGGGTATAAGGATTGGATCTTTCCCATGCCCAGTCTCGAGACATTAGGACTTAAGAAGAGCTAAAAGTTGGGAATTTATCCTTTCATCTTCAAAATTAATGAAGTTACTAGAACATTTGAAAATCAAGAACTAAACTCTTATTCTCCCGAACAGCAACGGGAACTAAATTCTCATCAAGTGACAAAAAAGGAGTAATGAGATCATAAATGGTATGATAAAGATGGGAGAGAGCTACTACTCCTCCTCAGAGTAATTTGAAGACTATGAAGTTACGACAAAAAGGAGAGTCAAAACTAAATTATAGTTGAAGACACAAGTCCTGACCCTACATCTAGTCTTCTAGCATATACGCCAAACTGTCATCCACATGAAGGGCTGCGACGACAATAGATTCTCAAGAAAGGATTAATCATCAAACTTATAGAACGGATTTCATCGTAGTACTCCTTTTCTTCTGTTAGAACTTAGAAGTAAAGAGTATAACAGAAAAGGATTCTCAAGATTTTGCTGCATCTCCCAAATGATGGTACCTAAAATCACAATGGCCTGCTGAAATATGCTCTTGCTGGTGGAGATTTCACGAGCTACAATTTGTATACAACTACAGATCGAATCACCCTATGTCTCGAGAACACTTAGTTTTCTGGCTTCCGTCCTTTCTTGAGTACTTTTTGATGAAACCATTTTTTTTACATACATACAAATACAGTTTGAAAAGAGACGTGTTCAAATCATTATATGTTCATAAAGTACCATGTAATCCTTCATCAATGATGCAAGGAAATCTACTTCTAACATGAGAATGAGTTTTTGAACAGTAACAGTTACAGCTATTGGTGATTTGGAAGCAAGTGGTAGATGCGTATATCCTAATAATAGAATCATTTTGGGCATGCAAAGGTCTACCTAGGGTGTTAAACAACTGGAAGCATTGTGTGCAAGTAACTAATTTTTTATCCGGACTGCCTAGTGGAACAAATAGCTAAGACTGAGATCAGATAAAGCCCAGACGAACCCATGGTATTAGTGGAGCCAATTTTAATATGAGTATTCTGTTATTTTTCTAATTGTTCTGGTATTCTAAAATATAAATATGATAAATTTTTTAAGTAATTATAATTGTGATCAACTGAGACATGCAAGTTATTATCTATATGGTTAATTGTGATCAAATTTTGTACCAGTAGACTGCAGTTTAAACTCCCCACTTTTCAATTTTTTACAGATGTTCGAACAAGGTTATGAACAAGCTTTACATGTTTGGAACAAAGGATGTTCCATGGAACATGTTACAATCACTAAAATCGAATGGCTAGTTTTATGTACTTGTTTCCATCTCCAGTTTCAAGGCCATGCTTTATGGCACTACAAGCAAAATCATAAAACAGTTCCACCTGTGACTTGATAAGAAGCAAACTACATTTGTGGCTAAAACTTATGAGAAAATTAACATATTCGGTGAAAAGGAAAAGCATCGAGTACACTGCACCTCTTCTTTCAGCTGAACCCAATGTGAATATAAATCAGAAGAAAGAATAATGGCTATCGCTTTGCTTTTCTAAGGGAAAAGGGATAAGAAACTCGTGGTAAATTCACAAGCAAAGCACAGTACAAGATACCTAGAGGCAATCAAATCCCAAATTTTGATCAGGACATACCAAAGAAAAAGAGAAAACATGAAACGAATCATCAAGAAATCACCAGACCAGCTCGAATTCACACAATGAGAAGAAGAAGAAGAATAGAAGAATTGCTATGTATACCAATAACTTATTACCTGGCATGGAAAATCATGTTCTCCCGAGACTAAACTGAACGCATCATTGTGAGTACTATTATTATCCAACCGACTGTCCTCTTCCGTGCTGCCATCCTCCGATAATTTGCTATGCAGCGCCGAAATTCGCGACGTCTTGGTTCTAGAGGAGCTTAAATTGAATTTCAACAAGAGAGAATTGCAGTGGGTTGTCTTAAGAGAGTGAGTGGGGGTGGCATCTGAGAGTTTGGGAAGCTGCGAGGTTGAACTGGAAAGCGCTTCCATGGAAGAAGACACGTAGAAGGAAGCCATCTACAGTGTTTCGATTCAGTAACAATGGAGGAGAATTTACACGCACAAAAATGGGCTAGGGTTTTAGGACAAACGAAACGAAGGAGGAGAAGGTTGCGTAATTTGGGCCAACAAATGAACCTTGGCCCTGCTTCGAACATTTGTGGACCACACAACCGAGATTAACAAGTAAGGAGCCCATGGGTGTGGGTGGGCCTTTCCTCGCCATCACCATTAGGGGTGTTCATCGGTCGGTTCGGTTCGATTTTCGGTTTTTTATTTCGGTTTTCGGTTTTACTAATATATAATCCGATATCCGAACCATTTTTCTTCGGTTCGGTTCGGTTTTCTACAAAATGGTTCGGTTATTTCGGTCGGTTATTTCGGTTTTGATACAATTATTTAAATCAATAATATAAATATATTATAAAATATAATATGTTATCTTTTTAAATGATTTCTTAGTAAAATATTTAAATATAAAGTCCAAATGAATTACATAAACAACAATCAACTAAGTATTATTCAAAATAATTCTTCATTCACTAATATCATCTCAATTAAAAATATTAAATAAAAATAACATTATTAATTTAATTAAATTTCGGATTTTTCGGTCGGTTCGGTTTTGACATTTATAATCCGAAACCGAACCAAATTAATTTCGATTTTAACATTTATATCCGAATTATAAAATTCGGTTTTCGGTTCGGTTTAGTGTTCGGTTTTTTCGGTTTGGATTTTCGATTTTTTCGGTTTTATCTGAAGTTTGAACACCACTAATCACCATCATTTATTACCAGACATCCTTTATTATTATAGATTTGTGATCAAGATAAATTTTACAAAATAACATCTGTAAAAAAAGATAAATTTGACAAAATAACATATGTAAAAAAAAAAAATTCTCTTATTTTTCTTTATAGATAAGATGATTGAGTTCAATTAAAAATTGCATAAGGGTATTACCTCATTAGTAAGTCTCTTGTGAGACGATCTCACGAATCTTTATCTGTGAGACAGGTCAATCATACCGATATTCACAATAAAAAGTAATACTCTTAACATAAAAAGTAATATTTTTTCATTGATTAGCCAATTAAAAGATCTGTCTCACAAATTATGACTCGTGTAACCGTCTCACATAAGTTTTTGAGGTACCTCATTCTCTCTTCTCTTCCATATATTCTTTTATAGTTCTTTTATGATTTATAATATGTTATCAGCAAGATAATGTAAACAACTGAGAAAGAAAATAATTATCGTTCTATTGATACTATTAGAATAGCATAACATGTTGTTAATAATCAATTTAATGAGATATTTTTAGGTGCTCTAAAAGTAGCATAATGATAATTATTAATATATTTGGAGCCCATGAAATATCGTGTTGTCGATGTTATAAAGTAGCACAATATGTTTTTTTTTTTATTATTGGGAGGGGGACTAGGCCACGACTACCACAAAAAGCTATACATCATAACAACAAAACATAAATAAAAACATACTACAACAGGACAACCCAAAATACAGCAGAACAAAAAATCAACAAACCAGCAGATGCCTCGGAATACATCAAGCAAAATAATCACAACGATGGGCAAGGAGAACTCTTCAGTGAATGCTCTTCACATCAAGTCAAAAAAGGCGGAAAAATCAATGGAGATCAGGAGGTCGCCCATATGGTAAACTCGCCTGAAGCTCCTTCTGTCTGTAATACCTTCGCTGCTGAGAGCGCATACAACCGGGGAGCGGTAAAGATAAAAAATCAGTGGTAGAAGAAGACACGGCACCCTCCTCACAGCCCGCACTCCCTGAACCCACAGCAAATAAAGGCAATGTAACAGAAACAGGAGTATCAACCACCGGAACCGTAACAACCACAGGTGCAAGAACAACTCCAACAGCAGGAAACACAACCTCAACCATAACTGTAGCCTGAGATGAGATAGACGGAGCCACAACTAGAGATAGATAACTCCCTCTAGCATTTTGTTCCACCGCAAGCTTACTCAGAAGAGACTTGACCTTTAGGGGACGGTTTTGCACAACACCCAAAGACTCACCAAGACCAGAGTCAGTAGGTAAATCATTCAGAACCTCATAATAATTCTTCTTAGAAATAGGCCGATTCGGATCTTTCCTCAAAACAGGCCGATGTCAAGGACGCTTTGAACCATGCTCAGTAAAGTCAATATCTGTAGCGAACCGTACTTTTCATACTTAAAATTTGCGGAAAAATTAAAAATTTTCTTGAATGTAAAAATACTTTCAATGTCTGCCATAAAATATCTCAACCAAGTCCCCCATAAGACATGGTTGTTCAAAATAACTAAAATAAAAATTTGCTCACAAAAGGTTTGCTCAAAGTATTTCCATCAAAATATGAAATCAGAGTAATTTAACTTTTGCATAAAACTTAAACATGGCGGTCCTCGGGTTTAGCCTCCCGCTCAGTCCAAGCCTGCCCCTTGGTCACCACCTCCTGTCTCCTCATCAACATACTCACCTGCATCGATCAAGTCTAGTGAGTCTAAAGACTCAACACATATAAACTGGTAGTAACGAGTAGTACATAATAAAATCACATGCAACTTTAAAATAGGACATACATAGCTTGAAACTTGAACTGGCATAATAAACTTGAACATACGTACGTACATAACTAGACGTGCCATCAACATAAACTTTCATAAACATACTGCATACTTGAACATACATAACTTCATCATTTTGCGTAGAGGATGTTTCAAAGCAAGTGACCCATACATAATAAATGCCTGATCAGACAAACCACAGTACTGGGCTGACAGGGACGTATCCACTGCCGCATACATGAGATCCCCGTTCATAATTTAACGGGCTGGTTGGTCCCCGTTCATAATTTAACGCTTCCCAACCACGATCTAACCCGTTCATAATTTAACGGGGCGGAGAGGTCCTCGGCCACGTTCACCGACTTCCAAACCCATTCATAATTTGGTCACAAGTCAATTAGCATACCTCAAAAACTTAAACATATTTTCTTTGCACGTCATACATACTTACTTGACGTTGAGGGATTCGTTGGACTTCGATCGGGGCCGTTACTGCGCATACTGATCATGAATTGACATGCTTAACTTGCATACTTAGACGTAGGTAATCATGCTCACTTACGAGTTCATTCAATTCCTTAGGACGTTCTACAATTCCCATGACTCGACTTTGTAAATCATTGTACTAACCCATGACGTCTAACCTCAAAGCATACTAAATTATTTTTCCCCAAAAATGAAGGACACGGACCTCGTATCTACATCCGTGTAGGGGTCCGTGTAGGCTCTGGAAATTGACACCGAAGGAAAGCAAAGGCACGGACCCCGTGTCAGGGTCCGGGTGAGGGTCCGTGTAGGTACTGGAAATATACACTAAGTGAAACCCAAAGGCACGGACCCCGTGCCCTCATCCGTGTAGGGGTCCGTGTAGATACTGGAAAAAGACTCCGAGAAGAAAACAAAGGCACGGACCCCGTGTCAGGGTCCGTGTACGGGTCCGTGTACCCACTGTAATCGCGAACTTACGAAAATTCTGAACACCTAATATTTATCCTTCTAGACTCGGTTATACGGACCATGCACCGACACCTCGAGACCCATCCTAGCATTCCATAATATCAATACAAGTTGTACAAACGTTCCAAAGCAATAACGTTCGCTCTACGACACAAACGACCCAAAATACGACCAATGACATCAAACCGTCTCCTACGACTTCTAATTACTTCGAGTGCCTATCGACATGAAACGAAACCTCAAAGACACTCTTAACATCACTACTAACATACCCGTACGCAGCAACAATCGCCCGTCGATCTCCAACGAAGCCTGCAACAGAAACTTAAAGAAACACAATTTTCGTAAAAGTCACCGTTTGAGCAGTTCCACGAAAAGCATCCTAACTCACTCAATTTTCATCAAAAAATTTTGAATTATATATCAAATCGAAGCTATCGAGACGTTCTACAATTTTCTAGTTGAAAGTTTTCTCAAATTATGTACCGAAAATTCGCAGTATTCAGAAAGGACAGTAAAAACGACTTTTCAGATCTAAAATCCATTCAAAACCGATCCGAATCAATTTCCGTTCAAACGACGAACGTCACACACATACTTTTACGCATAAAACAACGCAACACTTAATACGACATGATCGATACAGAAAGAACAGATTTTACGTGCCTTTTGATATTTAAAAATACCGTAACGACGATACCGAAGCGGAGATGGCGCTAGGATTGATCCGGGACGATGGTGGCTCGATTATCTTGCAATAAAAGCTCCGAAAACTAGTTGGAAAATAAAGGGGAAGGGGCGGCTGCTGTGGTGCCAAGAACCCTAAAGTTTTCTTATCAAAATATTCAATTGAAATGCGTATGTGTGTGTTGTGTGAGTTTAACGTGTGTAAGTGTGTGTTAGTGGTGTGTGTGCGTGTGTTAGGGTAAAATTTAGGTAATTTAATTGTTTAATTGTCCTATTAGATTGCTAAATAAAAGGCTAATCAAGTTGCTCCTTAACAATGCTAGTTAAAATGTTATAAAGATGCTAATCCACTATTAACTTTAAATAAACTCTCTTAATTTAAAATTAATGCACAAATGCCAACTTTAAAAGTCTTAAAATTCTAAACTTCCTAAATAAATAATTTAGGCTTTAAAATACTACAACTAAATAAATTATTCAAAATACCCCTTCCTAACTTAAAATAAAAATACCGTATTATAAAATCGCCTAAATCGTCGCCGGTCTCATTTCCTCGATCCCGCCTCGAATAATCGCCTGAGACATAAAACTCAAGGAAAACGTTTTAACGTGAATCAACTAAACATATTATAATTTAAAATAATGCAAATTCATAAATCATGAATTAAAACCCAATTTAATGAAATAAACATGCATTAAAACCATTTAGAAAAATACATAAGGAATTTAATAACTTGCACACACGTGGTTCATGTGGACCTCAAATTTTCGGGACGTCACAATCTATCCCCCTTAATTTGAATTTCGTCCCCGAAATTCGTTTATCCTCGATAATCTAAAAGTTAGATTCTTAATTCTAGTATCCCAACGATCCATGCTACCGCTGCGCTACTCTGAATAAAATTAAATCTTATGTTGTCTTTACGTCTCTTCAATCCTAATTAAGTTGCCTACCAAAAAAAAAAACCTCGTTTTCTAATCGCGACTTAAAACGACTTATGGTAACTTAGCTTTACTTTACTATGACCTCGAATTCTGACTTTTCTCACCGTTCTCAATATTAGAAATGGAGGTTCAAACTTATCGTATCTTACATTCCTTATACTATACCTGTAATGTCAACGACCTATTACATTAGCATTTATGCAGTTCAACTTAAGAACTCTTAGCACCAAAGGTTACTTAGCAACTTCTATCCTCGACAATACACTTAAAAGTTAAATCTTATCTTAACCCCATAATAATATTGGCCTACAATCCTTGAATCAGATCTTTCCTTACGACACCAAACTTACGTAACTTAGTGATTTACAAGTACGTCTCAAATATAAGATTATTGCCAATCTTTAATTTCGAATAACAAAAATCCATAAACTCAACATACATAATGTTGATCTTCTACTTAAATAATAAAATATTTCTAGCATCAATCACATGCTTAAAATATTTTCTTCACGATTACAATATAGTTGATGCCTAAGACACTTGGACCTTCCTCATTGGAACGTATGTCCCACTTAGACGTATCCTCAATACTCAATTAATTCTAGCATATAAAACTTAATAAGTTTCCTTTGTTAATGATAGACTAACTCTAATAAATCAACTCCACTTATAACCGATAGAATTCTAGAATCCCCATATCAAGCTTTTGGATTTCTTACTCAATAAAAATCTTAATATTCATTCATTGATAACTTATGTTGAACACTACTAATTCCCTTTTGTTTTTATTTCACCCAAAAATTTCGTATGAACAAATATCCTATAAATTTGAAATTCAACCTTACGCAACCCAATTAGTTTTGGACAACATAATTTCAACCCACATATTCACTTATTCTCAAGTTTCTTAATAACTTACAAAAATTTCTGAAGATAGGATGTCTACCTCCATTCTTACATGCGTCTATCGAGTAGCCTAACCATCAATCATACCCAACTTTCTAGAAAAACCATATTCCAACAAAAATATAGTCCTAATTGTTAAGATCATGACTAAAACTTATGACACGTCAAACTTAATTTCCCAAAAATTTGCTAGTTCAATGTCTACTCTTATAACTTAGCTAACCGATCAACTTTACCTTAAATCTTCATCACTCTGAATTCCTAATTTGCCACAGCATTATTTCACAAACGTTTAACCTTTCAAGCCTAAGATTGATTCATCCAACAATGTCCTTGATTACCATTCTTTATAACATTATAACCCAGATATATAAAGGTTCGAAATATCCTTCTAGCCTAAATCCCTGAAAATTCCTATCATTTAAACCATTCAATTCTCACTTGTCGCTAAACTAGTTTCCCCAATTTCTTAACAATTACAAAATCAAATCCTAATTTCCTTGATAATCACTCAACCTTGTCCATAGTTTTGAAAATCCTACAATTACCCATAAGTCTTTGGCGTTCCTAATTCCATCTTATAGATTTCTCGTAACATAAAGTTCAATAATTTTAAGCTTATTAAACCCAAAATCAATTCCATAACCTCGAAAAGCTGCTGATCTTACTCAAGTGTTCCTCAAAAGTTCGAACTTAATCCTCAAAAACTTCGAAATTTGTAATTTGGCCCTTAAAGTTCTCGAAAATTACTATTTTGGCCCGACAACCACACGAAATTTGCATTTCCGGTCCCCAATAAAATTTTCGATTTTTGCCTCATTTAACCTTAAAATCCTCAAAACTCAGAATTTAATCCCAAACTTCGGTAAATTCGAAAATAGTCCCTTAGAATTTTTTTTTTGCACTTGAGTCCTCAATTACTGGTTATTACTATTAGGTCTTTAAAATTCTCAATTTATGCAATTCAATCCTTATAACTAATCTTACGTTTCCATCAATACTTAAAATCCCAAATTATACTCTTTTTTTTCTTTATACTTCTAAAGGTCGTCACAGATTTCGAATCATTAATCTTTATACGAAGTTTTCAAAACTTAACTCATCTAGTAACCACGAATCATCAGTATTAAAAAATTTTACTTCCCAAAAGCATTCGGAATTTTCATGACTAACTTATGACTGAAAGAGTAGAACATCAGTGCTTAATAACCAAAAATCAATATACTCAAATCGCTATCAACACTTCGTAACGCCCAAAAGCTAAATTCTTAATCATGTCCAAGTCCACCACGCAAGCATGCAAGAAAATTAAATAATTTCTCATTTCATGTCGTAACATGCATAAAATTTTTAGAGATCCAATCTCAATTCATAACGACAGATAAACATGTATTCTAAAACGTACGTCATGTAAACATACAGGTGATTGCATTAAAACATGCACTTGCTGAAATCATGACTTGAATGCTTAATACATGAAATAATTTAAAACCTTAAAACTTACAGACTTGAGGTGTGACTTCGTGAGCTTCTTGCGACTGGCAGTAGGCATAACCCTTTACAAGAACACCGCTCTGATACCAACTGTAGCGAACCGTACTTTTCATACTTAAAATTTGCGGAAAAATTAAAAATTTTCTTGAATGTAAAAATACTTTCAATGTCTGCCATAAAATATCTCAACCAAGTCCCCCATAAGACATGGTTGTTCAAAATAACTAAAATAAAAATTTGCTCACAAAAGGTTTGCTCAAAGTATTTCCATCAAAATATGAAATCAGAGTAATTTAACTTTTGCATAAAACTTAAACATGGCGGTCCTCGGGTTTAGCCTCCCGCTCAGTCCAAGCCTGCCCCTTGGTCACCACCTCCTGTCTCCTCATCAACATACTCACCTGCATCGATCAAGTCTAGTGAGTCTAAAGACTCAACACGTATAAACTGGTAGTAACGAGTAGTACATAATAAAATCACATGCAACTTTAAAATAGGACATACATAGCTTGAAACTTGAACTGGCATAATAAACTTGAACATACGTACGTACATAACTAGACGTGCCATCAACATAAACTTTCATAAACATACTGCATACTTGAACATACATAACTTCATCATTTTGCGTAGAGGATGTTTCAAAGCAAGTGACCCATACATAATAAATGCCTGATCAGACAAACCACAGTACTGGGCTGACAGGGACGTATCCACTGCCGCATACATGAGATCCCCGTTCATAATTTAACGGGCTGGTTGGTACCCGTTCATAATTTAACGCTTCCCAACCACGATCTAACCCGTTCATAATTTAACGGGGCGGAGAGGTCCTCGGCCACGTTCACCGACTTCCAAACCCATTCATAATTTGGTCACAAGTCAATTAGCATACCTCAAAAACTTAAACATATTTTCTTTGCACGTCATACATACTTACTTGGCGTTGAGGGATTCGTTGGACTTCGATCGGGGCCGTTACTGCGCATACTGATCATGAATTGACATGCTTAACTTGCATACTTAGACGTAGGTAATCATGCTCACTTACGAGTTCATTCAATTCCTTAGGACGTTCTACAATTCCCATGACTCGACTTTGTAAATCATTGTACTAACCCATGACGTCTAACCTCAAAGCATACTAAATTATTTTTCCCCAAAAATGAAGGACACGGACCCCGTATCTACATCCGTGTAGGGGTCCGTGTAGGCTCTGGAAATTGACGCCGAAGGAAAGCAAAGGCAAGGACCCCGTGTCAGGGTCCGGGTGAGGGTCCGTGTAGGTACTGGAAATATACACTAAGTGAAACCCAAAGGCACGGACCCCGTGCCCTCATCCGTGTAGGGGTCCGTGTAGATACTGGAAAAAGACTCCGAGAAGAAAACAAAGGCACGGACCCCGTGTCAGGGTCCGTGTACGGGTCCGTGTACCCACTGTAATCGCGAACTTACGAAAATTCTGAACACCTAATATTTATCCTTCTAGACTCGGTTATACGGACCATGCACCGACACCTCGAGACCCATCCTAGCATTCCATAATATCAATACAAGTTGTACAAACGTTCCAAAGCAATAACGTTCGCTCTACGACACAAACGACCCAAAATACGACCAATGACATCAAACCGTCTCCTACGACTTCTAATTACTTCGAGTGCCTATCGACATGAAACGAAACCTCAAAGACACTCTTAACATCACTACTAACATACCCGTACGCAGCAACAATCGCCCGTCGATCTCCAACGAAGCCTGCAACAGAAACTTAAAGAAACACAATTTTCGTAAAAGTCACCGTTTGAGCAGTTCCACGAAAAGCATCCTAACTCACTCAATTTTCATCAAAAAATTTCGAATTATATATCAAATCGAAGCTATCGAGACGTTCTACAATTTTCTAGTTGAAAGTTTTCTCAAATTATGTACCGAAAATTCGCAGTATTCAGAAAGGACAGTAAAAACGAGTTTTCAGATCTAAAATCCATTCAAAACCGATCCGAATCAATTTCCGTTCAAACGACGAACGTCACACACATACTTTTACGCATAAAACAACGCAACTCTTAATATGACATGATCGATACAGAAAGAACAGATTATACGTGCCTTTTGATATTTAAAAATACCGTAACGACGATACCGAAGCGGAGATGGCGCTAGGATTGATCCGGGACGATGGTGGCTCGATTATCTTGCAATAAAAGCTCCGAAAACTAGTTGGAAAATAAAGGGGAAGGGGCGGCTGCTGTGGTGCCAAGAACCCTAAAGTTTTCTTATCAAAATATTCAATTGAAATGCGTATGTGTGTGTTGTGTGAGTTTAACGTGTGTAAGTGTGTGTTAGTGGTGTGTGTGCGTGTGTTAGGGTAAAATTTAGGTAATTTAATTGTTTAATTGTCCTATTAGATTGCTAAATAAAAGGCTAATCAAGTTGCTCCTTAACAATGCTAGTTAAAATGTTATAAAGATGCTAATCCACTATTAACTTTAAATAAACTCTCTTAATTTAAAATTAATGCACAAATGCCAACTTTAAAAGTCTTAAAATTCTAAACTTCCTAAATAAATAATTTAGGTTTTAAAATACTAAAACTAAATAAATTATTCAAAATACCCCTTCCTAACTTAAAATAAAAATACCGCATTATAAAATCGCCTAAATCGTCGCCGGTCTCATTTCCTCGATCCCGCCTCGAATAATCGCCTGAGACATAAAACTCAAGGAAAACGTTTTAACGTGAATCAACTAAACATATTATAATTTAAAATAATGCAAATTCATAAATCATGAATTAAAACCCAATTTAATGAAATAAACATGCATTAAAACCATTTAGAAAAATACATAAGGAATTTAATAACTTGCACACACGTGGTTCATGTGGACCTCAAATTTTCGGGACGTCACAATATCACTAGAGGGGGTCTGATCAGAAGTAACACCCTGAGATGGCATGCTAGGAGCCTGAAATGGGGAATCAAATACAACACCCTTACCATGAGGGTTTGGCCTGCGCGGGCGATATGACTTGCCAAGACGGGAACAAAACTCAAGAGAATGTCCCAACATCTTACAGTGAGAGTAGAAATAGGGAACTTTCTCATAAATAACTTCAACAATCTGACTATGATCACCTCATCCTACCCAAATCTTCTCTGATGAGCCTGAAGTACATCAATCTCAACACATACCCTGGCAAAAGATCCCCTGGAACCATCAGCGGTCTTAATTTACTTTAACAGGATTACCTAAAATCTTTCCGATCAGATACAAGCTTTTTTTATCATACAGATGCAGCGACAAATCAGGAAACCTAACCCAAACCAGGGCAACAGAAGAATCCTCCTCATACTTGAACTCCGGAGTCCATTTAGAAAACCGAGTAACCACAGTCTGAATGGAAATCTCAGGTTTCTCCCAAAACTTCAAATAATCCTCCTCACAAGAAAGAGTAAGAACCATATACCCACGAGGAAGAAATTTAACAGTGTGGGAGCATAGCAAACCAGTGCAAGAAAGAGCAGATAAAATATCCTTATTCGGGGTCATGCCCCGGTTCCCAAAAATGCGCCCTAACAAAGCAAATTTAAAAGGAGCAGGGAGTGAGGAAATAACCTGACCCGTGAACAAAATACCGGGAATCCCATCACGAACCATCATAGCAGGCATTTCTTCCACAGAGTCAATAATGTCTGCGAAACTCTGACTATGTAAAATCGGAGACGTACGATTCAAAATATCCTAAAAGAGATTGTAGGAGGACGAGGAACCTTCAAAGAATGGTCAGTAACATCCGTTGGAACAACCGAGCACTACAACAAAAACGACATACGAAAAATCCGTTGTCGTAGGTATTATTTGCGACGGGTTTTGCTAATTATGACATATTGTCGCTAAAATTAGCGGACATCATAAAAACTCTCTAATTAGCGACGGTTTAATATACAGTTGCTAAAATTAGCGACGGTTTGCCAGTTTTTCATGACGACCGTCGCTAAGTTTATCAGTAAAATAAAAAAAATTACTTTTAATAATTTAATAAATCTAAAAAACTTACAATCTAACTATACTTAGAATATTCATGATCTTAACTAACACTAAAAAATTTACCAAAAATTGAAACGAAAAAATTTACCCTAGATCGAAACTAAAATAGTCTAAAAGAGGAAAATTTCAAGTGTTGTGAAGTTGTGTGGAGGAAAATGAACCAAAAATGCGAATATTTATAGATAATTTACGACGGTTTTCGGTCAAACTGTCGCTATTAACGACGGTAATTTGATAAACTAATAGCGACGGTTAAAGAAACACAGGGACAATTATTTATTAATCTGTCGCAATTAACGAATGTTAATAAAAAACAGTCGCGGTTAAGCAAAAATCGTCGCTAATAGCGACGGTTTTTTTATTAAACCGTCCCTAATTTAAAAAATGCGACAGTTTTTCTAAAAATCGTCGCTATATAGCGACAGTGTTGCAGAACTGTTGCTATCAGTGAAATAATGCTGGGAATTCTTGTCTCATATATGATTCAGTCTCCCAAGTAGCTTCTTCGATGCCATGACGAGTCCATTGAATTTTTACAAGAGGAATCGTCTTTGTTCTGAGCTTTTTTTTCCTTTACGATTGATAATCCGAATCGGTTTCTCGACATAACTCAATGTCTCATCCAGCTCGGTCTCGTCTGGCTGTATAACGTGAGAATCATCGGGGAGACATGTCCGAAGCATAGATACATGAAAAACATCATGTATCCCGGATAATGAAGGCGGCAAGGCGAGTCGATAGGCACAATCTCCTATCTTTTCGAGAATCTCATAAGGACCAACATATCGTGGAGACAATTTCCCTTTCTTTCCAAATCTAACCACACCTCTAAAAGGAGAAATCTTCAGGAATACTCGGTCTCCTACCTCAAATACCAACGGTCGTCGTCGAAGGTTGGCATATTTGGCTTGTCGGTCATGAGCTGCCTTCATTTTCTTCTGAATCAGTTTCACTTTTTCAGTCATATCTCTTGTGACGTCCCGAAATTTGAGATCCACATGAACCACGTGCGTGCAAGTTATTAAATTCCTTATGTATTTTATTAAATGGTTTTAATGCATGCTTAATTCATTGATTTGTGTTTTAATTCATGATCTATGAATTTGCATTATTTTAAATGATTATATGATGCACATTAAAACTTTTTCCTTGAGTGTTATATTTCAGGCGATTATTCGGGGCGGAATCGAGGAAAAGAGACCGGTGACGATTTTGGCGATTTTAAATGTGATATTTTATTTTAAGTTAAGAGTGGGGCATTTTAAATAATTTATTAAGTTTTTAGTATTTTAAAACACTTATTTATATTTTAGTAATTTAAGAGTTTAGACCTTTTAAAAGTAGCATTTAATGTGTGTTATTTTATTTAGGGAATTTTTATTTAAAGGTGAGTAGGGATAGCATTTTAATTAATTGGCTAATTGAGTAACATTTTAATTAGTATATTGATTAGCATGATTAATGGTTTAATTAAGCAATAATCATTCCCTAAATTACTACCTAACTCACGCACACACACTTATGCACACACCTACACGTCTAACACACACCACACACATACACATTTTCTTTCCCCATTATTTTGGAGAGCAAACCTAGGGTTCCATAGCATTCAGCAGCCGCCCCACCCCCTTCACCATTCCATCAATTTTCGAGAGTTTTCATCGCAAGATAATTAGTGCCGCGATCGTCCCGGATCAAGCCTCGCACCGTTTCCGCTTCGATATCGTCGGTTCGGTAACGTTAAAGATTTAAAGGCACGTATATTCTGTTCTTGATGCATCGATCATGTCATATTATGCGTGCGTTATTATTTATGCGTAAAACCTTGTGTATGTTGTGTAGAAGTTTGAGCAATCATGTTTAAATCGCTTTTGAAACCCTCTTTAGATATGAAATTTACATTTTTTACTGTTCTGGTTGAAACTGCAATTTTTAAGTCGAGATTTTGAGAAATCTTTCAACTACAAAATTGTAGAACTTTTCGATGCCTTCGATTTGATATAAAATTAGAGATTTTTGGATGAAAATTAAGTGAGTTATGGCGTTTTTCGTGGGACTGCTCAAACTGCGAATTTTTACGAAAATTGTGTTCTTGAAGTTATTTGTTGTAGGTTTCGTTGGGGAATCGACGGGTGATTGTTGCTGCGTCTAGGTATGATTCCTATGATGTTGGGTTGATATTCAACGGGTTGGTTAGGGCCGTTAGGCCCTTGTATTCAATAGTGGTCATAGGGTTTGATCGTTATGCCAAATTCGTGTCCACGAGTTTATGGTGTCGCTTAGGATGTGTGATTGTTTGGAAGCGATTGTAGAAGTTTGAGTCAATATTATAGTAGTCCAGGATGGGTCTTGAGGTGTCCACTTGTGTTCCATGTTGTTTGTTGGGTGGAATATGCATAGTGTAAGATTTCTTCTCGCAGGTTTTGGCGTCCCGCAGGTGCACGGACCCGGACACGGACCCTGGCACGGGGACCGTGCCCCTCTCCTTTCCGAGTATTCCCTTCACAGTAGGTACACGGACCCTGACCCAGACCTATAGACGGGGTCCGTGCCTTTCCTTTTCGGCACACACACACCATGCAGTACCTACTGTTAGAGTAGGTGCCCGTCGAGCCAAGTGTTGGCCGAGTGTTCACAATGAAACTCTATGTATAATCAATCTTTATTTTAGTAATATTTGATATTATTATTTTGGCACATCTTTATCTGTATACCCATGCTAGTTGCATAGATAAAGCCCTTGAATATACAAATAGTAGAAAGAATATGAGATGCTCATATGATGAGTATCATGAAACTCATATTTGTAATACTGTATATTCTAAACGGTTTCTAGTCGATTCAGCCGCCACTAAGATGGATATAGGCCGCTCGAGTTAGAGACTAGTATCTGCGATGTGAGTACCATGTTTCATTGGTAGGGGACATTGTGATGTCCGAGCATGCAGATAGGTGCTCCTGGTAGAGTGCACTGAACAACCCTCCATTAAAGGACTTTCCAAGTGGTTCTCACTTATCGAGTGGAAACGTCCTAGTTTATGGTTGTACACCATTAGTCCTTATGACCCAGGACAACATTGAGACTCGATGTGTTAGCATTTCACTTTGACTTGTTTACCGACTCTTATGGGGTCATCAGGTGGCAAGGTTGGGTGTCATGTCGAAACATATAGGAGTCGATGCATTGTAGTCGGGGATTCACCGCTTACCTTCGGGTATGGATATCCTATGTGTTATCATGTGTATGTAGGTTGAAATCTCTGGCCAGAGTATGGTTGTAATTATGAAAGGGGTTTCATAGATTACACCATTGATGCAACTACGACATGACACATAGTATCGATTCATTGACAACTCTCGATAAACCAATGGTTGTCGAATTGATCGGGATATACGAGTTGAAGGGACCGTACTGTACGCTAACCATAATTGAATGGTTCTTGCAGGCACTATCATTTGATACCTAGGGAATCATGTAAGCGATGCTGCTAGGCGTTTAACATGATTGGTTGGGTACTATCAGACTTGAGTTCTGACATTCTTGTTATCAATGTGTTGATAAATAAGAATGGAGCAATTGGGGTATGCTCATATAAGGACATGTTTAGTCCGAATCACATAGAGATGTGAACCCACGGCTAGTTGTATCAGTGAACCATTGAGGGCCACACAAGTACTAGCTTTCTAGATCCCGTTGAGAAGTAAAAATAGTTCAATGTGTTGAACGGCTTATAAAGGAGTTTATAAGCGTAAGGAAAAATTAGAAGTATGAGTTCTATAAAGGAGAAACTAGTTCAATGTGTTGAACGGCTTATAAATGAGTTTATAAGTGTAAAGAAAAATAGAAGTATGACTTCTATGAGAGAAATGTAAATTTTGATTTATGGAAGTGTTCCTAAATTAAAATTTGGCCAAGTAAATAATATATTTGAAAATTGTGATTTTCATAAGCATTATTATGGACTAAATTAAATTAATTCAAGTGTTGAATTAATTAAACACTAGTTGTAGTGACCCGTTCCAGAATCACCTACTAATCAGAACTTAAGCATGCAAAATTAACATTTAAAACTGAATCAGGTAAACAGCGGAAAAACAATAATACAACCCAATCGAATCTGTAAGTACAAAATACTTAAACAACCAGATCGAACTAAATTCCAAGAACAAATACCAACAACTACAAGTCAACCTCTGCCAGCTCCCTGTCCACTCCCTCCTGGACCGTCTAACCTGAGACCTGCCCCATCGAATAGGGTGTCCAAAACAGAGATAAACCGAGGACGTGAGCATAAAACGCTCAGTACCGAAAGCATGAGTATACAAGACTATGACATGCATGTATGCAAAATGTACTGGATACCAGGTTCTGGGTATATCGAAATACTGCTCAGACAAATGACGTCAAGGTATGTAGCACTCTGCGCCGTCGCACCAGGAGGTGGCTCCCATACCAAATGAACCTGTGGATATACCGGTGACCTGACCACCGTCGGCCAACGGGGTCCAACCATCCACAACAAATGAGGGCTGAGCACCCTCTCAACAGGCTATCTCAAAGATAATCAGGCTCAACATGATTATGCAAATGCCGCATAATAAACCATGCATCATATGACAGATAATAATGCAACATATAAACATGCAACACATAGTAAAGCATACTCAATCCTGCTATCTCGGATAGTACTTTCGTACCTCAAATCAGTAGATCCTAGCAATCAGCCCTAGAATCAAGCCTACAATCCAAGTGATACCATATCACTAAACCACATCTAAAAGCCTTAACTAGACTAATAGATACTCCCAAATCTCAAAGGGAACCCAGAACTATACCTGCGTCCGTAGTCAGCCCACTGATGCCGCTAGCCCCCAACTAGAGCACAGCTCCGCTACAAAACCAGTAGCTCCCCGCTAGTGCCCGAACCTCGGGAAAAGACTAGAAACCCATCAGAAACGACTAAAACGCTCTGGAACTCTCGGAATTGGCGAGTGAAAAGTGAAGCCTCGCGCTTCTATTTATAGACAACGATCGGACGATCCGATCCACTTCGGACGCTCCGATCCGGTACACTTCGGACGATCCGATCCACTTCGGACGATCCGAACATTGCATGTCTTCCACGTGTCCAGCCACCTGTCTTCGGACGATCCGAACCCTGATCGGACGATCCGAACTCTGACATGACATGACTCGTCTGACTCCGAACAGAACGGTCCATCCGAACCCACTTCGGACGATCCGAACCAACTTCGGACGATCCGAACCCGGTTCGGTCCTTCCGATCCCACCGAAATACAATTAATCCAATAATTAACTCAAATTAGGCATCGGGATACTACATTCTCCCCCTCTAAAAAGGATTTCGTCCGCGAAATCGAGTCTGAAGAATGACAATTCTGAACAACAATACATTCAACTTAAGAATGAATTACAACTGAAAGCACAACTGAAATTACAATCATAACTGAAAATACTACAACTAGAACATCTCTGGATGCTCTGACCGCATGCGACTCTCTAGCTCCCAAGTAGCTTCTTCAGTACCTCGGCGCTGCCACTGCACTAAGACAAGAGGAATAGTCTTATTCCGCAGTACCTTATCCTTCCGGTCTAAGATCGAAACCGGTCTTTCCACAAAAGACAAATCCGGATTCAGCTGAACTTCTGTTGGATGCAAAACATGAGACTCATCCGCTACGTATCGTCTCAACAAGGACACATGAAACACATTGTGAACACTAGACAGATACGGTGGCAAAGCTAATCTGTAGGCCAAATCTCCCACGCATTCTAAGATCTCAAAAGGGCCAATGAATCTCGGAGATAGCTTACCCTTGAGTCCAAACCTCAGAATCCTCCGAAAAGGTGATACCTTGAGAAACACTTTCTCGCCTGCATCAAAATGAAGAGGTCTGCGCTTAGAGTTCGCATAACTTGCTTGTCGATCCTGAGCAGTCTTAATCCGCTGTTTGATCACAAGAACTTTGTCCATGGCCTGCTGAATCAATTCCGGACCCTCGACCTGTCGTTCTCCGACTTCTTCCCAGAACAAAGGAGTACGACAACGTCGACCATACAATGCTTCAAACGGAGACATACCAATACTCCTATGAAAACTGTTGTTGTATGCAAACTCTATCAGTGGCAGATGATCCTGCCAAGCTGGCCCGAAATCCATCACACAAGATCTCAACATATCCTCAAGAGTACGAATAGTCCTCTCTGACTGACCGTCAGTCTCTGGGTGATATGCAGTACTCAGACTCAAGGTAGTGCCCAAAGCTTGCTGAAAGCTGCCCCAAAATCTAGATGTAAAACGAGGATCTCTGTCACTAACGATACTCACGGGCACACCATGAAACCGTACAATCTCCTGAATGTACAACCGTGCCATCCGATCGAAAGTGAAATCTCTGTTATACGGAAGAAAATGGGCAGACTTAGTAAGCCGATCCACTACCACCCAGATAGCATCTCTATTCCCCACAGACATAGGCAAGTGAGTCACGAAGTCCATCGTGATATGCTCCCACTTCCACTCCGGAATAGGAAGATTCTGCAATAACCCTCCAGGTCGTCGATACTCAGCCTTCACCTGCTGACAGACTAGGCACTTGGAGACATACTGATAAACATTACGTTTCATACCTTTCCACCAAAATCGAGTCCTCAAATCCTTATATATCTTGTTGCTCCCCGGATGAACACTCAACTTGCTACGATGAGCCTGGGATAAAATCTCCTCCCTCAAAGTGTCATCTTCCGGTACAACAACACGACCAGATAAACACAAAAGACCCTTGGACTGATAGTGGAATCCAGAAGTATTATCTCCATCAGCCAACCGAGCTAATTTCTGAACCTTAGAATCAGACATCTGAGCATCTCTAATCCGAGAATACAGAACTGGCTCAGACAAAATAGTAGCTACACGGATACCGTCGGTTCCCTTCCGATGCTTACAATTGAATCCCATCGAACAGAAATCCTGAATAATCTCAGATACAGCACAAGTCTGAAGAGCAGACAATCTCACCTTCCGACTAAGAGCATCGGCCGTGAGATTCGCAGATCCTGGATGATACTTGATCTCACAATCATAATCCTTGAGTAGATCCATCCAACGACGCTGACGCATGTTCAACTCAGCCTGAGTGAACAGATACTTCAAACTCTTATGATCAGTGAAAATCTCAAATCGCTCACCATACAGATAATGGCGCCAGATTTTCAAAGCAAAAACGATCGCTGCTAATTCCAGATCATGAACAGGATAGTTTTCCTCATGAGACTTCAACTGTCTCGACGCATAAGCAATCACATGCTCATTCTGCATCAGAACACACCCTAGTCCCTGCAAAGAAGCATCGGTGTAGACACTGAAACCACCAGATCCAGACGGTAAAGCCAAAACAGGCGCAGATGTCAAACGTCTGCGAAGTTCCAGAAAACTCTCTTCGCACTCTGATGTCCACTCAAATGAAACATCTTTCCGAGTGAGCTGAGTGAGTGGCTTAGCAATCTGAGAGAAGTTGACAATGAAACGGCGATAATACCCAGCCAATCCCAGAAAACTGCGGATCTCGGCTACTGTCGTTGGACGCGACCAGTTCAATACCGCTTCCACCTTGCTCGGGTCAACTGAAACTCCCTTGCTAGAAATGACATGACCAAGGAATACAACTCTGTCAGTCCAAAACTCACATTTACTCAACTTCGCATAAAGCTGATTCTCGCGAAGTGTCTGCAAAATAATCCTTAAGTGTTGTACGTGCTCTTGCTGATTATGCGAATAGATTAAGATATCATCTATAAACACCACAACAAACTTATCCAAGAAATCCCGAAATACCCGATTCATCAGATCCATAAAAACTGCTGGTGCATTCGTCACCCCAAAAGGCATAACCAGAAACTCATAATGCCCGTACCGGGTCCTGAATGCAGTTTTCGATATGTCTCCCTGATGAACTCGAAGCTGATGATAACCAGACCTTAAATCAATCTTGGAATATACAGAGGTACCTTGCAGTTGATCAAATAAATCATCAATCCGTGGCAACGGATACTTATTCTTTATCGTAGCACGATTCAACTGCCGATAATCTATGCAGAGCCGCATAGAACCATCCTTCTTTTTGACAAAAAGAACTGGTGCTCCCCACGGGGACACACTGGGTCGAATATACCCCTTGTCAAGAAGATCCTGCAACTGCTGTTTCAATTCTTGCATCTCCGATGGAGCTAAACGATAAGGAGCTCTAGAGATTGGTGCCGTGCCTGGCACTAAATCAATGCCGAAATCCACTTCCCGAACGGGAGGAAAACCAGGAATCTCCTCGGGAAAAACATCCGGAAAATCGCAAACCACTGGAATGTCACTGATACCGACACTAACTGCGGACGAATCAATAGCATAGATAAGGTAGCCTTCCCCGCCCGACTCTAAAGCACGACAGGCTTTCAGAGCAGAAACCACAGGCATCGGGGGTCGCGCTCCCTCTCCATAGAAAAACCAACTGTCGCCCTCAATTGGACGAAACTGCACAAACTTCTGATAACAGTCCACAGTAGCTCTAAACACAGTCAGCACATCTATTCCCAGAATGCAATCAAAATCCTCCATCGCAAGAATCATCAAATTAGCAGTTAAAATATTTCCCTCAAATTCTAGAGGACAACCCAAAACTAGACGTTTAGCTAGCACCGAATGACCCATCGGCGTGGAAACAGATACCACAACGTCCAAAGAAGTGAAAGGTAACTTATGACGCTTAGCAAATCTCGCAGATATGAATGAATGCGATGCACCAGTATCAATGAGAACGTAAGCAGGTAATCCACATAATAAAAACACACCTGCGATAACTCTCTCGTTCTCCTCAGCCGCCTGATCCTGGTTAAGAGCAAAGACCTGCCCTTGAGTACGCGGTCGGAGGTTAGAACCCTGAGTAGACTGTCCCTGCTGTGGCCTCTGATGAACTGAAGCCTGAGAACCAGATCCTGATCCTCCGCCCGTCTGTGGACAATCTCTCTTCATGTGGCCCATCTCACCGCACTTGTAACAAGCACCCGCAACCTTGCGACAACGCTCCGTCGGATGATCCTTCCCGCAATTAAGACACGGGCCTTTCTTCCTCCCAAAATGGTGAACTCCTCCAGATCCAGAGGAAGAAGAAGTAGATCCAGCCTTCTTAAATGTTTTGGCGCGGGGACCCAAAGAACTAGTAGGACGAGCAGACTGCATGGCTCGACCTCTCAGCAAACTGCCCTCAGCCTGGCGACATCGGTTCACAAGACCCTCATACGATGTCGGATCATCACAGACAACAACCCGATCATAAATCTCCTGATTGAGGCCCTGGAGAAAATGGTTATACTTGGCCATAGCATTATCACTGACATGTGGAACATACGGAAGCAACTCAAAGAACTTCTGTTGATACTCATCAACAGACAAACTTCCCTGCTTCAGATTGATCAACTCAATCGCCTTGGTCTGCAGAAGAGCTGGCGGAAAGTAAAGCAACATGAAAGCGGCTCGGAAATCGGCCCAAAGAACTCGACCCTGTCGCTGAACTATCGGTGCAGAGGTAGACCTCCACCACTTACGCGCACCACCCTCCAGCAAGAAATCAAGGGTATCAATTTGCTGCTCCGCCGAGCACTGAAAAGTCTTGAAGCAGCTCTCCATCCTCTCAAGCCAATTCTCCGCAACATCCAGAGTCTCACCGCCCGAAAGAGGTTTCGGCCCCATCTGCAAGAACCGATACATACTAAAACTCCGAGGCTCATCACGACGGTGTTGACGACGTTCTCGATGCTCTCGGCGACGCTCCCGATCGTCGCGGTCTCCCCAGCGTCCAACGCTGCCATGACTACTAGCATCGTCGTCATAACCAGACATCTCTCGCTACAAAAGTTACCAGAGATTAAACCCAAAAGAACAGTTCTAAATCCCAAAATCTCAATGCATGCTCTGATACCATAAATGTAGTGACCCGTTCCAGAATCACCTACTAATCAGAACTTAAGCATGCAAAATTAACATTTAAAACTGAATCAGGTAAACAGCGGAAAAACAATAATACAACCCAATCGAATCTGTAAGTACAAAATACTTAAACAACCAGATCGAACTAAATTCCAAGAACAAATACCAACAACTACAAGTCAACCTCTGCCAGCTCCCTGTCCACTCCCTCCTGGACCGTCTAACCTGAGACCTGCCCCATCGAATAGGGTGTCCAAAACAGAGATAAACCGAGGACGTGAGCATAAAACGCTCAGTACCGAAAGCATGAGTATACAAGACTATGACATGCATGTATGCAAAATGTACTGGATACCAGGATCTGGGTATATCGAAATACTGCTCAGACAAATGACGTCAAGGTATGTAGCACTCTGCGCCGTCGCACCAGGAGGTGGCTCCCATACCAAATGAACCTGTGGATATACCGGTGACCTGACCACCGTCGGCCAACGGGGTCCAACCATCCACAACAAATGAGGGCTGAGCACCCTCTCAACAGGCTATCTCAAAGATAATCAGGCTCAACATGATTATGCAAATGCCGCATAATAAACCATGCATCATATGACAGATAATAATGCAACATATAAACATGCAACACATAGTAAAGCATACTCAATCCTGCTATCTCGGATAGTACTTTCGTACCTCAAATCAGTAGATCCTAGCAATCAGCCCTAGAATCAAGCCTACAATCCAAGTGATACCATATCACTAAACCACATCTAAAAGCCTTAACTAGACTAATAGATACTCCCAAATCTCAAAGGGAACCCAGAACTATACCTGCGTCCGTAGTCAGCCCACTGATGCCGCTAGCCCCCAACTAGAGCACAGCTCCGCTACAAAACCAGTAGCTCCCCGCTAGTGCCCGAACCTCGGGAAAAGACTAGAAACCCATCAGAAACGACTAAAACGCTCTGGAACTCTCGGAATTGGCGAGTGAAAAGTGAAGCCTCGCGCTTCTATTTATAGACAACGATCGGACGATACGATCCACTTCGGACGCTCCGATCCGGTACACTTCGGATGATCCGATCCACTTCGGACGATCCGAACATTGCATGTCTTCCACGTGTCCAGCCACCTGTCTTCGGACGATCCGAACCCTGATCGGACGATCCGAACTCTGACATGACATGACTCGTCTGACTCCGAACAGAACGGTCCATCCGAACCCACTTCGGACGATCCGAACCAACTTCGGACGATCCGAACCCGGTTCGGTCCTTCCGATCCCACCGAAATACAATTAATCCAATAATTAACTCAAATTAGGCATCGGGATACTACACTAGTGGACCTAGTAGAGTCCAAATAATTAAATTAATTCAAGTGTTGAATTAATTAAATTATATTGAGTCTTGTAGAGCTCAATTTAAATTAATTATTTACCTAGTGGGACTTGGGTAAATTCAAGTAATGTTTAATTAGTCTCAAATATGTTTGAGATAATTAAATTTAGTCCATGGTTTTTATTTTGATAAAAACCATATAATATGCATGCATGGGAGGTGAAAGGTTGGGAGACTACTTTTTGAGTTTTCAAGTCATAGTATGCACCTTTTTGACTCTACTTTTCCCACAACCAAAAAAAAATGTCTCTCCTTCTCTCCAAGGATGAATAGTGCCGAAAATACTATTCACTTTTCTCTCCCATTTTTCTTCATTTTGTGTTCTTCAATTGTTGGAGAAAAACACTCACTTCTCAAAGAAAATGCCATACATTTTCTAGTGCAAGTGTAAGGTGGATCTACCTAGTTGGTGGTGGGCTTGATTGGAAGAAAGGAGTCCAAAAGAAAGGTGGAGCTTGTAGATCTTCATCCATTGAAGAGCTAAGGTGTTTACACCTTAGTTGGAGCCATCATCAATCCTTGTGATTGATAGGTAAACTTCTAAAACACACTATGAATGTCATTTTGGTGTTTTATTGTATTTGCTACACATTAATCATGGTGGCCGAAATTTTTCCCCTAAAAATTCAAATTTTTAATCTTCCGTTGCGCTTCCGGTCACCATAACCGATCCCATTTCACCTACACGGACCCAAGCCCGGACCTAGGCACGGGGTCCGTGTCCTCCTATTTTTGGGATACATTCTTTCATCACTTAGGATTCGGTTTGAGGTTTTATGCTAAGGTTTAATATGATGTTTACAAGGTCGAGTCGTGGGAAATGTTAGAAAGTCCTAAGTATTGATTGAACTTGAGAGTAAGTATAATTTCTAGGTCTAAGTTATGCAAGTTAAGTAAGCAATTTCATGTTAGTATGATGCAGCAATGACCCGATCTAAGTCCAATGAATCCCTCAACGCCAAGTAAGTATGTTGACGTGCAAGAAAATATTTTAAGTTTTTGAGGTATGCTAAATGTCTTGTGACCAAATTGAATGGGTTTGGAAGTCGGTGAACGTGGCCGAGGACCTCTCCACCCCGTTAAATTATGAACGGATTAGATCGTGGTTGGAAAGCGTTAAATTATGAACGGGGACCAACCAGCCCGTTAAATTATGAACGGGGATCTCATGTATGTGGCAGTGGATACGTCCCTGTCAGCCCAGTACTGTGGTTTATCTGATCAGGCGTTTATTATGTATGGGTCATTTGCTTTGAAACATCCTCTACGCAAAATGATGAAGTTATGTATGTTCAAGTATGTTCAAGTATGCAGCATGATTAAGTAAAGTTTATGTTGATGGAACGTCTAAGTATGTATGTACGTATGTTCAAGTTTTAATACGCAAGTCAAGGTTTAAGTATGTATGTCCTATTTTTAAAGTTGCATGTGATTTTATTATGTACTACTCGTTACTACCAGTTTATACGTGTTGAGTCTTTAGACTCACTAGACTTAATCGATGCAGGTGAGTATGTTGATGAGGAGACATGAGGTGGTGACCAAAGGGCAGGCTTGGACTGAGCGGGAGGCTAAACCCGAGGACCGCCATGTTTAAGTTTTATGCAAAAGTTAAATTACTCTGAGTTCATATTTTGATGGGAATACTTTGAGCAAACCTTTTGTGAGCAAATTTTTATTGTAGTTATTTTGAACAACCATGTCTTATGGGGGACTTGGTTAAGATATTTTATGGCAGACATTGAAAGTATTTTTACATTCAAGAAAATTTTTAATTTTTCCGCAAATTTTGAGTATGAAAAGTACGGAACGTTACAGTTGGTATCAGAGCGGTGTTCTTGTAAAGGGTTATGCCTACTGCCAGTCGCAAGAAGCTCACGAAGTCACACCTCAAGTCTGTAAGTTTTAAAGTTTTAAAGTCTTTTAAGTAGTAAGCATCAACTCATGATTTCAGCATGTGCATGTTTTATTTCTATCACATGTATGTTTACATGACATACGTTTTAGAGTACAAGTTTGCCTGTCGTTATGATTTGAGAATGGATCTTTAAAGTTTTATTGCATGTTACGACATCAAATGAGAAATTATTTAATTTTCTTGCATGCTGGTGCTGTGGAATTGGACATGAGCAAGAATTTTGCTTTTGGGCGTCTGGAAAAGTTGGAAATGATTTGTCTATATTAATTTTTGGTTAGTAGTACTGATGTTATACTTGTGGGTAATTAGTTAAACTTGAAAATTACGAATGCTTTTGGGACTTGTAGATTTTCTAAGAAATTACTGATGGTTTGTGGTTGCTAGCTGAGTTGCTTTTTGAGAACTCCATGTAAGGATTAATTATTTGAGACTACGACGATCTTTGGAAGTATAAAGACGTAGAATTTATTTAGGATGCATGCTCTATCTAGTTAGATTTAAGGATTGAATTGCATGAATTGCGAATTTTAAGGACCTAAGTGCAAAACAAAATTCTAAGGGATTATTTCAAATTTACCAAATTTTGGGATTTAATTTTGAGTTCGAGAATTTTAAGGTTAATGGGGTTAAATCGAAAATTTTCTGGGGACAAAAATACAAATTTCGAAGAGTTGTAGGGCCAAAAATATAAATTTTGAGAACTTTAAGGGCCAAATTGTAAAGTCCGAAATTTTTGAGGATTAAATACGAACTTTTGAGGAACACTTGAGATTTTAAGTATTTATAGAAATGTAAGACGGGTTATGGAAATTAAATTTTGGGTTTATTAAACTTAAGGCTATTGAACCTTATGATACGGGAAACCTATAAAATGAAATTGAGAACGCCGAGGACTTATGAGTAATTGTGGAATTTTCGAGATTTAGGAAAAATTCGATAATTTTCGAGGAAATTAAGTATTAATTTTGTAATTTTTAAGAAATTTGGAGACTAAGTTATCAGTAAGTGAGATCGAACAGTTTAAAAGATCAAAATTTTCGATGATATAGGCTCGAATAGATATTTAGAACCTCGAAACATTTGGGTTATAAGATTATAAGGAATGGAATCAGGGGCATTGTTGGATGGATCAACCTTAGGACTGAAAAGTTAAACGTAGGTGAATTAATGATGTGGCAAATTAAGAATTCAGAGTAATGACGATTTAAGGTAAAGTTGATCAGTTAGCTAAGTTATAAGACTAGAAATTGAATTAGCAAATTTTTGGGAAATTAATTTTGATGTGTCGTAAGTTTCAATCCTGATCTTAACAGTTAGGACTATACCTTTGCCAGAATTTAATTTTTCTAGAAAGTTGGGTATGTTTGATGGTTAGGTTAATCGATATGCGCATGTAAGAATTGAGGTAGACATCTTGTCTTCAGAAGTTTTTCTAAGTTATTACGAAACTTGGGAATAAGTAAATACTAAATATGTGTATTGGAATTATATTATCCAAACTATTTGGGTTGCGTAAGGTTGAATTTCAAATTTATGGGATATTTGTTCATACGGAATTTTTGGGTGAAATAAAAACAAAAGGGAATTAGTGGTGTTCAACATAAGTTGTCAATGCATGAATATTAAGATTTTTATTGAGTAAAAAACAAAAAAATCTAAAAGCTTGATTTGGGGATTCTAGAATTCTATGGGTTATAAGTGGAGTTGATATATTAGAGTTAGTCCATCATTAACAAAGGAAACTTATTAAGTTTTATACACTAGAATTAATTGAGTATTGAGGATACGTCTAAGTGGAACATTCGTTCCAATGAGGAAGGTCCAAGTGTCTTAAGCCTCAACTATATTGTAATCGTGAAGAAAATATTTTAAGCACGTGATTGATGATAGAAAGGTTTTATTATTTAAGTAGAAGATCAACATTGTGTATGTGGAGTTTTATGGATTTTTGTTACTCGAAATTAAAGGTTGGCAACAATTTTATATTTGGTACGTACTTGTAAATAGCTAAGTTACGCAAGTTTGTTGCCGCAAGGAAAGATCCGATTCAAGGATCGTAGGCCAATATTATTATGGGGTTAAGATAAGGTTTAACTTTTAAGTGTATTGCTGAGGGTAGAAGTTGATCAGTAACCTTTGGAGCTAAGAGTTCTTAAGTTGAACTGCATAAATGCTAATGTAATAGGTCGTTGACATTACATGTATATTATAAAGAAGGTAAGATACGATAAGTTTGAACCTCCATTTCTAATATTGGGAACGACGAGAAAAGTCAAAATTCGAGGTCGTAGTAAAGTAA
The DNA here is from genome assembly GCF_022965805.1 of Primulina eburnea. Lineage (NCBI taxonomy): Eukaryota > Viridiplantae > Streptophyta > Magnoliopsida > Lamiales > Gesneriaceae > Primulina > Primulina eburnea. The sequence goes on from NC_133102.1 coordinate 32,529,353, forward strand.
ACTAAGTTACCATAAGTTGTTTTAGGTTGTGATTCGCAAACGAGGTTTTTGGTAGGCAATTTAATTAGGATTGAAGAGACGTAAGGACAACATAAGACTTAATTTTATTCAGAGTAGCGCAGCGGTAGCGTGGATCGTTGGGATACTAGAATTAAGAATCTAACTTTTGGATTATCGAGGATAAGCGAATTTCTGGGACGAAATTCAAATTAAGGGGGATAGATTGTGACGTCCCGAAATTTGAGATCCACATGAACCACGTGCGTGCAAGTTATTAAATTCCTTATGTATTTTATTAAATGGTTTTAATGCATGCTTAATTCATTGATTTGTGTTTTAATTCATGATCTATGAATTTGCATTATTTTAAATGATTATATGATGCACATTAAAACGTTTTCTTGAGTGTTATATTTCAGGCGATTATTCGAGGCGGGATCGAGGAAAAGAGACCGGTGACAATTTTGGCGATTTTAAATGTGGTATTTTATTTTAAGTTAAGAGTGGGGCATTTTAAATAATTTATTAAGTTTTTAGTATTTTAAAAGACTTATTTATGTTTTAGTAATTTAAGAGTTTAGAACTTTTAAAATTAGCATTTAATGTGTGTTATTTTATTTAGGGAATTTTTATTTAAAGGTGAGTAACATTTTAATTAATTGGCTAATTGAGTAACATTTTAATTAGTATATTGATTAGCATGATTAATGGTTTCATTAAGCAATAATCATTCCCTAAATTACTACCTAACTCACGCACACACACTTATACACACACCTACACGTCTAACACACACCACACAGATACACATTTTCTTTCCCCATTATTTTGAAGAGCAAACCTAGGGTTCCATAGCATTCAGCAGCCGCCCCACCCCCTTCACCATTCCATCAATTTTCGAGAGTTTTCATCGCAAGATAATTAGTGCCGCGATCGTCCCGGATCAAGCCTCGCACCGTTTCCGCTTCGATATCGTCGGTTCGGTAACGTTAAAGATTTAAAGGCACGTATATTCTGTTCTTGATGCATCGATCATGTCATATTATGCGTGCGTTGTTATTTATGCGTAAAATCATGTGTATGTTGTGTAGAAGTTTGAGCAATCATGTTTAAATCGCTTTTGAAACCCTCTTTAGATATGAAATTTACGTTTTTTACTGTTCTGGTTGAAACTGCAATTTTTAAGTCGAGATTTTGAGAAATCTTTCAACTACAAAATTGTAGAACTTTTCGATGGCTTCGATTTGATATAAAATTAGAGATTTTTGGATGCAAATTGAGTGAGTTATGGCGTTTTTTGTGGGACTGCTCAAACTGCGAATTTTTACGAAAATTGTGTTCTTGAAGTTATTTGTTGCAGGCTTCGTTGGGGAATCGACGGGTGATTGTTGCTGCGTCTAGGTATGATTCCTATGATGTTGGGTTGATATTCAACGGGTTGGTTAGGGCCGTTAGGCCCTTGTATTCAATAGTGGTCATAGGGTTTGATCGTTATGCCAAATTCGTGTCCACGAGTTGTCAATGCATAAGTTGTCAATGCATGAATATTAATATTTTTATTGAGTAAAAAAAACAAAAAAAATCTAAAAGCTTGATTTGAGGATTCTAGAAATCTATGGGTTATAAGTGGAGTTGATATATTAGAGTTAGTCCATCATTAACAAAGGAAACTTATTAAGTTTTATACACTAGAATTAATTGAGTATTGAGGATACGTCTAAGTGGAACATTCGTTCCAATGAGGAAGGTCCAAGTGTCTTAAGCCTCAACTATATTGTAATCGTGAAGAAAATATTTTAAGCATGTGATTGATGATAGAAAGGTTTTATTATTTAAGTAGAAGATCAACATTGTGTATGTGGAGTTTTATGGATTTTTGTTACTCGAAATTAAAGGTTGGCAACAATTTTATATTTGGTACGTACTTGTAAATAGCTAAGTTACGCAAGTTTGTTGCCGTAAGGAAAGATCCGATTCAAGGATTGTAGGCCAATATTATTATGGGGTTAAGATAAGGTTTAACTTTTAAGTGTATTGCTGAGGGTAGAAGTTGATCAGTAACCTTTGGAGATAAGAGTTCTTAAGTTGAACTGCATAAATGCTAATGTAATAGGTCGTTGACATTACAGGCATATTATAAAGAAGGTAAGATACGATAAGTTTGAACCTCCATTTCTAATATTGGGAACGACGAGAAAAGTTAGAATTCGAGGTCGTAGTAAAGTAAACTAAGTTACCATAAATCGTTTTAGGTTGTGATTCGCAAACGAGGTTTTTGGTAGGCAATTTAATTAGGATTGAAGAGACGTAAGGACAACGTAAGACTTAATTTTATTCAGAGTAGCGCAGCGGTAGCGTGGATCGTTGGAATACTAGAATTAAGAATCTAACTTTTGGATTATCGAGGATAAGCGAATTTCGGGGACGAAATTCAAATTAAGGGGGATAGATTGTGACGTCCCGAAATTTGAGATCCACATGAACCACGTGCGTGCAAGTTATTAAATTCCTTATGTATTTTATTAAATGGTTTTAATGCTTGCTTAATTCATTGATTTGTGTTTTAATTCATGATCTATAAATTTGCATTATTTTAAATGATTATATGATGCACATTAAAATGTTTTCCTTGAGTGTTATATTTCAGGCGATTATTCGAGGCGGGATCGAGGAAAAGAGACCGGTGACGATTTTGGCGATTTTAAATGTGATATTTTATTTTAAGTTAAGAGTGGGGCATTTTAAATAATTTATTAAGTTTTTAGTATTTTAAAAGACTTATTTATGTTTTAGTAATTTAAGAGTTTAGAACTTTTAAAATTAGCATTTAATGTGTGTTATTTTATTTAGGGAATTTTTATTTAAAGGTGAGTAACATTTTAATTAATTGGCTAATTGAGTAACTTTTTAATTAGTATATTGATTAGCATGATTAATGGTTTAATTAAGCAATAATCATTCCTTAAATTACTACCTAACTCACGCACACACACTTATGCACACACCTACACGTCTAACACACACCACACACATACGCATTTTCTTTCCCCATTATTTTGGAGAGCAAACCTAGGGTTCCATAGCATTCAGCAGCCGCCCCACCCCCTTCACCATTCCATCAATTTTCGAGAGTTTTCATCGCAAGATAATTAGTGCCGCGATCGTCCCGGATCAAGCCTCGCACCGTTTCCGCTTCGATATCGTCGGTTCGGTAACGTTAAAGATTTAAAGGCACGTATATTCTGTTCTTGATGCATCGATCATGTCATATTATGCGTGCGTTGTTATTTATGCGTAAAACCATGTGTATGTTGTGTAGAAGTTTGAGCAATCATGTTTAAATCGCTTTTGAAACCCTCTTTAGATATGAAATTTACGTTTTTTACTGTTCTGGTTGAAACTTCGATTTTTAAGTCGAGATTTTGAGAAATCTTTCAACTACAAAATTGTAGAACTTTTCGATGCCTTCGATTTGATATAAAATTAGAGATTTTTGGATGAAAATTGAGTGAGTTATGGCGTTTTTCGTGGGACTGCTCAAATTGCGAATTTTTACGAAAATTGTGTTCTTGAAGTTATTTGTTGTAGGTTTCGTTGGGGAATCGACGGGTGATTGTTGCTGCGTCTAGGTATGATTCCTATGATGTTGGGTTGATATTCAACGGGTTGGTTAGGGCCGTTAGGCCCTTGTATTCAATAGTGGTCATAGGGTTTGATCGTTATGCCAAATTCGTGTCCACGAGTTTATTGTGTCGCTTAGGATGTGTGATTGTTTGGAAGCGATTGTAGAAGTTTGAGTCAATATTATAGTAGTCCAGGATGGGTCTTGAGGTGTCCACTTGTGTTCCATGTTGTTTGTTGGGTGGAATATGCATAGTGTAAGATTTCTTCTCGCAGGTTTCGGCGTCCCGCAGGTGCACGGACCCGGACACGGACCCTGGCACGGGGTCCGTGCCCCTCTCCTTTCCGAGTATTCCCTTCACAGTAGGTACACGGACCCTGACCCGGACCTATATACGGGGTCCGTGCCTTTCCTTTTCGACACACACACACTATGCAGTACCTACACGGACCCAAGCCCGGACCTAGGCACGGGGTCTGTAATAGCCGAGCCCGGTGTACGATACGGTTTAAGTTTTCGTATGTTATAGATTTATTTATTGAGTTTGAGTTTAGTTGTGATGATTAGAGTTGTGATTATGGGCCATAGTATTGTTGGTTATTATTGTCTTGAGGTGTAGTTGTTGTTGGTTGTTCGTTTCAGCATTTCGGATCGATTTTGGTTGCATTGTTTTGTGTCTTGGCCGTGACCAGAGTGCACCCGCGCTCATAGTAGGAGTTCCCCCCCGCGGTGTATTGTTCATAATTTTGTTGTTGGAGGGCCGTGGCATCACCGCACCCGCGGTGGTGTTGAGACAGCACCCACGGTAGAGACCGCACCCGCGTTGTGTGCAGCGCCGCACCCGCGGTCGTAGTGTTTCAGAATTTGGTGGTTTTGCCGTGAGCATGGCGCACCCGCGGTGCTTGTTTGAGCGCACCCGCGGTCATGCATTATTGAGGTATGGGCGAGATATTTAGTACCTTTTTGGATGAGTTGACTTCATTTTCACCTTTCCCTTTCCTCTCAATCTCGTTTTTCTCTCTAGAACCAATGGTTTTCCTCCATTTCTTTCATTTCCTATCTTCAATCCAAGCTTCTAGTTGGATTTTTGAGTAGAGATTGAAGTTCTCCTTGGTGCTAGGAAGCTAAGGTAAGCTTTTGGTTGTGTTATCTCTTGGTTTTGAAGAAGAGATGTTATGGGTTTGATGTATTTGTTGGTTTAATGGATTATTTGACTTGGATTCTTGGATATTGAGTTGATGTTGGTGTTATTTATGGATTAGTGTTGTAGGTGGTGTACCAAGAGTTAGATTCAAGGTGTTATTGTGGTTTGTAAGTGGAATTTCATCCCTTGTGCTCACATGATAGTATATGTATTGTGTTTCAAAGGTTTTATTGTGTTATTCCCTTCATTGGCTTCATAACTATGTATTGATTCAATTGTATATATATTGGAGACATTGTATGTCTCAATTGTATTAAAAAGGGAATACAAAGAGTATAGACTTCAAAGTGATTGATTAAATGCCAAGAAAGAGTTTCAAATGTTTTATTGGATTGATAGATACATAGTCAGAGATTGCATGCAATTAGTTGATCAACGACCATAGGCTTATATCCCTCAGAGTTATCGGTTTATATCGATTGGGATACGAGCACCACAGACAGAGTTACTATTGATATCAATCCAACCAGAGTAAAGAGAAATACCATCTCATTGTTATTGCTATTGCTATGATATTCATGTTTCAGAGTTGATGATATTTAATGATTTCAAAGCTATGTTTTATAGAGTATGATATGTTCATTGTTATGTAAGAGTTCCACTTGCTGAGTTTTATACTCTTTTCAGTTATTTTCATGTGATGCAGATAAGAGCGACGAGCCAGGACGTTGACTGTGGATTGGGGTCATATGCATACGAAGATTGGAAGGAAGTAGTTTGTTTTGCAAACATTATTTTGTACATGATCATTAAAATGATGTTTTGTATTTTGATGTATCATTTAGTTGATCATGTTGATACTTTTGATGATATTTGGAAATGTATTTTGAAACTCCTTCCATTTGTAAGAAAATTTTAAATTCCGCTGTATTTTAATTGTAACGGGTCAAGGTGTCACAGGGTCCGTGTCCTCCTATTTTTGGGATACATTCTTTCATCACTTAGGATTCGGTTTGAGGTTTTATGCTAAGGTTTAATATGATGTTTAAAAGGTTGAGTCGTGGGAAATGTTAGAACTTCCTAAGTATTGATTGAACTTGAGAGTAAGTATGATTTCTACTTCTAAGTTATGCAAGTTAAGTATGCAATTTCATGTAAGTATGATGCAGCAATGACCCGATCTAAGTCCAATGAATCCCTCAACGCCAAGTAAGTATGTTGACGTGCAAGAAAATATTTTAAGTTTTTGAGGTATGCTAAATGTCTTGTGACTAAATTGAATGGGTTTGGAAGTCGATGAACGTGGCCGAGGACCTCTCCGCCTCGTTAAATTATGAACGGGTTAGATCGTGGTTGGAAAGCGTTAAATTATGAACGAGGACCAACCAGCCCGTTAAATTATGAACGGGGATCTCATGTATGTGGCAGTGGATACGTCCCTGTCAGCCCAGTACTGTGGTTTGTCTGATCAGGCGTTTATTATGTATGGGTCATTTGCTTTGAAACATCCTCTACGCAAAATGATGAAGTTATGTATGTTCAAGTATGTTCAAGTATGCAGCATGCTTAAGAAAAGTTTATGTTGATGGAACGTCTAAGTATGTATGTACGTATGTTCAAGTTTTAATACGCAAGTCAAGGTTTAAGTATGTATGTCCTATTTTTAAAGTTGCATGTGATTTTATTATGTACTACTCGTTACTACCAGTTTATACGTGTTGAGTCTTTAGACTCACTAGACTTGATCGATGCAGGTGAGTATGTTGATGAGGAGACAGGAGGTGGTGAACAAGGGGCATGCTTGGACTGAGTGGGAGGCTAAACCCGAGGACCGCCATGTTTAAGTTTTATGTAAAAGTTAAATTACTCTGAGTTCATATTTTGATGGGAATACTTCGAGCAAACCTTTTGTGAGCAAATTTTTATTATAGTTATTTTGAACAACCATGTCTTATGGGGGACTTGGTTGAGATATTTTATGGCAGACATTGAAAGTATTTTTACATTCAAGAAAATTTTTAATTTTTCCTCAAATTTTGAGTATGAAAAGTACGGTACGTTATATCTCTGATCATATCAGGTCCAGTCTCAGGAATTTCAGAGATATCATCCCAATATAACGGGGATCGGCACTTCTTTCTGTACAACGCTTCGAATGGAGCCATCTCAATACTTGTTTGATAGCTGTTGTTGTACGAAAACTCACAAAGAGGCAATGCATCTTGCCAGTTAGTGCTAAAATCAAGCACTACAGCCCTCAGCATATCTTCCAATGTCTGAATTGTCCAATCTAACTGTCCGTCAGTCTGAGGATGATATGCGGTACTCAGATGAACTTTGTACCGAGAGCTTGCTGCAGGCTTTGCGAGAAGTGCGAAGTAAACCGAGGATCACAGTCTGATACTGTAAAAGGCCCTAAAACTCCTTGCTTGAAAATTTGCGGAAAATTAAAATTTTTCTTTTTAAAAATAAATGGAGTGCCTCATTGATAAAATCACTGATAACAGGTTTAATGTTTAAAATACAGCAGCGGAAGAAAATAAAGTTTGCCAACAATAACAATTTAAAAATATCCAACGACTGATAAAAATGTTTGAGCATCAAATAAAATGGCAAATGCTGAAACTGAGGTCCTCGGGTGCCACTACTGCCGACCCAAGCTGGCTCACTGGTCCCCGCCCTCGGCCCTGGCATCATCAGTACCTACAACAATCAAGTCTAGTGAGCCTAAAGACTCAGCATGCATATATCGCAGGTAACGAGTAAAATCTGAAGTAAAATATGCATGGGATAAAATATCATGTCATGAAGCATGCTGAAAATAATCTGTACTGAGCAATTATAATACGTGCATAATTGAACTGAAAATCACAGTAAAAATATTTGCTCCTTGGAGCCCTGTACTGAAATAACTGATAAAATTTTCTGTTGAGATTATGGTCTACGCCTGTGGCCCCTGCACTAAGCTGAACTGATCGGTAACTGGCTACCGGGGAGTCTGAAACTGAACTGAGCTGGCCGATCACTGGCGACCGGGTGGTACCAAACTGAACTGTGCGGTCACTGGCGACCGTATAAAATAATACTCCCACATAGTGAATGAACCACAAGCCATATCGCATAAATCTCAAAAATAATCATTTTCTATTTAATGCACGTAAAATAATTAACTGGCATAATGAAAATATCCTGTGTATTTTACCAACTGGATTGGATTTGATCGTCTCCAGGCTCGCTGCAACCTAAGTGTGTCATGAAAAATATGCAATGGATAAAACTTGACCAACTATGCAATTTACGTTCCAAAGATGCGACTATGACGCCTAATGACTTCGTATTTAATCATGACTCCGAACCAACCTGAACCGACACTGAACCGACATATAGTCATGATTAAAATACGCTTAAAATACTGAAATAATGCTCCTATAGTGATGAGGTTCGAAATCTAGGAGAAATGGAGGCCAAAACATGAAACGCCTTTCGAGAGTCAATTTGGCACATCGCACCGTAAATTCTCGTACGACCTCAAAAATGATCCAAATCACGAACGGTCAAAAACACGACCTTCTTAACTCAATGGGGCACTGTCCAGTCCAAGGCCATAGGCTAAAAGCCGACCGAGAACTCGAACGAGCCTCCAAACCGACACAGCAACTTGCTGTAAAAATACAGCAGCTGTACATGTGTTCTTCTTGTGTCGTTTTCGAGTCTGCCGGCCATTGGGGGCGTGAACAACTGACCAGAGACTCTTACCAACATCCCAAGGAGTGATTTAAACCATGGCTAAGGGCCCTAGGCCAGCCACAATCTGCGTCACACCAAAACTCAACCGAAACTCCAACCGAGAACCAACGTGCATGCGTGTGTAGTGTTTTGCTTAGATCGATGTCTTGCGTCGTTCCAGTGGCCATTTGATTGACCATGGCACGATCTAGACATATAGGGGCATGGTATGAACCGTGGCTATGGGCCATAGGCCAACCAAGATCCATACCAAGCAACCAAAAACCGAAACCATATGCTGAACCAATGAAGAAGCCGAATGGGGAAAGGGGGCTGTTTTGATTTTTTGATTAAAAACCGATGAGCCATGGACCAAGCCACCAAAAGGGCGACTTAGTCACGTCTTAGACATGCTAGGGGAGTGATCTAACCATGGCTATAGGCCCTTGGGGCAGCCAAGATCAGATCCTTCCTCCTTTCCATCAAAACTGAATTTCGAAACTCATAATGGACCAAATGAGAAGTTGCTGTCCATTTCTGAATTTCCAGCAACTAGGGGCTTGAAAGAACGGACCAATCTGATCCTAATGCATCATATTACGTGTATAGATGTCGCCTTGGGAGCCTGGAGTCGAACCAATCACCTGAAACTCACAAACCAAGAAAAACGTGAAGCTTGCCAAGGAATATCAAAAATTCTGCATGTGTTGTTTCAAAATGTTTTGTCATGGATCTCGATTTTTGCTTGAATAAACATGATCATGTACTGAAAAATAAATGATAATATGACTTGATTGAGGTTTAGAAAAAGTATATACATGCCTTGGATTTTTCGTTTGAAAGAAACGAACGAAACAACAACGACGCGACGCGGAGGAGTGGAGCGCTTCTCTACCTTTCCTTGCTCTCGATTTTTCTCTCCTCTTTCTAGCTATGAAACCCACGAAATTTCTCTCCAAAATCACTCTGAATTTCGAGACTAAGGGAGGGGGAATGGTGGTTAAGAGGGTGAGGAGAATGGGTACAAAAATATAGGGAAAATCGAGACCAAGTCTCCCCCTTTTTGAATTTTGAATTCTTGTTGCTATCAAATATTGGTGGGGGGAAATATTAGAGGTGCATGGCCGATTCTTGCATGTCCAACAAGGCTTGGATAATGTTCTAACATTAATTAATTAAAGTTGATTACCAATAGAAAAGGTTAGCATGCTAAAAGATGACAAAGAATTGGTCAAATGATGAGTTGGCAAATGAATTATTTGATCAACAAAAAGGGGTGGACGAAATTTAACAATTAAAAGGGAAGGGAAAAATGTTATCTAGCTAGTAAATTTATAATCCTTAAAAGCCTCACTAATCCCTAATTAATTTAGTGAATTAACCCTTAATTATTGGAACTTAAATGAACTTATTTCTTAATCACTTCAAGTAATTAAATTAAATCCTCAAACCTCATTTTTAACTTAAATGAACTTACTTGCTACCTAAATTAACTTCTGGAAATATTTTCTGAGTCTTAAATTTTATCTCTAAACTCCAACTCCAGTCCGGCCTCACTGAATTAACCGAAAGAATAAAATCAAACTGCTGGCTAAAATAATTAACTTCAAAGAAATGCATTTAAATAATTGTGCAATGAAGTCAATTAAATTTAAAATACTAGAATTATGCATGGCTTATACGTAGACTGATGTACGGGTTTTACAATCCTTCCCTCCTTAAAAGAAATTTCGTCCTCGAAATTCGCTTATCCTTGATAAAAAAAAAGTTTAGACTCTTAATTCTAGAATTCTAATAATCCACGCTTCCGATGCGCTACTCTGATAAGATAAATATTAAGCTGTCCTTACGTCTCCTCAATCCTAAATAAATTTGTCTACCAAAATCCTCGTTAGTGAATCGCAACTTAAAACAACTTATGGTGACTTAGTACCGAGAGCTTGCTGCAGGCTTTGCGAGAAGTGCGAAGTAAACCGAGGATCACAGTCTGATACAATCGACTTCGGCACTCCGTGCAATCTAACAACTTCTTTGACATAGATTTCAGCCATCTGATCATATCTATACGTCATTTTGTATGGAATAAAACGTGCAAATTTGGTCAGTCGATCAATCACCACCCAAATCGCATCACAACCTCGGGAGGAACGTGTCAACTCTGTCACAAAATCCATGGAAATGTGATCCTATTTCCATTTAGTAATCGACAAACTCTGTAACAGTCCTCCTGGTTTCTTCTTCTCAGCTTTCACCTGTTGGCAATTCAGACACTTGGCTACAAATTCAGTAACATCAGATTTCATTTGTTTCCACCAATATTGTGTCTTTAAGTCATTGTACATTTTCCTGGCACCAGGATGAATGCTAAAACGACTGTTGTGCACTTCTGTCAGTATTCTCTGTCTTAAATTCGAAACATTCGGCACAAAAAGACGATTATTCACATACAAAATACCATTTTGAACCTGATATTCCGATCGATGTCCAGCTTTGACCATAGAAATCGACTTCTGTATATTCTGATCAACTTTCTGAGCTGCTTTAATTCTCAAAATCAGCTCTGGTTCAGCTTGAATAGCATATAATCTTATAGGTCTCCGATCTGTCTCAAATACTAATCCAGACAAACAGCAGTCTTCAATCAAATTCGAAACACCCATAGTCGACAAGGATAAAGAACATACCTTTCGACTCAGTGCATCAGCTGCTGCATTGGATTTTCTTTTGTAGTATTTGATTTCACAATCAAAGTCTTTCAATAAATCCAACCATCTTCGCTGCCTCATATTCAATTCGGACTGTGAAAACAGATATTTCAAGCTTTTGTGATCAGAATAGATCTCAAACTTTTCACCGTACAGATAATGTCGCCATATCTTTAATGCAAAGATGATGGCTGCCAATTCAAGATCATGAATTGGATAACGAGATTCATGGGTTTCGGCTGTCTCGAGGCATAAGCAATCACATGCCCCCGCTGCATCAAAACACAACCCAATCCGCGGTGAGATGCATCACAATAAATAACAAAATCACCAGTACCTGACGGACTAGTCAACACTGGAGCACTGGTCAATCTCTTCTTCAATTCAAGAAAACTGGTCTCACATTCCTCAGACCAAACAAATGGAGCATTCTTCTGAGTCAACTGTGTAATCGGTTTAGCAATACTCGAAAAATCTTTAATGAATCGCAATAATATCCTGCCAAACCCATAAAGCTACGTATCTCTGGTACAGATTTCGGTCTCGGCCAAGAAATCATTGCCTCAACCTTACCGGGATCCACGGATATCCCGTCTCCGGATATAATATGCCCCAGAAATACCACATGTTTCAACCAGAACTCGCATTTCGACAGTTTAGCATATAATTTCTCTGCCCTCAAAATTCTCAACACAGTTCTTAAATGCTCAGCATGCTCCATCACATTCTTTGAATAGATCAAAATATCATCAATGAAAATAATCAAAAAATCATCGAGATATTTCTGAAAGACACGGTTCATTAATCCCATAAATACCGCTGGTGCATTCGTCAAATCAAAAGGCATGACAATAAATTCATAGTGTCCATACCTGGTTCTGAATGCTGTCTTTGAGATATCAGAATCCCTGACTCTCAGTTGATGATATCCAGATCTCATATCGATCTTGGAATACACCGAAGAACCCTGCAACTGATCAAATAAATCATCAATACAAGGCAATGGATATTTATTCTTTACCGTTGCCTTATTCAGTTGCCGGTAGTCAATACAAAGTCTCATCGACCCATCCTTCTTCCTCACGAACAGTACTGGAGCACCCCAAAGAGATACACTCGGTCTGATATACCCCTTGGCCAGTAAATCCTCCAACTGTTCTTTCAACTCTTTCAACTCGATCGGTGCCATCCTGTACGGAGCCCTCGAAATCGGAACTGTTCCTGGCATCAACTCAATGCTGAAGTCTATCTCTCGATTCGGAGGCAATCCAGGAATCTTATCTGGAAAGACATCAGCAAACTCATACACCACTGGCAAGTCCGCCAATGATGGGCTCGACTTCAGTAAATCAACTGAATATACCAGGAATCCATCCGCTCCTTTCTGCAATAATCGAGTCATATTCATTGCAGATATCAAAGGAATTCTAGCTCGAGAACCCTTACCGTAAAATTTCCACTCCTCAGCCATTTCAAGTCTGAATCTCACTATCTTGTGGAAACAGTCAACTGTAGCTCGGTACTTGGTCAATGTATCGATACCGATAATACAATTAAAATCAGATAAACCAAGCACAATACAATCTAACTCAATCGTATGCCCATCGTACTGCAGTATACAAGATTTCACAGGCTTCATCGATATCAAACCTGTCCCTAACGGGGAAGAAACAGACACTACCGCAGACAACGACTCAATAGGTAATGCATGACTCAATGCAAACCTCTCAGAAACAAAAGTATGCGATGCACCAGTATCAATCAATACGTATGCAGGATAACCAGAAATAAAACAGTTACCTGCCACAACATCATCAGGTGCATCCTGTGCCTGCTCCTCGGTCAAAGCAAAAACTCGGGCCTGCTGTCTAGGAGGTTGGCTCACTGTCTGGCTTCCTCCTGGCCTCTGTTGTGACTGAGTAGACGGTGCTGGCTGAAAAGAATGAACAACAGATGGTCGTCTACCTGCCTGAGCCACTGATCCAGATGACTCAGCTGCCTGGAATCCCTGGGCATTTCTCTGTGGACACACTCGGGCAAAGTGTCCTTGTTGTTTACAGATACGGCAGCTGCCAAATATTCCTCGGCACTGCTCAGTGGGATGCTTCCCTCCACAAGTATTGCAAATAGGTCCAGTGTAGCTCTGGCTCTGTCGAGGACTCCCAGAGCTAGAAGAACTGCTTCCGGACTTCTTGAACTGCTTCCCTCTAGCCTTCAAGAAATCCTTCTTTCCTGCTACTGTTGCTGCCACCTTCAAATCGAGGAGGTGGTTATTGTGGTCTCGGTGCTGAAATCATAAACGAAGCTCCTCTCTGCTTCATCTGACCGGCTTCGGATCCCTTGGCTCTGTTCAAGTAATCGGTAAAATTGTTCGGTCTCCCAGTTTTTACCAACGTAAATATTTCCGGATTTAGGCAATTTATGAACTGGTCCGCAATGGCCTCATCATGTTCGGCTACATGTGGAGCAAATCGCAACAGTGAAGAGAACTTGGCCACATATTCCTCTATGTTAAGCTGGCCCTGTCTCAAATTAGCAAATTCGGCTCCCTTGTCCTTTCTGTAAGACACTGGAAAGAACCTCTGATAGAATTCAGTTCTAAACACATTACAGGTAATGGTCGTACCTCGGTGTTCCAATGCCCGTTTTGTTGTGATCCACCAGTTTTTAGCAACGTCGTGTAACTGGTGTCCTATCAATTTCACCCTCCGCTCGACATTATACTCTAAAGATTCGAACATCATCTCAATATCGTCCAACCAACTCTCACACTCCACGAAATTCTCCGTGCCCTTCAAAGTCGGTGGATGGAAAGACTGAAACCTTTTTAACAATGTTTACATTGGAGTAGCCGTAATGTCCATTGGAGGATTGGACGTGCTACCCTGTTCTGGTACTCTTCTCGGAGGCATATCTGATAATTAAATAGATTAGTAACCCAATTACAGCAGATCAGTTTCAATCCTCCTCGGATCATCTTACAGCTGATCCATTCCAGATAATACACAATACCAAATCAAAATCAGATATTTCAGATAAACATGTATTAAAATAATAAAATCATTCTAGCAATCAAAAGCAGGAAAGAAAACCTCCATCTACCCTGCTCACTAGCTCCTATCTCAGTCTCAAGGATCTATCGCTCTGATATCACCTGTTGTGGGGACCCGGACGCTAATCAATTCTTAATCGTCTCAGGATCAATTTACTAATCAAGTAATTAGGGTCATAAAATTTTTTCCTTTTTAATGCGGAAAGTAGTGAGATCAAACTAATATACAACTCCATATAAAATAAAGTACAAGTCTTGTACCATCTACAAATCAGTAAAAACTAAGGTTCAACATCTAGTTATCAAGTGCCAAAACCCTATAAACATCCAAGTCCGAAGTCTCCACTCTATCACGATCTCTCCTCATCTCCTGGACTCTGATCATGTCCCAGCTGTTGTCATGTACACATACAAACAAGACAACAGCCGGATAATTCCGGTGAGAATATAATCCCAGTATAAATCAATGAAACATGCAATCATATGATAAACATAAAAGCATGGACAGATAACAGCAATATATATCAAAAGCTGAAACATAATCAATATCAAACTGTCGACGATGCTCGTGACTCCACGACTCAGACTAGACTCAATCCTAGTCTAGGGTTCCCGGTTTCCAGATGTGGTATTCCTATATCGACCAACAGTAATAGAAAAGACTCCAGTTCTATCCACGTCGATATAACCAAACATCCAGTGTCCTGAACTAATCGTCATGGATTGTGGTCCTATCACCAATACACTATCTTGTGACATCGTGCAATGTACCCGTGGCTATACCGCCACTATCAGGTACTTCTGTCACAAGATTACTCGTCTAATGCATGCTCCTATAACTCCATAGAACAAGCATTCAATCAAATCCATAATCACAACAATAAAACATAATAATAAGTATGTGATTTAGGGAACTCAAGTACATCCTACTTGAGTCGATATCCCAATACCACATTGATTTATACATTTCGTTTGTAGTCACGATCTGAAGCAATATCAATTCTGAACTCAAGGCTGTCTCTGTAAATGTCCAGTTGTAGCCTGCGTCGATAGGAACACAGTACTGAAGTCGGATTCAAAATCGGACGGACGGATTTCTCACAAAAGACATAAGGATTTTTCACTCTTTTCCAGAAACCTTTTCTCGATTTCTTGCGTATGATTCTGAAAACAATTGCAATGCTTATATATATATATATATATATATATATATATATATATATATATATATATATATATATATATATATATATATATCAACGTTGCATGCTAAGGGCAAGTGGCTCATCCTTTGCAAAACACGTCTCGCGCATATGCGCGACATCACTCGGCGCATATGCGCGAGACCTACTGGTCTGCGCAATATTCTCCTCGGCAGCTCGCGCATATGCGCGCCTCATCTCCGCGCATATGCGCGAGGTCTTCTGGACATCACTCGCACAAGCTCACGCATACGCGCATACACCCTCCGCGCATATGCACGAGGTTCCATGCCCATCTCGCGCATATGCGCGAGGGCTACTGTTCCTCGCACATAAATTCTCAAACGTTACCTCAAATCGTGTCTAGATTAATCCTCTCATAATTACATCAAATTATAAATCAATAATTACGGATTACTAGGATTAAATTTCAGGGCATTACACCTAGATTAGGATGAGTCGAGTCAGAGTCTAAGAGTCACAGAGTGTGTTTCAGAGTTGCATTGATTCATGTGAGTCGAAGAGTCACATAGTGTGATTCAGAGTTTGTATTGATTCATGTTTCTGATTTTGATACATGTTATGAATATCTGTTTCATGCTTTTATATATATGTTTATATGAAATGCATGTATACATGATTTATACTGGGAATGTAATTCTCACCGGAGTTATCCGGCTGTTGTCTTGTTTGTATGTGTGTATGACAACAGGTGGGACAGGATCAGGATCAAGAAGAGGATGAGAGATTATAGTTAGCGTGGAGATCCGGCCCAGAAGCAGAATAGGATTCAGCATTGGATGTATAGTCGTTGAACCTAGTTGAGATAGAGACATGTAGTACATGATTTGTACTTTGATTTTGACATGTATATCAGATAGATTACTGTTACATTTCCGCGTTTATAATTTGACAAAAAAAATTAGTCCCACTTTTCTTAATTGTTATATTTGACATTAATAATGACTAAGACATAAATCAGCGTCCGGGTCCCCACATCCATTAAGAACTAGAAGGCAAATGATTAATGAATATATGCATGCTGCCTTTATCTCCCAGGATGAACCAAAGAAATTTGAAGAAACTCGTTTGGATCCCAATTTGATAGAAGCTATGCAAGAAGAGTTGAATCAATTTAAGAGAAATAAAGTGTGGTTTCTTGTACCCAGACCATCTCATCAAGCCGTTATTGCTACTCAGTGGGTATTCAGAAACAAACTAAATGAAGAAGGCACTGTGGTAAAAAATAAAGCAAGAGTAGTAGCTCAAGGTTTTAGACAAGAAGAAGGAATAGAATACGATGAAACATTTGTACCAGTATCAAGGCTTGAAGCCATCAGAATATTTTTGGCCTTCCCTGCTTTCAAAAATATCAAAGTTTATCAGATGGACGTGAAAAGCGCATTTCTGAATGGTCTACTGCAAGAAGAGGTCTACGTTGAACAACCTCCAGGTTTTATCGACCATTTCTTACCTCATCATGTATTTAAATTACACAAAGCCCTGTCAGGTTTAAAACAGACACCTAGAACATGGTATGACACCCTCTCACAATTCCTTGTCAATCATGATTTTACAATTGGCACAGTAGATAAGACCCTATTTACCCTAATTAAGAATAAGCACATTTTGTTAGTACAAATTTATGTTGATGACATAATTTTTGAGTCAACTAACCTCAAATTATGTGCAAAGTTTGCTAAGTTAATGCAGGATCAGTTTAAAATGAGCATGATGGGAGAATTAACATTCTTCCTAGGACTGCAGATCAAGAAACTTGATATTGAAATTTTCATAAATCAAGCTAAGTATACCAAGGAGCTACTGAAAAAGTTTGGCATGGAAGCATGCTCTGCTGCTTCCACACTAATGAGCTCATCTACTAAACTTGATAAGGATTATAGTGGAATTCCAGTAGAGGTAACTCAGTATCGTGGTCTTATTGGTTCTCTGTTATATCTTACTGCCAGCAGACATGATATTATGTTTGCTGTTTGAATTTGTGCAAGATTTCAATCTAACCCTAAGTAGTCACATTATATTGCTGCTAAACGTATTCTGAAGTACTTAAAGGGAACTCAAAATGTCGGCTTATGGTATCCCAATGATTCTTCTTTTAATCTTATTGGATATTCAGATGCTGATTATGCAGGTTGCAAACTAGACAGGAAAAGCACGCGTGGTTTTTGTCAATTCCTTGGTGATAGGCCGATCTCCTGGTTTAGTAAAAAGCAGACTTCCATAGCTACGTCTACTGCAGAAGCAGAATACCTCGCTGCTGGAAGCTTCTGTTCTCAAATAATGTGGATACAATAATAGCTTAAAGACTATGGAGTTCATGCTTCTGAATCACCTATCTTCTGTGACAATATCAGTGCCATTGCAATTACGCAAAATCCAGTACTTCATTACAGAACAAAGCACATCGACATTAGACATCATTTTATTAGATATCATGTGCAGAAGAAGAACATTCATCTGGAATACGTTTTTACTGATTTACAAGCAGCAAACATCTTTACAAAACCTCTGCCTGAGAATAAGTTTTCTTATTTTTGTAATATACTCGGTTTAATTGATTTAACTTGATTATTTTGTTAAATATTATCTGTTATATGTTATTCAACTAACATTGATTTATTTGCAGAAGAATAAAGAGACAACTTGTGACAACTATTGTTATTTTATTTAGAATGTAATCGAAGCCAGGTTACACGATTTAATTCATTTTCTACAGAGTCTTGCCACTCAGAAATCCCGTTATTCAACTCATGACTCCTAATCCTTTTAAAGGATTCTGCACTGGAAACCTTTTCTAGTTGATGCCATTCCTTCCAGAGCATCACGTGAAGCAGAACTATATCAGTAGCAAGCTCAAAAATATGAGCAACTTCAGACTCCCGCTTGTACTTCCTTGCTGTTGCTCTTTGTGCAGCAGTAGGAGTCAAACCATTTTGTTGCACATTCTGAAGATCTTGCACCTTGAACCATGAAGACATGACCTTTATCCAGACATATTCTTCAACGGTTTTCTTCAAAGCTTCCAAATTAAGAAGTGTCTCTGGTGTTACCAAAACATGATTACTGCTACAGGCATCCGAATTGCTTGAATCCGACATTTCGAATTGTTGTTTCCTTAACATTTGTTGTTATCTTATTTATAGACATGTTACATTTAATGTTGAAGAAGTTGAATAGTTTCAAGTCAACCGAACCGTTCTCTGATTTACAAAGACTGAGTTTTCTTGTCCTTTATTTATTTATGCAATCAATGAAAGCAGTAGATAAACAAAGACATGACAAAATGAGATCTTTCATTCATAAAACCAAAAGCATTACATCATGTTTTTCTACTACATTTATTGATATCAGCAGCTTGAAGTAATTCATTGCAAAGTACTTCAGCAAGAAACTATCTAAGGACTGCTGGGATCTCCTCTCTTCGAATGATTGTGGTTGTGGAAGAGGTGATTCCACAGCTTAGTCCTAATAATTTTGAACAATCTAACTAATTGTTCATGTTATAAACTGAGGATTTTCTTCCTAGCCCTCATATCTTGAAAAAAGATGTCTTCAAACATCTTCTTACGAGATGCTGGAAGTCGCTTCTATAAATCCTCTGCTGATTCAGACTCTGGAGAAAACTCCGAGAGATTACTTGTTCTACCCATTTGATTTGATAAAAGTATAAACGACTTAGTTTGTGAACTTGCAGTCTTGGAGAGGTGAAGAGACGGCTATTTGACTACTCGAATACCAAGAATCATCTGTCATTTCCCCAGATTTCGTATCTTCACATTTATTAGTTGCATTAATTTAGGGGGAATAGTATTGTTTTCAGACTGTTACTTTCGTGCTTTGTCAAAAGCAGAAAGGGTGTTTGTCTTTTCAATAAAACAACGTGTCTACTGCTTTTGTATCCAAGTGCTGGAAATATTTCAGCACCTTATGACTACCAGTAGATATTATCATAAAACGAAAAATCCTCGATATTTTCAGTAACCAATTGGACAACCCGCTCTTTTGATTACTTTTCAAATTTTGAAATCATTTGTTTTTCTGACACCCTCTATTTAACTTTTCAAATACTCAACCGCAAACATATTGACACGTGTCCTTATCTTTCACTGATGGCTGTACATTTTTGAATATTAACCGGGTCCTTTCATTTCTTTTCACTTTCTACGTTTCCAGAATTTTACCTACTAGCTACTGATTTCTCTTGCTCACTTCCCTTACAAATCTTATTTCAAATTCATCTTGTTTACAGAAATGGCCGGAGCTTACACTTTGAACGCTTATCAAGTTAACTTTGCTTCCGTCCTAACTATCAAGGATGAACATCTTGTCAAAATGTTTCAAGCTATTGAGAAATCCGGACTCAGAAAATTCCTGGAAGCACCTGCCGTTATATACAAAACTGCTTTTTTGGATTTCTATGCCAAGGCAACGGTACCAGAAGGAAAAATCACATATTCTCAAGGGAACGCATCTATTTCCATCGGCAGTGCCCTATTGGGATCGACTTTCTTTTTGTCTTGTTCTAGTTTCTCTGAATTTTCTAGCATTTCTAAGGAGGAAATGTCTACCGCTCTACTTGGTTTTTCAGCTTCTGGAGAGGAACTCTCTCCATCCTCTTTTAAGAAGCTTTTGAAGATGGAATTTCAAGTGCTCACTGATATTGTAGCAAAAGCACTGTTGGTGAAAGCCGGAACGTTTAATCGGCTAACCAAAGAAAAGGTTCAGATGATGATTGCCATCACTTCTAAATATAAAGTGGATTGTAGTTCTTTCTTGTTTCGAATAATGAAGGATATGGTGCTATGTAAGAGTTCTGGTTTTGCTGTTCAGATCAGCACAATGCTCAAGGATGCTGGTTTTCATTTTACTACTGATCAGGATGTCTCCTACGTCACAATGGCTGATGCTGACAATGTGCTTGCGCTACGGCCAAAGCCAACTGTGGTTGAATTTATTTCTATGGAAAAGGAGGTTGGAGATGCACAAACAGAGGCTCAAGAACCTCAGAAGAAGATAAAGAGAAAGAGAGTGCTTATCTCCACAGATTTTGATAAAACAGTATCTGAGGAGTCTGCTGCTCCTATTCAAGCACCTGTCCCTGCCACCCCTACCAAGAAGAAAGCTCGCACTCTCCTTCGCATCAAGAAAACAGCAGCAATTGCTGATATGTACGCTATCCCATTGCGACAAGTATTTCCATAAGCCATGTCTTCGGTACCAGAAGTCACCTCTATCTCTAAACCAGCTGTTGCCCCTGCCCCCACCACTTCTACTGTTCAAACTTTCAGACCCTCATCTGTAGTGGTCATTCGTGAATCTACTACAGGGCCTTCTACTTTTCGCCCGTATTGACTGCATTATCTTCAGGTAAAGGCAAAGGAAAACTCGTTGAAGAACCACCATTTCACGCCGTCAAATCATTTGTTTCAACTGGTGTTGATCTTCATCTTGAGGATATTGAGAATTTTTCCAATTTTTAGTAGCTTAAACGACAAAAACTGGAATCAGTTTTAAAGACTCTTCAGTCTAACTTTGATGCCAAGATTCCAACTGCTGCTCAGGATCAGAACGTGATCCATATTCTCTCTGACCACTTGTGATTGATGAAGGAGCAAATTCTTGCTCAAGAACAGGCGTTCGGTGAGCTCGTTCAATATTCAGTAAGCGTTGTTCCAGAATTTGTTCAAAACAAGCCAGTTGAGGAAAGCACCATGGCTTCTTCAAAAGCTAAAGTGTCAAGTACTCCTGCCTCTCCCAAATTGCCTACTCACTCATCTCCTCTCATCTTTGTCCGTGAACTAGCTTCAGTGGATGAAGTCGTTCAATCCATTGTTGTTGACATCTCTGCTGCAGCAGAAGCAGCCCTGGCTGATGACATGGTCCAACCGGTAACTTCTTCAGCACCTCAACAATTAGCAGAATCAGATGCTGCCAAGTCTCCGTCACTGCCGAATTTGGAGATCTTCTCCTCTGAACATCGAAGAGAAATGGTAGCTATCTTGACTGATCAAAATACAGCCGTTGAACAGTCGGAGGCCATAGAAGCCATGCAACCATAAGAAAGAGCATTTCCTGGATCCTCTGCTGCTGCTGAAAAATCTTCTACTGAACAGATTCCTGCTGTCTCTACTGGTCCATCATCTTCCCACTACTTCTACTACCTTAGCTGTTCTTCCTACTGAGTCACCTACTCGCATCACTCACAATGCGCATCTAGCTAAAATATCTGAACGCATGCTTGCTAAAACTCCATCCTCAGATAAAGAACGCTTTGATCTTGAATTTGAGATTGATTTGCTGAAATGGAACATTGAAAGAATCTCAGAGATCATCAAACAGATGTATTTTGACCATGCTGGTGAGGTCGACGCCACCAAATTCTTCCGAGATCGCATAACGAATAATGTCGTTAAAACGGCAGAATCGTTAGCTAAGCTTGAAGTTGAATCTGAAATATTCCAGAAGAATGTCTTGGCCAGTCACGCCAACATAGTTCTTGGACAAAGCGATGTTCTACGAATAGTTACTGATCATGAGTCATCTCTACGTTCTGTTTCGAATAAAATGGAGGATACTGATTTGAAACTGGAATCCATTGACACCAAGATTGAATCTCAATCTCAATCTATTCAGATCATGAATGATCGTGTTTCGAATGAAGTCTCTTTCTTGGAAATGATGAATGACAGCATTATCATTCTGTCGGGCCGAATGGATGAAATGCTAACTCGCCTTGATGCCAAAAAGGGGGTAGCAGTAAGTAGAACAGAAGTAAGAACAGAGGAAGGTAGATTGGGAGGACATCATCAAGCAGAATCCTCCTCAGAAGCCAGGAACCTCAGAATGACGATGATGCACTTTTCAAATACATTGAAACTGCTGATTAATCTTTGAGATTTTTCTCCAAACTCTGATTTACTGTTTACTTACCTTTTAGTTTATAATTTCTATGTTTTATGATTTAACTGTTTTTCTTCTTCTTACTAACCTCTAGGTTTTGGCATCACCGCGAAGAGGGAAATTGCTAGACTTAATTTGATTGCGGTGATGATAGATAAAACCAGTAGATCTCGTTAAGTAAAACCATAAGACTGTATAAAAACAGAAGTTCTCTTGTCGCCTCAACTAAGCAGTACTCGAATAAGTTTAGAAAAATAGAAGCAGAACTTGACTCACTGCTAGAAACAGAACCTATCATTGATAAATTAAATGTTACCATTACTTTAGCAAGTACGAGTATTAAAGGCTTCATTAATGGTGAACAAAGTCATTTAATACGCATTACCTATTTTAGTATGTAACAAGACTGATTATTTTATAGCCTTTTTGCAGGAACACACTACAAGAAAAAATGCGAAAGACAACGGTTTTTAACCGTTGTCGTAGGTAAAAAAAAACTGTTGTTAAAGCCACTGTTGTTAAATGGTGCGCTCAAAGACAACGATGAAAAACCGTTGTCGTAGACATCAAAGACGACGGTGAAAAACTGTTGTCGTAGGTCTTGTAAAACCGTTGTTAAAGACAATGTGGTTAAAAGGGTGCTTCAAAAACAACGGTGAAAACCCGTTGTCGTATCATTGAAAATCTGTTGTAAAATAAAATATTTGCGCCGGTTTTCATCAAAAATTCCGTCGCTATTAGCGACGGTTTTATATGTCCGTCGCTCATTAGCGACGGTTTGTAAAGCGACCGTTTTTTTATGATTCCGTCGCTAATGATTTCGTAAAATGAAAAAAAAATTTACGGTTATAATTTGATAAACCTAAAAAAATAAACAAACAATCTTACAAAATTAATATATTTATAATCTTTAACTTCAAATTTAAGTTTAAGAAAAATCGTAGACGAAACGTGGAAAAAGAAAGAATTTGAGAAGTGAAATTAAGGAAATGACTTAGAAGTGTAAAAAAAAAATGACCAAGGACTTGGATATTTATAGACATTTGTGCGACGGTATTTGACAAAACTGTCGCTAGTAGCGACGGTTTAGCACAAGCCGTCGCTAAAGTAAATCGGCGACGGTATTATACAAACCGTCGCTAAATTTAGCGACGAACAGGTCTCAATTTAGCGACGGATGTTAAACCTTTCGCTAAAGTTTTACCCAATTTTAAAAAAAATTAGAAGTTACGACAACGTTTTTTCAAAAACCGTTGTCTTTAACCAAATAAAACACTAAGAAACGACAACGTTTTAAAAAACCGTTGTCGTAGTTAAAAAACCATCCGAAAGACAACGGTTTGTGCAAACCGTTGTCTTTGACCCTTGACAGAATGTTATATAGACAACGGTTTTGGAAAAAACGTTGTTGTAGCCCAAAAACACAATCCAAAAGACAACGGTTTTTAAAAATCGTTGTTGTAGTCTAAAAAAAAAATCGCTCATAGACAACGGTTGTTAAAACCGTTGTTGTAGCCAAAAAAAAAAGCTCTTAGACAACAGTTTTTAAAAACCGTTGTTGTAACAAAAATAAAAAAACGCTCATAGACAACGGTTTTTTAAAAACCGTTGTCGTAGACACATCAAAGGCAACGGATTTTAAAAACCGTTGTCGTAGACACATAAAAAACAACGGTTTTTTAAAAACCGTTGTCTATAAACGGGGTTTTTTAGGCTACGACAAAGGTTTTTGTTAAAACCGTTGTTAAAAGAAAAAAGACAACGTTTTTAAAGAAAACAACGTTGAAACTCATTATCTATCCAACGTTACATTGAGCAACCACGAACCAATCGTTGTTTTCTAAGCTCAACTTGCAGAAAAGCAGTACATGCTTCGTATCTTACATCTGATCTTTGGAGATCATTTTTTAATGATGTTTCTTCACCTCTTCAAGTAAAAACACCTTTCGATAATTTTTGAAGAAGAGTTTGTAAACTGGAAAAGAGTTTTTTCCAGAACCTTGTTGTAGTAAATTATATTGTGTTGAGTTACTAAGAGTTTCAGTAGGCAAAAGATAAGTCCTGCTGAAGTGGGTCTGTACAAGTATTGTACTGTAAAATCCAAAGTCTTTTAGTGATACCTTCTGGAAACAGAAGAAGGGGAGACGTAGAAGATTTTATTTTCGAACTTCCAGAAACAATTGTTGTTCTACTGCCTACTGTTATTATTGTACTCCATCGGATTGTTTCTGTAAGGTCCAGGAATTTAATTCACGTAACCTAACAGCATGCAATCTATGATTTTTATTTTTAATTATATGTTTAATTATTTTTATGAAATTTATGCATGATTCATGCATGATAGAACTTAATCCCTGAAATTTTAAAAGGTCACGCATCAGGGTTTCTAGGTGCATTTCACGTTCAAACGAGGATCGAAGACCGGAAAATTTTCAAGAAAATTATTTTATTTCAAGATTTATTTTTATAAATTATTGGAAGCGTTTTTAAGTGTATTTTTCAAAAATTGGAATTTTTGGGTATTTTTACCCGCAAAATTTTAATTTTTATCGGTACGCAAATTTTATCAAATCGAGAGACTTTTAGGGGTTCGGCTAATATTTTCAAAATCCTTCCAACACGAAATATTTTTTGAGAGTGCGTTTGAATTTAATAAGCCCACTTTTGGACTTATAGGGCTTATTTATTTATTTTTTTAACTCTTAAATAAAAATAAGGATCATTAGCTAAATTATGATCTATTTAATTAACTCCTAATTATTCCCTTAACTCCCCCACTAACCTAATCACCCCTCATCAGCCTCCCACTCCCCTCCACTCACAATCCCTCTCGTGTATGGCTGCTGCAACTTGTCGGTGACACCATTTCTTTTCACTTTCAAGCAAAAAGCTTTCCCCTTCGGCTGGTTCCTCGATCGTTTTTCCTAAACAATCATCAAGGCACGTTTGTATTTCTTTTCTCATCACACATGCCATTAGTATACTGTCATATATGTGTTTGAACGTGAATGTCACGATCTAGTGTATGCTTGCATTTTTGTTCATTAGTTTTATGAAAAACGATACAAAGTTGCTTCCATCTCATGGTTTTCTTGATGTGCTTGCAAAGGGGCTGTCCCGAAGGGTGGCTGTTGGTTGTTAAGGGCTGTAAACGGTGTCAAGGAATTGTCTTGGGGGCTTAGAACCTTCGGCATATTATACAGGATGTAGGACCGAGAGCAAGACTTGGGTCGAGTGGCTCGATCTTGGGTTTCAGCGTGCAGGGTTCGACCAGTGCCACAGGGACCTTGCCGAGGCTTAGGACAGATCCTGGTGGGTCTGAGACGAGGCTTGGAAGGGCTCGGTCTGTGCTGGATCTGTCCCGAGGGCTGTAGATCGAGAAGGAAGAAGACGAGCTCGGTTTGGTTGTTTTGGGGTGATTAGCGAACTGATGGGAGCAACGGCTTGCATGGGATGGTTTGCTTGGGTTTCAGTAGCTTCGCAGGAGTCTAGAGTGGTCTAGGTGTGTTCGGGTAGGGGCTGGTTCCATGGGACGAAGTCTTAGAGTGAATTTAAGAGGTACACAAGAGAGTGGTTGAGGGGTAGGGCCGAGAGCTTTCTTTTGTAAGGTGGAGATTTTTTTTGGTGCCGAGAGTTCTGAGCTGGGTGTAACCGTGTAACAATTTTAGGATAATTGTTGTGTTTTCAAAATATGATAAAATGTTGGGGAAGTTTTGGTCAAGTTTCGGTTCGATTCGTGTTAAAATCGGGACCCCGGTGCAAGTTTTAAAACGAATCGGTTAAGTTATTTTGGCTCGAATTTACATCTAGGAATACTTATAAAAATGTTTTGGGACATTTTAAGGAGTTTGGTAAGCTTCTGGTCAATTTTAGAGGTCCGAAGTTGAAACGATAATTTATGGTTTCCAGGGGCAAAATGGCATTTTTCACCCGGGGTGAGATTTTGGTCCTGACAGCGCCCTGAGCACAAATTTATGATATTTTAAATGTCTATGCATCATGATCACGATTTAAGATTTTATGAAGATATACGTCGCATGCTTGGATTTAAGAAAAATTGTATTTTATTCATGATTTTTATAAGTGATGAAAATGATGATTTTTTTGAATGATGGGAATTAGTTGTGGCTATCGAACTAAATGTAAATGTTTAAGATGTATATGTAAATGTTGATGATGAGGCCTAGACACAGTGGATGGGTGATCCTGTCACTGATGTTTGAGAGCCGCCGCGTACCGCGGTTCTATGTATGATAGATCCATCGTAAATGATGATGTACGATAGTCACCTCTAATGAACTGAATTCACCAATGATGAATGATAAATGATGAATGATGAACGATGAAAGATGAATGATGATTAACGATGAGCTATTTTGACATGTCATGATTTTACATAACATGTTTATGTTACGGTTTAAAATTTCATGAAATGTATGTTGAGTATAGAATTTTTCACTGTTGTGTGCTATGTATATGTATTTTCTATTAACGGTGCAGATGTGTTGAGTCTTTAGACTCACTAGGCGTATGTGATGCATGTGAGCTTAATGATGAGAGGACTAGAGGTTATGAACTCTGAATAGGCAGACCTGGTGCGGTGACACGACCCGAGGACCACACGTATTTCCGTATTATGAACTATGAGATTGAAAGGAGATAAACATTTTTACACGTTGATGATTTTAAGATTTTTATTTGTTTATGGCTATTTTAAACTGCAAGATTTTATTGTCAAATATTTAAGATCATTTTTTTAAATATTATATTTTCTGTAGATCGCATGCATGCGAAACTTTTAAATGTTATTTCGAAAATGTGAGCTAAAAAAATATATTTCCGCACTTTTAAGACGGTAAACGTCACAGTTTCCACACTTATTATTGTGATCTGCTGGACGTACTCTTGAACAAGAACAACGACAATCTCTAACAGGATTCTAGAACCCTTTGCAAAAACTATCGTCAAAGGAAAGAGTTTATTCACCCCCTCCCCTCCTCTAAACTCTACATCGATCCCCAACAGAATTGAATGTGATCTATGTAGAAAATCTTCTAATGATTTGAAATATCAAATAGAATTATATTGAACCTTCAAAACTATCATTTCAATAGAAAATGTCATTAGACAAATTAAAATGATCATTGTACATGTGATATATTCCGCTTAGCACTCTCGAAGAGTGATACGATCCCGCCCACGAAATCTTTGATTTTTCCCGATCTTTGAAACAAGTAATTGATATGTGTGATAATCGTCTCTAGATCACGCGGTCTAGCAACAATTCATCAACGATAGAAACAATCTCGTTCAAGAGAACCTCCAAAGAACCCGTCCTTGGCAACCCTCGTGATATTCGATTGACAAACGCCACAAAAGATAAATCTTTTGATAAGTTTGATTTGATACGACGAAAAAGTTATAACGAAACTTAAGCTTTTTTTGAGAGAATTCTCAAAGAAAGTTTTATATAAAACTCAATCAATGACTCAAAAGTGTTTACAATGAAAGATTTTCGAGTATATATTGTTCACAAATCTCAAAGATATCAAATCTAGTTACCAAAATAATTAAAACTCTAATTTAGGAACAAATATTCTCGCCTAAAACTAAAGGACACAGACCCCGTGTAGGCCTCCGGATGAGGGTCCGTGTACACTCGGCCAAAAATATTCTCCAGCAAACAAAACACACGGACCCCGTGTACAAGTCCGTGCATGGGTCCGTGTAGGCTCGGTTTTCTTCATTCTCGATTGTTATGGGCACGGACCCCGTGTACAGGTCCGTGTAGCCTCGGTCGACAAAAATGATGCTTGAATAAGGTTCTTTTGATCTCCAAACATACTCCGATGCATCACGAGCCCTTCTTCCTTGATCAACCCTCCTTGTAGTGCCTCTTTGAATTTCTTTCCAACCATTAGCACGTCATGCCCGGTCATTAGCACGTCATGCCCGGCCAGATTCATATCAAAGAGTTTGCCAAAATGATCAAGTATTTAAAATATAAATTTGGGATGAAATACTTGGTAAAGACAAAATTATATCGACGATTATGTATTGAACTTTTGTTCATAAGTTATAGTACAAAGAAAATATATGAAAGTACTTTTATAAGTTACAATGATTTGTGGTTGTTCGATAATTTGATGCTCAAAGTGTCCTTTTCTCCAACATGAAGATGAAGAAAAGACAGTGACAATCAGAAAGATGCGTGCTTTGTTTTCTTCGCAATCTCAAACAAACTATGGATTTATATATAAAGATTAGTAACAACTGAAGATAATATGGCCGATATTTTTATAAAGTTATCACCTGCATCAAATTTTTGCAAATAAACGTACAAGATATGAATATGAAGTTAATAATTCAAGTGATGCTTGCCATAAGAAGATCAGTAAAATTTGTACTCTTTCCTTGTTTATGATTTTTTCCATATTGTTTTTCATAACAAGGTTTTTAATGAGACAATTAACAAGTAGCGAGAGATTTCATGCTCTTTTTCCTTCACAAGGGTTTTGTCTCATTGAATTTTTCCTATTAAATTTTTAATGAGACACATCATCGTTGGCAGGACATCAAAAATGTATTTATCGTTGTGTTGTCCATATTTCTCTCAAATTTTTCCCGCGAGATTTTTTTCTTATGTTTTAACGAACCAACATTTGAATCTCGATGAATTTACCAAGCATCCACCTTGCCAAATTGAGATTTTCACGATTCGATTGTGGTGCAAATAATCATGTATGATGGAATGCTATAAAATAATTTTTTGTAATAGATGATTATTGATTTGTGATCAAGATAAGTTTAACAAAATAATATCTATAAAGATTTGTATTCTCTTATTTTTCTTATAAATAGCAAGGTTCTAAAAAGCGTGAAGCGCCCCGAAGCGCGGATGTCGAGCTCCAAGCTTTTCAAACTTAAGCGAGATTAGCACATGCTTAAGCGTGAAAAAACGTTTTTTTATCTTTAGTGTAATTGTAATTATCTCAAACCAAAATAAATAAAATAATACATAAATATGATAAATTTAAGTTTGATGTATTAATTCTCATATTAATAAAAGTATAAAAATCTAAAAATTACAATCTTTATTTGTTTTTGTAACTAGATCACATTAAAAAATACTAAATATTTGTCAAATTATTATCAAAAATGCTTAACACACTACAAGAAAAATGATTTTTCGCAGCACATCATCAACAGCGTGCACGCTGGAAATATTACTTTTAACTGCGTGCACTCATATGTACGCTGTTAATATTTTTGCACTTGACAGAAATAACGGCGTGCAGTAAAAGCACGCTGCAGATATTAATATCCGCAACATGCATTTATGTGTGTTGTTAATAAATTATATAAACGATAGCGTGCAGGTATATGTGAGCCTATTCAATTTCCACAGCGCACAATAAAGGCACGCCGTAAATAGTATTATTAACAGCGTGCATGTTTATGTGCACTGTTAATAGTAAATCATTTTTTTTTTAAAAATCGTGTCTAGACATTAACGACGTACATTAATCGAAGGCCGTCAATATTATTATTCATGCACGCAAATTAGCGACGGTTTTAGTTTAACTGTCGCTAAATTTACATCGACGACCATCGCTCATTTTAAATCGGCGACGGTTTAGACTCAACAGTCGCTAAATGGCTTTGTTTCCTCCATCACCGGTTCTAATAGCGACGGTGTTTAATAACCGTCGCTAATAGCGATGGTTACATAGAAAACCGTCTCTAATAGCGACTGTTACACCGACCACCGTCGCAAATTGTCTATAAATATCTGAATTTTCGATCATTTTTCCTCCACTTCACTTCACAACACTTAAATTTTTTTCACTTAAACGATTTTAGTTTCGATTTAGGTAACGTGTTTTGGTTTTAATTTTTGGCTGATTTTTAAGTGTTAGTTAAGATCATGAGTATTGTTAGCATGTTTATATTGTAAGTTTTTTTTTAAAAATTTATTAAATTATAAAAGTACTTTTTTTAATTTTAACAAAAAAAATAGCGACGGATTATGATTTACCATTGCTAAACGTAGCGACGGTCACTAAAAGAAAAATCGTCGATAATTTAGCGACGGTTCAAACACCGTCGCTAATTTTTGAAATTTTTGAATGAATATGAACGGCGTACAGCAGATAATTGTATTAACGCCATGCATATGCACGCCGTGGATAATAGCATTAACAACATGCACAGATAATCTTGAACTTTCAATAGCTTGAAGTTGTGCAGCGTGCAATGTGTTCCGCGAAAAGAGAATTTGCGGTCTGCGAAAAGCCATTTTTTTGTTGTAGTGACATAAGTAAAATTAAAAAATAAACATCTAAATTATAAACTTAATTTATTATTTTAAAATAAAAGGACATACCTTCAAAATAAAACATTTAAAATAAATAGATGCGATTAATTGTGATTAAAATACTTAATTAAACGTCTTAATTACGCTTAATTCGTTCAAACTATAGTTTAACCACTTTTTTTCCGCTTTTCTCCGAAGCGGGGCGTTTTTGTCGAGCTTCAAGCTTAAGCACACTTTTTAGAACGCTGATAAATAAGGTGATTGATTTCAATGAAAATTACACTCGAGCATTAAATTATTCTCTCTACCCATATCTCTATTCTTTTATTATTCTCGTTTACAACAAATTTTAGTATTCATATTCATGAAGAAACTCTATTATCATATTATTATATTTTAAAAAACTGTATATTATATATGCATGTGTGTTATGATATCATGAAGTCAATACGTTTATACTATCCAAAATATTTTCTTAAGGAAATAATATCAAAGATATATTAAATTCTTTATATTACATTTTAAAGAAATATTCTAGAAAATATGTTTTCAAAATATTATATTAACCAATTAAGTACCTAGTACTTCTGTTTGACTATAAAACAAGGAGATGCATTAAGTGGTTTGGTACATAGCAAAACATATTATTGATGACAAAAAGATGCCCGCAAAGTGAATTAGAAGGCGACACACCATGTTTCGTTCCCATCTAAACATTATAGTCTTCTTTAATTTTAAATAATTCAAGGGCGGCCGTCACAATGGATTTTCTTGGTCTTTCTTTGAATGGAACATACTCTCTTTCAATTCTATGATTGCTCTAATATCAAGTTTAGATTTCTTCAAACCATTAACTTCAGTTGGGTAGTCTAACCATCTTCTTCGATATGAACTTTCACATTTCTGATCAAACATCAAATTCTTGATCTTTATCTTAGCACATATATATAGTGTATTAGCTAGGTATATGTTATCCAATGAACCTTTTCCGGCGACCTCGTGATCGTCTATGGCTTCTGAGCATTGCGGTTGCTCTGACGCTTCTCCTTCTCCTTCTCCTTCTCCTACTACTATCATCTCAACGCTCGAATACACCCAACTTTTCAGACACTACAGATTATGATCATCGCCCACTTGCGAGGAGGAGGACGAATATGGCTTCGAAAGGGTCGACTAAGTCCCCACCAATCTTGGCTTATTTGATTTTAGGCACCCAAGGGAAAGAGAACAAGAGGATGTTGAGGCTGCTACAATCAATATATCATCCGAGAAATCAGTACCTTTTGTATCTTGACTCGTCTTCAACGCGCAAGGAAAGGCTGGAGTTGGCCCTTCTGATCCATTCTCAGGCCATTTTTCAAGAGTTCGATAATGTCGATGTTGTTGGTAAAACTTATGCTGTCAACCAAATGGCAGCCTCAGGGCTTGCTGCTGTGCTCCATGCCGCCGCGGTGCTTCTCAAAATCAGTACAGATTGGGATTGGTTCATTCCATTAAGCATTTCGGATTATCCGCTTCTTACACAGGATGGTACCCAATATTTTTGCAGCTTTCAGGTTTTCAAGTAGCGATAATAGTAATTGTACTGGCAGTTATTCGTACACATTTTTACAAGATTCTGAAAAATTCCAGCAACTTAATAATAAATTCGACACCTAAATATACGTATACTAGGTGATTATAGTCCTGTTTGTACATCTTTGCACAGATATCCTCTATGCTTTTACATCGCTGCCTAGGGATATAAATTTTGTTGGTTATACAAATGACACCTTCCAGCTCAAAAAGTAAGCACAACCCACCATTTCTTGAATCAATTTCTCAATTTTTCACGGTACGATAGATGCAACAATTGAATTAGAGTCCAGTCTGCTAAGAAGAACCCAATTGTGGATGTAGCAGGAAGCAAAATTTGAGTGAGATTGCCATCGACCCTAGTCTGTACCTCGCAAGAAAGGAGCCCCTTTTCTATGCTGCAGAAAGTAGAGAAAAACCGGATGCTTTCCGTGTATTTGGAGGTTGGTTAAACGGATCACTTGCACAATTTGAGTAAGATTCATATGCATGTATGTATGTTGAATGGTGGATGGTGCAGGTTCAAGGTGGATGATTCTAAGCAGAAGTTTGATGGAGCATTGCGTGAATGGATGGGACAATCTTCCAAGAAAGTTGCTTATGTACTTCAACAATGTGGCATATCCACTTGAATCATACTTCCACACTATACTCTGCAACACACCCGAGTTTCGAAACACAACCGTGATCGTGAAGAAGGATGATGATGACTACAACAAGCACAACACCTATCATGATTCAAACATAGCAATGTTCGGTGGTGCATTCGAAGAAAATGATCATCTGCTGCGAGAGATAGACGAGCAAGTCCTGAATCGAGGTACGGACAGAGTCGTGGCCGGAAAATGGTGCAAGAAAACGAATGATACACAAGATTTCTGTTCGGTGGTAGAAGATATCGATGAAGTGGAGGAAGGGCATAGAGGAATTGAGCTCCAAAAATCGTTGTCAAGAGCCATTCAAGCTAGCAAATCAGGGGTGTGTGACAACATACTTATGCATACATAGTTCAGCCCATGATGATGAAATTTTTGAACATATTTTTAAGCACCTATCTAGCTATACACGTAGTTGTGAAGAAAGACCCAACTACACAATTAATCATAAGTAATTAAAATCGCATTAATTAATTTATTTGATGTAACAAGTGTTGTCTTCGACCATTTGAGATTTTTTTTATCCACTGCTTGCATTATTAAGTTCAACGAAATTGTACTATCTGGCCAGGCATTAACTCAAAATTAATAAAGATCACCAACCAATCTCGTCACTACTACCCTAAGAACTAGTTTAGTAATAATCTTATGCAACACTAAGAGAAGAATAGGTGCATCATCGATGAAGATAAAGATTTGGCATGTGGATTAATTATGGGAAATCAGAAGAATTTACAACTTATTTAATTTGATACACGACCAAGGGATTTTTCTCGGAAAGATCGAAATATTCGATCCGGAATTGCTAGATTAATGATACAAACTATACGTAATTAAGAATGTTGCAAAAAATATGACAGCAGATTTGGAAACTCAAAACGAAATTGTCCCTCGTCTGCAGGGACGGATCCAGGAATAAGAGTTGGGGGTGAGCTTGAACTCAATATGATTAAGTTATATATTTAAAAAAAAAGTACATCATATCGTTCAACGAAAGTTGTGCCTTACTTGATTGTAAAACATAAAATTCATCAATAATAGATTTACACAATATGTTTAGCTAATCTCGTTCAATATAGAGTGTCAAACAATCGGCAAGAAAGTCATCCTCCATTTATTGCGAAGTTCCGTCTTCACATGCTTCATTGCTGAAAAAGCCCTTCAATAGTGGCAGTAGACACAGATAATGTCAAACAAGATGAATCAATCTAGTCAACGAACATAACACTTGACCGTCCACTCTCGGTCCATTGCTGACACAACTCAACAAGTGTAGAAACCTTTAAATTCTGCATCACATCGAGTTTATAAATGTATCAATTCATACTTCAAAACAACAATTTCTTGATCTGTGAAATCTCCAGGATAAAACTTCTTCGCAAGCTTGCAAATATCATCACTGTTAAATGAGTCAAATGAATTTTTAGGATCTAAAGCTATACTAAGAGAAAGAAGTTTCACCGATTACTCATTGAACCGAGTATTTAACTCCATCAAAATGAAATCTATTGCTGCATTAAAAACATCAAAGTGGTAATGATGTTCTATTGAATAAACCGTCGCTAATTAAAACCGCCGATCCACTTTTTTTTTATTTTTTAATAATTTAGCGACGGTTTTAGCAATAACCGTCGCTAATATTTGCGACGGTTTTTGATAAAACTGTCGCCGATCGGCGACAGGTTTACTAAAACCGTCGCAAAAGTAGCGACGGTTTTTACAAAACCGTCGCTAAAACCGTCGCTAAATAAAAAAAAATGGGCTGGGCTACAGCCCAGTACAGCCCTAGCGTAGATCCGTCTCTGCTCGTCTGTAAATGATTTTTCCCAGTTTGTTCTTCAGAAAGAATATAGTGGGACGGAGATAACGAGACGATGAACTCAGCCGAGCAGTGTATCTGTTCCAAATGCCATATTAATCTCCACTCAAAATAAAATATTGATAATGATAATATTATAGATATAATTTAATCCGAGTATTTAAATGCATAATCGGAAATACGCATAAGGATAAATGTCGTTTGGTCTAGACACTAGCATCTGCGGTGTAAAATTCATATTTCATTAGTAAAGATATGAAGATGGTTATTCATACTGATGAGTGATCATTTGATGATTTATTGAACAACCCTCCCTCGGATTGTCTAAGTGTCTATCACTTATCGAGTGAAATAGCTTGTGGTTATGATTGTATACATGTTTATCCTTGGACCCATGACAACATAGAGGCTATACGTACTAGCACACACTTTGACCCGTTTACCGACTCCTTTGAGAGTCATCAGGTGGCGAGATTGAGTGTAGTTTTGAAATACGTAAAAGAAAATGCATTATAGTCAAGGATTCGATGTTTGCCTACAGGTGAAGATAATTTATGCCATCTGATAAGTTAATGGTGCGCGAAATCTATGGATAAAGTAAGACATGCGCATTTTGGAAAGATATTTTCATATACCATATCACTATTATTACTCAAAGATACATGACATCGTTATCGAATTCATATGCAACTCTCGATATACCAATGGTTGCTGATTCGATCATGATATATGAGCCGAAGGAGCCGTATGACACGCTAACCATAACTTAAGTCCTTGCAGGAACTATT
Organism: Primulina eburnea; assembly: GCF_022965805.1. Taxonomy (NCBI): domain Eukaryota; kingdom Viridiplantae; phylum Streptophyta; class Magnoliopsida; order Lamiales; family Gesneriaceae; genus Primulina; species Primulina eburnea. The sequence continues at coordinate 32,564,880 of NC_133102.1, forward strand.
AATGATTCCTAGGGAATCATAGAGCGATGCTACTAGATACTCTTATCATGATCCGGTGGATGAAATCAGAACTGAGTTCTGACATTCTTGATCAGATGGTTGATGAAAAGAATGGATATAATTAGGATAAACCTGAATAAGAATAAATTTTATTTTCAATCACAGATGTGAATCTACAGTTAGTTGTATCCATAAACCATTGAGTGTCACAAAAGAATTCTATTATGTGTTCTCTTTTAGATGGTCAAAGTTAAGTAGTTGAATTTGGTGACTATAGTTTGATAAAAATCAAACAAAATGCTTATAAAGAAATTTATAAGTTAATTTCATGTATTGGAAGTTGTGGAAGTTAGCTTAACTGCTAATTGAGTAAGGAGAGTAGATGAAACGTCTACCGTTTTAAAAATGCAGAAATATTTTTTTAAAAAAAGCTCGCAATTACAAAGTAACATCTAAAATAATCGTATTTATTTACCAACAAGAATAACGCACTTTAAAAATAACTAACGTCATCCAAAATCAACGTAAACGTAAACGTGTAAAAATCGTAATATCATCAACATATAAAAATGTGTAACTCCTCTCAAAACACGTGAATCAATATGCGGAAAATAATGGTCCTCGGGTCGTGTCACCGCACATCCCGCCTACCTACTCAGTCTTTGGCACCTCCGGTCCCTTGATCAAAATGATCACCTGCATCACGCACGTCTAGTGAATCTAAAGACTCAACACACATGTACCGGTAATAACAAGTACATATACGTAGCAGACAACAGTGAAAAATAGCATAATGAACATACATTTCATGAACTTAAAACATGAACATAAGCGTGTCGTGTAAAATCGTAGCATGTCAAAACATGTCTCATCATGTTATCATATCGTATGCGTAATCGTGGCCTGTCGAAACATGGTAATAGCATGTATCATCGTATCAGCATATATGTGTTAAAATCTTAATTTGAATTCCGTTCATTAGCTGTGACTTTCGTATCATCATGTCAGTAGATGAATCCATCTACGTATAACCGCGGTACCCGACGGCGAGGATCATCAGAACGACATTACCCGCCACTGAGTCCGAGCCTTACATGTCATCGTGTCATCGTGTTAGTCACAACTAAATCACTTCCTTCAAAGCATGTCAACATATTTATCACTTAATAAAAACATGCATAAACGTAACTTTTTTCCTTAAAACCAAGCATGAAACGTATTTATCATAATTGCGTAAAAATCGTAAACATGATGCATAAACATTTAAAATATCATAAATTTGTGCTCAGAGCGCTGTCAGGACCAAAATCTCACCCTGGGTGCAAAATGACCATTTTGCTTCTGGAAACCCAAAAATTACCTATTTTACTCCTGGACCTCTAAAATTGACCCGAAGTTTACCAAACTTCTTAAAATGTCTCAAAACATATTTACAAGAATTCCTAGATGTAAACTCGAGCCCATTACAAAACTTAACCGATTCGTTTTAAAACTTGGATCGGGTCCCAGTTTTAACCTGTATCGACTCGAAACTTAATCAAATTCTTCCCAACTATTTACCACACCTTATAAACACTTAAAAGGTCATAAAAACCACAAAACCAAACACTTAAACACCTGAACCGCTACCGAACAGCTGCTGGAAAACTCCAGCAAACCACCACCCGAACGCTAGTGCACCGAACTCGCGTTTTTCAACATCCTAGACCGAACCACCCCTGACCAGCCATGACACGACCTCCATAAGGCCACTCTAGGACCCTACTGAACCCCATGAACTCACGGCCACACCTCAAGCATCATGTAACTTCCCTATGCCCGATAGTCACCGAAAGTCACTCCCCCGCGGCCAACCCTTCTTCCATGAACTCCACGGCTTTGTAGGCAAAACCAGCAAGGTGAGGGCCTCCCCTAGCCTCGGTTGGGACCTTTTTGGACCGTACCCTGCCCTGGTTGGGTTCCCCCTTGGCCGAGCCTCTCCATTCTTTACCCTATCCAACACAAAACCCTAACCACAAGCCACCACAACAGGCTCTTCCTACTGTCATGAACAAAACCGTGACTCCAATAGCAAAACACCCTCAACATTAACGTGTTCAACCTCTAAGAACACTGGTTCGACAGCCCCCTTGCACACAATAGTGAAAACGTGAGTAATATGCAATACCATGCAAGATTTTTGTCAAATTTAAAAACAAGAACATCACCACAAGAAGGATCTTAAATTTTCGATGCACACACAAAATTTTCAGTATAATATGGCCTGTATGAGAGAAAATGGGCGATACGAGCGTGCCTTGATGTTTGATGAACAAAAGCGAGACGAGGGAGACACCGAGAGGATTTTCTCTTGCCCAAGGAGAAGCTTCTATGGAGTTTGCTGTTGGAAAACCATTGAAAATGGTGAAGGGAAGAGGGGTTGTCGGCTGGTGATAGAATAATTGATGTAGGGTAGGTTTAGGTTTAGTTTAAGTGTAGTTTAGGTTAATTAAAATGTGCACTAATGGGCCTCAATTAAGATAAAAAAGGTTTTAAGCCCAATAAGCTTAAAAGTATGCCCATTAAATCCAAACACACTCCCGAAAAATATTTCGTGTTGGAAAGTTTTTGAAAATATTAGCAGAACCCTCAAAAAGTCTTCCGATTCGATAAAATTTGCGTACCGTTAAAAATTAAAATCACGCGGGTAAAATACCCCAAAAATCCCATTTTTGAAAAATACATTTAAAAACACCTTATATTAATTAATAAAAATGAATCATGTAATTAAAATAATTTTCCTGAAAATTCTCCGGTCTCCGATTTTCGTTTGAGCGCGAAATGAAACTTAAAAATCTTTAATGCATAAACCTTTAAATTTCATTAAATAAATTCTAACATGCATAAAATGCATAAAAATGATTAAATACAATTTAATGAAATAAACATGCATTTAATGTTTTAAAAAAATTTAATAAAATACCAAATAAATTTAATAACTCGCATGCATGTGGTTTACGTGGATCTTCAAATTTTCTGGACGTTACAATCTACTCCCCTTAAATTAAATTTCTACTCCAAAATTCGCTTATCCTCGATAAACAAAAATTTTAGACTTTTAATTCTAATATCCCAATAATTCACGCTTCCGCTGCGCCACTTTGATGGAATAAGTATTAAACTGTCCTTACGTCTCCTCAATCCTAATTAAATTGTCTGTCAAAATCCTCAATTGTGAATCGAAACTTAAAACAACTTATGGTGACTTAGTTCTATTTCCTATGTCCTCGAATTTCTGACTTTCTCGCAATTCCTTGTAATAGAAATGGGTTCCCAAACTTATCGCACCTTACTTTTCTTATACTATACTCATAATGTTCATCAACCTATTACATTATCATTTATGCAGTTCAACTTAAGAAACCTTAGCATCCCAATTTACTGATTGATTCCTTAGACGGAAACCTTAAAACACTCCCATATATATTGTTAAGCTCTGTCCAGCAGGTTCCCTAGGTTCAGTCATGGTACTAGGAAGGCTTCATAGGGGCTGGTCGTGTTGGTTGAGGGCTAGGGCTGAAGGAGATGCATGGCAAGCTAGGATAGATTTTCGAAAAAAATAGGGAAAACTTCAGTAGCTGTTCTAGGCATGTTCGGTGGTTTTAATGGGGTTGATTTGGATTGTATATAGTATGTTTAGGTGTTATTAAGCTATGCTTCAATTGTTGTAAGGTTTGGTTAAGTTTTGAGTAGATTCGAGTTAAAACCGGGATATACATTTATGTTTTAAAATCGGTTTGGTAAATTAGTCGAGGAGCTTAAGTTTACATCTAAGAAATATTTATGGGCGTATTTTAAGGTGTTATGTTAAATTTGGATGGATTTGGGTCGTCGTTTTAAAGTCTAAGGATAAATTGGGAAAGTTAGGGCTTCAGGGGCAAAATGGTCATTTTACACCTGAAAAATGCTAAACGTCCTGGCAGTGCCCTGAATGTTGTAATTAATGTTAAAATGTTTATTTCAAAAGTTTATGGAATTTTATGATGAAACGTTCATGCTAAAAGACATGTTGCATGCTTGGTTTAGAAGAAAAATGATTTATATATGCATGAATTTTTATAATGATAGAAATATGAAAGGTTGAAGGAGATGAATTGACTGTGACTAATACGATGATATGATGATATGTAAGGCCAATGCTCAGTTGACGGGTAAGAGTGTCACTAATGCCCCCGCCGCCTGGTACCATGGTTATACATAGATGGATCCATCAGCCTACAGTTGATACGAAATTTACAATTAGGTATCTGAATTCAATAAAAAAAAAAGGTAAAAGTGTACGTATATAATGAAAGGAAATACGATATGATGAAAGGCAAAATGTTTTAAGTTTATGCATGTTCATGAAAACTATTTTTACTTCAAGAATTTTCACTGTTGCTTGTGAATGTATGTGTATTATTTGCTATCATGGTTAAGGTTTGCTGAGTCATTAGACTCACTAGGTGTGATCGATGCATGTGAGCATGTTATTGATATTGATGGAGGACTTGATGGTTGAACTAGCTGGACTGAAGGTGAACACAACCCGAGGACAGTCGCTAGTTTTTCGCAATTACGTCTATGATTTAAGTTTATTTTAAAGATTTTATGACTTATGATGCTTTTGAGAAATTTTTGAGGGATTTAGATGTTTATGACTTATTTTGAAGAATACTAAATTTAGGTTTTGTTGACGTTTAAGATTTCATGTTTTGAATTGTGTTTTTGTGTCTTCAAATATTAGGTTGGTTGGTTTATTTTTAAATGATGCAAAATATTTATATATATGCGTATGTGTTCGGTTGAAAGCTTAAGAAAGAAAAAAAATGTGACACCCTAAAAACAAAGGTGCATAAATGCATTTTCATTAGTATAAATTTTATTATTTTCATTTTTTTAAATTTTATCACATTATTTTTCGGTTCAAATTTTATTCGTCCAAAGTATCTGTGGGGACCCGGACGCTAATTCAATTCTTAATCATTTTTTGGACTAATTAATCAATTATAATAAACAGGGTCTAATTTTTTTTTAAATACAATATTACATGCGGAACGTAATGGCATTCATTTATTATACATATCATTATAAATTAAGGTACGAGTCCTGTACATCATACATTTATGCAAACCAAGGTTTAACAACTAAGCATCAAGTGTCCAAACCCTAATTCTAATCAAAGTCCGTAGTCTCCACTCTAATCACGATCTCTCTTCATCTCCTTGACCCGGAACCTGTCCCACCTGTTGTCATGCGCACATACAAACAAGACAACAGCCGGATAACTCCGGTGAGAATTATATTCCCAGTATAAATCAACGAAACATGCATTTCATAAAACAGAAATAAAAGCATGCATCATATATTCATAACATGTATCAAAATCATAAACATGAATCAATATCACACTATAAATCATACTCGTGACTCCATATCTAAGACTAGACTCATTCTTAGTCTAGGGATCCCGATTTCTAGACGTTGGCATTCCATATCGATCACCAGTAATAGAAGAAACTCCGATTCTATCGACATCGATATGGTATCGATCACCAGTAATAGAAGAAACTGCAATTCTATCCACATCAATAGCCAATCATCCGGTGACAGACTTTGGCACTATCGCCAATACACTATCTTGTGACATCGTGCAATGTGTCCGTGGCGATCCCACCACTATCAGGCACTTCTGTCACAAGATTACTTGTCTAATACTTGTCTAATACATGCTTCCTATAAATCAATAGAACAAGCATATCAACTTAAATCAATGCATATAATAACAGTAAGTATGTGATTTAGGGAAACTCAAGTAAATCCCACTTGAGTCGATCTCTCAATACCACATTGACTTATACATTTCTCTTCTCGGTCTGACGAAGACGAAGTCTCAAACTCAACTCTGTCTATATTCAGTCTGACTCCGAAGAAGCTTTGGCCTCACTGCCTGTCGATATCAATCTGGCAATAACAATATCGTATATACTGTATCAATGTATAACTCAATTCAATACCTAATCTTATCGATATCACGACACCATAATTCAATCTCAATCAATACTGAATCTGATCAATATCAATTCACTGATGTTTCGACGGCATAATAATACAACCTCGATAACCCCGTCAATTTCAACATCACAGATATAATAATACGGCTCATAATCAATATCAGATAAAATCAGAACCTAATCGAATTCGGTTTCAACAGCATAATGGTACCATATAAATATACCACGCAATATAAATCAACAGATATCAATTCATGTAACTCATACTCGATAACAATACAAATCTGATATCAAATCTCGGTCAATTCAATTATAAAAATCATAACAATTACATAAACAATCTGTTTTTCATTCTGACTTCAAATATACGATGTCAACTGTATTAGAAACACCATATATGATTCGTATTCCATTCTTACAACATCATAATTTCAAATCGTATCTAAACGTAACAAAACTTACGTCCTATTGAAGCTGTCGTCGCTAGGAACACGGTACTGTACTCGGATTCAAAATCAGACGGACGGATCACTCGTAAATCTCAAATCTCACGTGAAGCTTTCCTCGGTGCTTCCCTTCTCGATTCTGAGGGAAAATTGCTTGTATATACTCTTGTATATGCATATATATATATATATATATATATATATATATATATATATATAATTCACGTGTATCAAGAAACGTGGCTCGCTTCTTTGTACTGCACGTCTCGCGCGTATGCGCGACCACCTTCGGCGCATATGCGCGAGACACAATGTCTCGGTGCGTGCATCTCGGCAGCTCTCGTGCACATGCGCGCACCCACGCTGCGCATGTGCGCCAAACTCTCAGCCTACCTCGCACATGTGCGCCCGTCCACATCGCGCATATGCGCCGGGTACTCCCCTGGGCTACTGGACTCCTCGCGCATATGCGCGTCCTCACGCCGCGCAGATGCGCGGGGTCTTCTGCCAAAGCCGTGCATGTGTGCACACCAGCTTGTGCATGTGCGCGCATGGCGTCTCCTTCGCACATATTTCGCGTCTGTTCTCGTCCTTCCCGGTCTAATTCCTTCCGTCCATAATCACATCAATTAATCAAGAAATCATTTCAGATTAATCTCAGATTACAGGAAATAAAATCTCGGGCATTACATTTCTCCCCCCTAAGATTCGATTCCTTCCTCGAAATCACAGGCAATCAAATCAGATATTGAAAGAAATGTGTAATAGAGATTAAACAGAAAACTCATTCTATAAAATCATTCTGAAATCTCAGTCTCATATCAGATTCTGTCTCTCAGGTAGATTCTTTTAATACTCTACTGATTTTACTGTATTTCCAACAACAGAATAGTCTTCATTCTGAATTTTCATTCTTTCACGGATCCCTGCTTTCAATCTGGAATAAGAATTCAAGAAGTATAATATCGTTATACTACTCGAAATAATTTCTGATAGAATCAATCTCAAAATACTGGCTATACAACATCCGTATAAACCAATTAACAGCTCCTAACAAATCAATATTATCATCTCCTATCAATCTGATAATTTCAATCAGAGTTATATTCAATTTTCAACCTCAAATATCAACAGTCATCATCCGACGTTGACATATTCAGTCTATTTATTCTGAGCTGTCTTTATTCTCGTCTGAATCAGTTTCAATTTCTTTTTCATATCTATGATCCCCTCAAATCCGATCTCAGGTATCACCGAGATATAATCCCCATACGAAGAAAATCTGCAGTTTTCACTGTACAATTCCTCGAATGATGTTATCTCGATACTCCTTTGATAGTTATTGTCGTACCATCATTCACAAAGTGACAAAACATCGCCTCAACTAGTGCTAAAATCTAGCACTACAGTTCCTGGATATCCTCCAGTTTCAGAATAGTTGCTCCAACTATCTGTCGATCTATAGACAACAATTGAAAGAGTTCATTGTATACTCTGCCAAAAGTACAGAACCAAACGAAAATCACAGTCTGATATAATCAACTTTGGCGTTCAGTACCATCTATCCTCTTTCTGATATAAATCTCCATCGACTGGTCATATCCGTAAGTCTTCATGTACAAATAATATATGCAAATTCACGCAATCTATTAACAACAATCACATCACGTCACAATCTTGAAAAGATTTTGGTGGTTTCATTACGAAATCTATAGAAATGTACTCCCATTTCTATTCAAAAATTGATAATTGATATAACCAATCTCCTGTTTTCCCCTTTTGTTTTCTACCAGAAATAATACTGAATCAACTACTGTGCACTTCTGACCATATCTGTCATTTCAGATTTGAAATATATCTGGCACAACTAAATCAGTTATTAACATACAAGACAGTATTACTTACCTGATATTCTGATCGAGACCTTGTTCTGACTATCGATATCGAATTCTGTAATATCAATCTGAAATATTCGGCACAAAGAGACGATTCTGTCACATATCTGTTACTCTGATCGATGTTCTGCTTTGATCCTCATTAACGGTAATTTCTGATAATACTGTCAATTTGGCTACTCGATCATATCTTCGATGTTGTTTAAATTAACTGCTATATCATCTTCGAATGTAATGTCCCCCAAACAATATAATCTGTCTTCAATACTGTTTTAGAACAATAACAATTCTCAAGCAATTTCACAACAACAGTCACATATCCTAATTTGCTAACCGCAGACAAATATAAATTTCTGACTTTTCTGCCATCGGTGTCGTTCTCAGTCACTGATCACGGCCTCAACTGTGTCAAGATCAATCGATATACTATAATCGGAGATTACATCCCACAAATACAATCTGTTTCAGTCAAAACTCATATCTGAACAATTTCTGTATATACCAATTTCAGTTCTCAAATCATTCAATACAAGGTATTCAATTCAGTCAGTGATATGCCACGAGTATATCAAAATATCATAAATAAACGGCATAAAATCATCAGAATATCTCTGAACACATGATTTATCAACCCATAAACAGAACTGAAGTATTTCCCAGAGAAACACATAATCAGATGTAACTCTAACTCTTAGGCAAGTAAATCTTCTAATTGATAATTCAATTCCATCTGTGTTGTCCTGTATAGAGTTCTAAAAGTAAGAACAAGTACCTGTTACCACCTTAAGGCGGAACTCAATCTCCCTGGTATAAGGTAACCTGATATTTCCTCTGTGAACACTTTAGCAATTCTTCTGCTACTATCAAATCAATTCATGATGCGCTCAGTTTCAGTAATCAACTGAATACTAAGGAATCTCTCCATTCCTTTCGATTATCATCGAATCATCGATAATACGGATATCAAAGGAATTCAAATAAAAAATCCTTACCGTACATTATTCATTCTTCGGCCATTTGAGGTCCAATTCTTACCATCTCCTGGCAAGAATATTTTCTATATTTGGTCAGCATAACAATATCAATCATGCAATCAGAATCAGACAACACCAGTACAATACCATGCTTCAACACACTCTAATTCGATCACATTCTCATCCCGCTGTAGTATATAATATTTTACAGAATTCACTGATATCAAGCTCAACAGATAAAGCATACATCAATGCAATTCTTTCAGAAATCAAGGGTAGGATGTACGAATATTTCTCAATACATACACACAAAAATCAGAAAAAAAAGAACAGGTACCTGCTACTATATCGTCAAGTGCATCTAGGATCTGTTCCTCTGTCACTACAACCAGATGATTCTGCTCCCTGGAATCTTCGGAAACCTCGCTGTGGGCATACTCTAGCAAAATGTCCTGGCTGTCGGCAGATACGGCAACTACCAGTCACTCCATGGCATTGCTCAGTGGGATGTCTCCCTCCACAGGTTCTACAATACACTCTGGTATAACTCGGGCTAGAACCACTGGAGCTAGATGAACCGCTCCCTAACTTTTTGAACTGCGTCTTTCGAGCCTTCAATTGTTCTTTCGTTTCACTACTGCTACTACCAATCTCGATTCTGGGAGGTAGTTGATGTGGTTTCGGTGTTGGAAGAACATACAAAGCTTCTTTTGTCTCATCAGAACTGTCTCCGCTCTTTTGGCTCTGTTTAGAGTGTCAGCAAGGTTATTCGGTCGTTTCACATTTACCAACGTACGTATCTCCGGATTCAATCCCTGGATGAACTGATCAAATACAGCTGCATCGTTCCTAGCCACGTGAGGGGCAAAATGTAGCAAGGTGAAGAACTAGGCCAAATACTCATCAACATTCAACTGACCCTGTATCAGACTTGCAAACTCTGCACCTTTATCCTGTCGGTATGATACGGGGAAGAATCTTTGATAGAATGCAACTTTAAAAATTTTCCATGTAATCACTGGACCACGCTGTTCTAAGGCTTCTTTAGTTACCAGCCACCAACTCCTTGCGACTTCTCGTAACTGGTGCCCGATTAGTTTAACTCTACAATCATCTGTGAACCCAAGAAATTCAAACAGCATTTCTATGTACTTCTAACCAATTCTCACAGTCGACTGGCGTCTCAGTACCTTTCAGAATCAGCGGTTGAAATGACTGAAACTTCTTCATCATTGTTTCCATCGGAGTTTCTGACACATCCATCGATCAGTCGAAGTACTACCTCGTTCTGGAATTCTTCTAGGGGATATATCTGATAATCACCAGAATTATCAATCACATGAGATAAATCCGTCTCAGTCCCTTTCTGATCAGCTTACCTATGATCAAGAATGGGTTCTGATTCGTCCTCAAATAATACACATTAACACATCAACTCAGATATTCAGGTAACATGTATCTTCAAACAAAATAGTAAAACATACGGCACTATTAACATATACAATGTAAGTCAACATTATAATAAATCACATGCTAGCAATCAAAAGTAGGAAAGAAAACCTCAATCTACCCTGCTCACTAGCTTTTATCTCAATCTAAAGGATCTATAGCTCTGATACCACCTCTTGTAGGGACCCAGACGCTAATTCAAATCTTAATCATTTTTGGGACTATTAATCAATTATAATAAACAGGGTCTAATTTTTTTTTTAAAAATACAATATTACATGCGGAACGTAATGGCATCCATTTATTATACATATCAGTATAAATTATGGTACGAGTCCTGTACAACATACATTTATGCAAACCAAGGTTTAACAACTAAGCATCAAGTGGCCAAACCCTAATTCTAATCAAAGTCCGTAGTCTCCACTCTAATCACGATCTCTCTTCATCTCCTTGACCCGGAACCTGTCTGATGAGAATCCAAGTACGAATGAGAAGCAAACACGGTTATCGAAATCGCACCCTCAACTCAATAACAAACAAGGATCGATTATGTTGTCCAGATCTTTTGAAACAAGTAACGATTTGTGATATTCACCTCTAAGCGATTAAAACTTAGCAACAAATATCAACGATGATAACAATCGAGTTTCGAACGAACCTTCAAAGAACTTGTTTTGACAATCCGTGCGAAAAACAATCGACAAACGCCACAAAGATGAAAATCTTTGATAAGTTTGATTTGGTTTTCTTCTTGTGAAGAACAAAGCGAAAAGCTTTGTAATTTGGGAGAAACTCCTCAAAATATTTTTATCAATCTTCAATAATGATTTTCGTTCATAATCCTTACAAGCATTAAATAGACAATAAAATACAAGAAAAACAACATAAAGTAGTGTAAAAAGTCATAAAGAACTTGTCTAGCAAATTTGAAACGGCACTGCACGCCGTGGCACATGAACTGGCGCAGCCGCGCGCATGGTTCTGCACCCGGATAGCACGGGGCAGGCGGTAGCGCCACTTCTGGCGCGGGCGCGCGCACTGTTGCGCGCGGGCGCGCCGCTTCTGGCGCTGGCGCGCGCGCTGTTCTGCTCTGCGCTAGCGCGCGCTTCTGCACTGCTTCTGGCGTGCGCACAGTTCTGCCCATCTGCACTAGCGCGTGCTGCTGCTTCTGCACATCTGCGCTAGCGCGTGCTGTTGCACTGCTTCTCTCGGGCCATTTTGCACTGATATGCTTAGTTGTTCGGGATTCCTTCATTATACTATTTGTTGAACTCCACAACTTGCTTGGATATGCTTGATTCATCATTATTGATCTTGAAGGTCCGAAACAACAACGCATCTTAAATCTTCCCCCAAACATTTGCACACGGTGCCTGGCCTAGATTCATATCATACTCCCCTTCTTCAAAAAGATTTGTCCTCAAATCTTGTCTACCTACACAAAAACGAAGCAAGTTAGTAATAACAAGGATGATATTATCAACATGCTCACCTTTAAACTCAAGTTTGTAGACGATATCATATACTCGCTCCATCACCACTAGAAACCCCAACTTTACGGTCGCCTTCCATATGTATTCATCAACCTCAACATACATCAAATAACAAATCACACCAAATGATAAATATCACTAAGGATCACAAATATCAGATTCCTCCCCTTCTTAGACCTAGTTAGCAACATAAAGAATTCCATACACATGTACGACCATAGTTCACTAGGAATAAGACATACTTGATGCAACACATAAGAATCAAACTTAGATGCCCTTTCCCCATATCCAATGCACCCTTGACTACACAACTTATCATACTTCTTCATATGCAACCAACACATATAATCATGCATTTTATCAAAGATAAATACACCACTATATGCATCACAAGTACGTAACTCATGCAATGAATTTAGAATAAACAATTTATCCTCCTTAAAATTGTAATTATTATGATCATAAAAATTCTTACGTGCAATGCATGTTTCACAATTCCACTCAATATACCTTCTCATATGCAACCATAGTAAAAATTCATGCATCATATCTATGGCTCTAGTTACTTCATGGCTACCAATCAAACAAATGTCATGTGCCTCAATATCAATCAACAACTCATGCAATGGATGTAGGATGTAAAATTTATTTTCTTTAAACAGGTATTCATCCTGAACAAAGAAATAATCATGTTCATCCTTGCACATCTCAAAACCAACAAACAAGCATAAATCATGCAAATAGAACACATTAAATGTACTATCCATGTAATCTTTACAATCATCACCAATCAAATATAAATCACGGAAATAAGACACGTCACTGTGTACTATCAATGCAATATCGTATCTCATTACTAAAATTTAAGTCCAATGTATATAAACCCTTGTAGCAAACAAATCCTACTAATTTAGTAGATAGTGAGACATCAAAATTCATAGTAGGTACATGCAATTCATCCATGGTCTCAAATTCATAACAATCTACGAATAAGTATAAATTTACATTCGATCCCTTAACCACCATATTTGCAACACATTCTCCACATTCTTGAAAACAAAACGACACAAAATTAAGGTAAGGAAGAAAGTCATACCTCATAGTTGTTGTGTTAGCAACTAAACTTACCTCATCGAGATGGTACTTGTATCCTCGAGACTCGGACCCTTGGGTTCTCCCTTTAGTAAGATTCACTTGTCTCCTTGGCATGACAACCCCAAGAACCTGCAAATAAGAAATAGCAATGCTCGGAATTGAACCGACTATATCATCACAATGAGAATAAACTACTTTGTACAAAGGTACTTTAAGGGGTTTATTCAAAAATACATAATTCTCAATCTCACTCTTTTGGGCCTTCAAATTATATTTCTTTTCTTTTTCTTTTTCTTTTTCTTTGGCCTCTTGTTCTTTTTCTTTTTCTTTTCTCTCTTCTTTCTTTTCTATGGCCAACTCACTCTTTTGTTCTCTATTTCTTTCGGTCATTTTAATTTCTTTTTCACTCAATTCAAGGAATTTCAATTGATTCTCAAGAACAACATTTGGATTCAATTGAACACATGAAATATTTTGTTCCTCAACAAATTTATGCAAAACAATTTCTCCTTGCCTATTCTCCTTGTCCATAGTGCACAAAATAGACATTTCTCCTCCACCTAATAATTCACTTTCCACTTTACACAATTTAACATCATTCGACTCATCAACTAGTGGAATACTATCATCAACAACTATCTCAACCACAACCTCAGGTTCTTCTAAAACATCATCCTCCATTCGAGATTCAAACTCACCCACAACATCACCCTCCATTTGAGAATTAAGCTCAACTAGCGATTTTATTATGGTCACCTCATCACGTGGACAATGATTGATATCATGACCAATTTCTAAACACCAACAACATATAATATCACAAGTACTAGAATTTGAGTTTTTACTTGTACCTTGATATTCATATTTGCTAGCTTCACATCTCGACTGCTCCTTTGGACTAGCAATGATTTTCTCTTCCCGGTTGCTATACCCACTACTCTTCTCACGTCTCCTATCATCATCACGATGCAAATACAACGATCTATTCCCTCCAAATCTTCTACGTCGCCTATCCTCATCATATTGCCTATCATACCTCTCCTCTCCTTCACTCCGCCTATACCTCTCACGTAGAGGCTTAAACTCATTCTCCCATATTCTATCCAACCCTTTAGGCTTAGATTTATTTTCACTCGTTCTAACCTCAAGCCTATCCAACCTCTCACGTAAAGGCTCCATTTGGGTCCTCATTATCCTACTAAAATGATCGAACAATGCCTCCATCTGGACCTTAGAAAGTCCTTGGTTCGTGTCATCTCCTACCTCCTCCAATTTTCTTTCAAACATTGTACCTGCAAGAAATGTTAGTAGAAATAAAAATATTCCTCACCCAAATTCTCACGGTCACTCCAAAGAAAATTCACTCCTCTCCTCTCTATCTATTTTTTTTTTCACTTCAAATACTCACCGGTCACTCCAAAGAAATAACGCTCGCACTCAAGTGTTTTCACTCGAATATGATGGTTCTCTCTAAGATGTGCTCAAGCTTTGTACTTGTATATCAAACTAACAAGATTCAACTTGTGGACACTTTCAACTGTCTCACTTGGACTGCACAAAATAAAGAACACTAGAATAACGTAGATCTTACAACAATACAAAGGATAACACGGATCTGAAAACAGAATCGAAGTTTTAGAAAGATCTTGAATAACAACAAACAGATAACACAGATCTGAAAACAGAAACGAAGGAATGACACAGATCTGATAACAAAACGAGATTTATGTTTTTCTTTTCTTATATAGAAAGATTAGACAATAGAAACGAAAGGATACCACAGATCTGATAATAGAACGAATATTTTTTTTTATTTTTAGACAGATCTGAAAATAACAACAACAACGATAACTTACTTGAATTCAATGAGCGAAAGCTCTAATACCAAATGATGAGAATCCAAGTACGAATGAGAAGCAAACACGATTATCGAAATCACACCCTCAACTCAATAACAAACAATGATCGATTATGTTGTCCCGATCTTTTGAAACATGTAACGATTTGTGATATTCACCTCTAAGCGATCAACACTTAGCAACAAATATCAACGATGATAACAATCGAGTTTCGAACGAACCTTCAAAGAACTTGTTTTGACAATCCGGGCGAAAAACAATCGACAAATGCCACAAAGATGAAAATCTTTGATAAGTTTGATTTGGTTTTCTTCTTGTGAAGAACAAAGCGAAAAGCTTTGAAATTTGGGAGAAACTCCTCAAAATATTTTTATCAATCTTCAATAATGATCTTCGTTCATAATCCTTACAAGCATTAAATAGACAATAAAATACAAGAAAAACAACATAAAGTAGTGTAAAAAGTCGTAAAGAACTTGTCTAGAAAATTTGACACGACACTGCGCGCGGTGGCACATGAACTGGCGCAGCCGCGCACATGGTTCTGCACCCGGACAGCACGGGGCACGCGGTAGCGCCACTATTGGTGCGTGCGGGCGCGCCGCTTCTGACGCTGGCGCACGCGCTGTTCTGCTCTGCGCTAGTGCGCGCTTCTGCACTGCTTCTGGCGTGCGCACAGTTCTGCCCATCTGCGCTAGCGCGTGCTGCTGCTTCTGCACATCTGCGCTAGCGCGTGCTGCTGCACTGCTTCTCTCGGGCCATTTTGCACTCATATGCTTAGTTGTTCGGGATTCCTTCATTATACTATTTGTTCAGCTCAACAACTTGCTTGGATATGCTTGATTCGTCATTATTGATCTTGAAGGTCCGAAACAACAACGCATCTTAAATCTTCCCCCAAACATTTTCACACGGTGCCTGACAGATTCATATCACTGTCCCACCTGTTGTCATGCACACATACAAACAAGACAACAACCGGATAACTCCGGTGAGAATTATATTCCCAGTATAAATCAACGAAACATGCATTTCATATAACATAAATAAAATCATGCATCATAGATTCATAACATGTATCACAATGAGAAACATGAATCAATATCACACTATAAATCATACTCGCGACTCCACATCTAAGACTAGACTCATTTCTCGTCTAGGGATCCCGGTTTCCAGACGTTGGCATTCCATATCGATCACTAGTAATAGAAGAAACTCCGATTCTATCGACATCGATATGGTATCGATCACCAGTAATAGATGAAAATCCAATTCTATCCACATCGATAGCCAACCATCCGGTGACAGACTTTGGCACTGTCGCCAATACACTATCTTGTGACATCGTGCAATGTGCCCGTGGCGATCCCACCACTATCAGGCACTTCTGTCACAAGATTACTCGTCTAATACTTGTCTAATACATGCTTCCTATAAATCAGTAGAACAAGCATATCAACTTAAATCAATGTATATAATAACAGTAAGTATGTGATTTAGAGAAACTCAAGTAAATCCCACTTGAGTCGATCTCCCAATACGACATTGACTTATACCTTTCTCTTCTCGGTCTGACGAAGAAGAAGTCTCAAACTCAACTCTGTCCATCTTCAGTCTGACTCTGTCGAAGCTTTGGCCTCACTGCCTGTCGATATTAATCTGGCAATAACAATATCACATATACTGTATCAATGTATAACTCAATTCAATACCTAATCTGATCGATATCACGACACCATAATACAATCTCAATCAATACTGAATCTGATCAATATCAATTCACTGATGTTTCGACGGCATAATAATACAACCTCGATAACCCCGTCAATTTCAACATCACAGATATAATAATACGGTTCATAATCAATATCAGATAAAACCAGAACCTAATCGAATTCGGTTTCAACAGCATAACGGTACCATATAAATATACGACGCAATATAAATCAACAGATATCAATTCCTGTAACTCATACTCGATAACAATACAAATCTGATAACAAATCTCGGTCAATTCAATTATGAAAATCATAACAATTACATAAACAATCTGTTCTTCATTCTGACTTCAAATATATGATGTCTACTGTATTAGAAACACCATATATGATTCGTATTCCATTCTTACAACATCATAATTTCAAATCATATCTAAACGTAACAAAACTTACGTCCTGTTGAAGCTGTCGTCGCTAGGAACACGGTATTGTACTCGGATTCAAAATCAGATGGACGGATCACTCGTAAATCTCAAATCTCACGTGAAGCTTTCCTCGGTGCTTCCCTTCTCGATACTGAGGGAAAATTGCTTGTATATACTCGTGTATATGCACACATATATATATATATATATATATATATATATATAAATATACTTCACGCGTATCAAGAAACGTGGCTCGCTTCTTTGTACTGCACGTCTCGCACATATGCGCGACCACCATCGGCGCATATGCGCGAGACACAATGTCTCGGCGCGTGCATCTCGGCTGCTCTCGCACATATGTGCGCACCCACGCCGCGCATGTGCGCCAAACTCTCTGCCTACCTCGCGCATGTGCGCCCGTCCACATCGCGCATATGCGCCGAGTACTCCCTTGGGCTACTGGACACCTCGCGAATATGTGCGCCCTCACGCCGCGCACATGCGCGGGGTCTTCTTCCAAAGCCGCGCATGTGTGGGCACCAACTCGCGCATGTGCGCACATGGCGTCTCCTTCGCACATATTTCACGTCTGTTCTCGTCCTTCCCGGTCTAATTCCTTCCGTCCATAATCACATCAATTAATCAAGAAATCATTTTAGATTAATCTTAGATTATAGGAAATAAAATCTCGGGCATTACAGTATCTAGAAATACATTAAAATACATCACAATACACTTAAAAATTCATCAAGCACTATGAGGTTCCCATTCCAAAATCCAATACCCAGAATATAATAAATATAATAAATATTATAATTGAGCTCAATATATATGTTAAATAATTGAGCACAATAATTATTAAGTTCAGTATAAGATAATCAGGTTCAATAATTAGATACACGAATATAATAATATTAAGTTTGGATAAACATAACATTTTTTTCCATTTAATAAAAAAATAATAATAATAAATTAATAAGATAAGTATGAATTTTCAGCTATATATATAGCTGAATCTCTTTCAAATTCATGACACCAAGACCAATCGAGAGGAAGGAAGGAAGAAAAAAAAAAGGAAGGGAAAAAGAGAAGAAAAATCTATACCCTTTCCGAAAAATCTCAATAAATTACCAACTACTCACCTCATATCGTAAAGCAACATAGCATTGGAGGTGACATAAAAGGATCGCTCAAAAACCAGAAAATCAAACAAAGATAGTCCGCAAAACGAGAACGGTATCCCGTATTCAAGCTAGGTACTTTTCGCTCATTTTTCTTATAGCTACACACCAAACGAGAGGTTGACTTGAACATAAAAGTTGTACCTCTTGTTGTATAGATAAGGTACATACCGTCCGTCATCCCAAAATATTGCCGGAACTAACATTTTCAGAATGCCGGGTACCTTATTAGCCATACGACGATATTTAAATCTGATATTGATGGGTTAGGAATTTGACAAAACTTTCAACAGAATAATTAAAGATCTTCAAAAGTTACATAATCTGGAAAAAATCCGGCCGCGCGTGGCCCACAGAAGGCCAGCCACGCACCGGAACCGTCGGCGCGTGTACCTCACGCACCGCCGGATCAAGTGATTTTACCATGGCCGAACATTCCTGGTGATATTTCCGACTTTTTGGCCAACTTTCGTAATGTTTGGATATATATTCTAATTAATATGAATTTTTCAAACTTAAGTAAAATCAACCGGGTTAAATTTTGAACAAAAAATAATCTAGAAATGATCATCTAGTTATTTAAAAACTGTAACATATAAATATAATTCATAATACATTTTTAGGACTTGCTCCAGCAACTTGGATTATTAATGAAGCCTAAAATGTAAGTTATCAGGTGAGGAAATTACTATTCATTCTTCTATTAAAGCCTTTGGCATTTTGCCTGAAAATTTCAATAGCATTTATTTAATGTTCAAATATCATCCACAATTCATTTCAATTATTGATATATTTTCTTACATATTTATGAATGGATTGATATACCATTAATGAATGGATTCATGGACAACAGATTTCGGTCCGGAAATTGAGTCCACTGGATAACGTGGCTTCGGCCCGGAAAACGAGTTCAATGAACAACGGGTCAAAAGTCCCGGGTATATGGTTCATCTAAACAACGCGCACTGAATATTTTGGTCCGGAGAATGGTTCACCCGGCTCGTAAAAAGTGCTCAATTAGTGCCACCAATGTTAATTTATGGAATTTTCATTTATCTATTATTTCATTGCATATCATTCATAATATCTAAATTGTTATGCCTATTATTTCATGCATAGTTATGATGAAGTGTTATTTAAAAACTATATACTAATTTAGACTCACTAAGTCCTCAAAGACTTAACCCTCTGTTTCTTTTCGTCTATTGCAATTTCCAGACACAGGAACCCCCGAATTGGAACAAGAGGAAAATAACTGAAGCTGAAATAAGAGCATTTGAAAGTTGGGATGATCTGTTTAAAATGAATGTTAAACTTCCGCTGTGACATAATTGTACATATGAATGTTAAACTTCCGCTGTAAAATAATTTTACATATTTGAAATAAGAATGTAAATATTTGTAGATAATCTTTAAATTATAATAGAAAATATTTAAATTTTTATCTACAATATCTTTCTAATAATAATAATGGTAAAAATAAAAATAGAAGTTCAATTAAGAAAGATTGTAAAAAAAATGTGGCACTTAGTAAGGGAATAATTATGAATTCTTAAACCGGGCGTCACAAAAAATGTCTAGTACATTCTAAGAAAAACGAGTAATGGACGTTTCAAACTTCTCCACTAGACCTTAGCCATATTATGAAAAACATTAACTTAACTCTCTTACACCTCAAGCTTCTTTATTAGGCTCCTCCCTTAATAGAAAAAATATAAGATTCATCCACCTCACTTCAACTCCTCTATCTAGGGTGAGCTTTGGTAGGAAAAATGTAACTTCTTACCTAACTTTTTACCCTCATCACCTTAGCTCCTCCGTGGGTAAAATATAACTTCTTAACTTCCACTACTCTAACTCCTCTAATTAGCCATAATAGAAAAAAATAATTTTTTATACAAGTTATACTTGAAGCTGCCAAGATTTCGGAGCAAGACAAAATGTAATGTCTACTCATTTTAAAAGTGCGGAAATAATTTTTTTTTATAAATCTCACATTTTCGAAATAACATTTAAATAATCGTATTTATTTACCAATAAAAATGGTGCAGTTTAAAATAACCAAACTCGTCCAATATCATACGTAAACATAAATGTATAAAAATTTTAAAATCATCAACGTAGGAAAATATTCATTTCTACTAAATATCATAAAATCATAAATGCGAGGAAAACATGAGGTCCTCGGGTCATGTCACCCCACCAGGTTTGCTTACTCAGAGTTCGGCACCTCCAGTCTCCTCATCAATAATCTCACCTGCATCACACACGCCTAGTGAGTCTAAGGACTCAACACAGCTGCACCATTATAACAAATACATATACATGGCACACAACAGTGAAAAATATCATACTCAACATATCTTTCATGAACTTTAAAACAATAACATAAACGTGTCATGTAAAATCATGACGTGTCAAAACAGCTCATCGTAAATCATCATTCATCATTCATCATCATTTATCATTTATCATTTATCATTCATCATTTATCATTTCCTTAGGTGAATTCCGTTCATTAGATGTGTAATACCCAAGATTTTATAGCATGTTAATCTAAGTTTATTGAGTATGAATTGATATGATTATAGACGGGTTCCTCCGAGACCAGATTAGCCAAACCATATGAAGGGTGCATTTTTGGACAGAACTATTGGCGCCCGAGCGGTAGAAAATGACCGCCCGAGCGCCAATGTGTAATCCGAAGGAGCTCGGACAGAGAATGCCGCGCTCGAGCGGTAGTTTAGCACCGCCCGAGCGCCGACCGAAATTCATGAAAAATAGACACGTTTCGTTTACATGCAACTTAGAATATATATACATATATACGTTTGTTCTTTCAGTAAAAAGAAGAGAAAATAATCGAGAAAAGTTCCTGTATATGTGTTGAAAATCCTTACGCCTTTTGTGATAAATCCGTCCGTCCGAATTTTAATCTGACTTCAGTACTGTAATCCTATCAACTTAGGCTACAACTTGACGTAAGTTTTGCTACGTTTTGACATGTTTTGAAATTATGCTATTGTCAGAATTGAATAGGATTCATATATGATGTTCTTGATATGTTAGACATCGTAGAATCGAAGTCAGATTAAGAAACAGATTGATTATGGAATTGTTATGATTTTTCAGAGTATATGGATTGATTTTGAGACGGATTTGGATTATGGATTGATTATAGAATGTATTGGATATGGGTTATGGATTGTAACTATTATCTGGTGATGTTGTATTGACGGGGATATTGAAATTGTACCGTTATGCCGTTGATTTTGAATTAAATCCAGATTGATCAGATTGTTATGGATTTGGAAGGTATATTGACATGAGATTATTGATATTGTCATTGCCAGACAGACTGTGAATTCAGGACTTCGACCGAGCCGGAAACCGACGAAAGAAAGATATAAGTCAATGTGGTATTGGGAGATCGACTTAAGTCAGTTTGGACTTGAGTTTCCCTAAATCACATACTTTACTTTATTGCATTGATATTCGCATGTATTTGATTGGTATACTTGTTCTCTTGATAAATAGACAGAAGGTTTTAGTCGAGTAATCTTGTGACAGAAGTGCCTGATAGTGGCGGGATCGCCACGGGCACATTGCACGATGTTACAAGATATTGTATTGGCGATAGAGCCAAAGTCTGTCACCGGATGATTGGCTGTCGATGTGGATAGAATTTGGGTTTCTTCTATTACTGTTGATCGATATCGTATCGGTGTGGATAGAATTGGAGCTTCTTCTATTACTGATGATCGATGTTATATCGGTGTGGATAGAATTAGAGTTCCTTCTATTACTGGTGATCGATACCATATCAGTGTGGATAGAGTCGGACCTATTTCTATTACTGGTGATCGATACCGTATCGATGTGGATAGAATCGGTCTTTCTTCTATTACTGGTGATCGATACGGAATGCCAACGTCTGGAAACCGGGATCCCTAGATTAAGATTGAGTCTAGTCTGAATTGTGTAGCTACGAGTATTGTCGACAGTCTGATATGGATTATGTTTCAGATTTTGATACATATTGTTGTTACCTGTTACATGCTTTATATTTGTTTATATGATTGCATGTTTCGTTGATTTATACTGGGATTTATTCTCACCGGAGTTATCCGGCTGTTGTCTTGTCTGTATGTGTACATGACAACAGGTGGGACAGGTTCAGGTTTGAGGAGATGAAGAGAGAGATCGTTATTAGAGTGGCGGCTCCGGACTTGGATTAGAGATAGGGTTGAACACTTGATATTAGCTGTTAAACCTTAGTTGAATAAATGTATGTGATACAGGATTTGTACTTTTATGTACTGAAATGTATATTTGTTTTATGTCAATACGTTCCGCATTTTAAAAAAAAATTAGACCCTTTTTTATAACTGATTAATTAGTTCCAATGATGATTAAGAACATGATTAGCGTCCGGGTCCCCACAAGATGTGACTATTGTACATCATTCATCATTTACGATGGATCCATCATACATTGAATCGCGGTACCCGGCGGCTGTCGGACATCAGTGACAGGATCATCCATGCACTGTGCCTAGGCCTCATCATCATCATTTACATATATGTCTTAAAAATTTACATATACTTCGATAGCCACAAATAATTCTCATCATTCAAAACATCATCATTTTCATCATTTATAAAAATCATGTATCAATGCAATTTTTCTTAAATCCAAGCATGCGACGTATATCTTCATAAAATCTTAAAATCGTGATCATAATGCATGAACATTTAAAATATCATAAATTTGTGCTCAGGGCGCTGCCAGGAGCAAAATCTCATCCCGGGTGCAAAATGACCATTTTGCACCTAGAAACCCAAAAATTACCATTTTGCCCATAGACGTGAAATTTCACGTTTTTGACATTTTCTTAATTCCATTGACTCTAAAATGTCCCAAATAATTATTTAAGCCTACAATAATTTTTCCATATTTTTATTTGGCTTAAATCGATGAATTTTTAAATTAATCTTTAAATATAACATATTAATGCGCTTTAATCCCGAATTAAACCAAACCTTAGCATAAAATTTCCAAATTTAAAAATTAGACTTATGATAATTATTTGAGATTAAATATAACTTTCCATAATTTTATTAATCTTAAATCTAGGCGTTTCAATTAATTCTTTAATTAACGTTTCGTGGGGCGATTAAATCCTGGATAAATCCAAAACTCATTATTTTGATCCGGAACTTACCGAACTCCTAAAAATGTCCCAAAACATATTTAAAAACATTCTTAGATGTAAACTCGAGCCAAATTCAAAACTTAACCGATTCGTTTTAAAACTTGGACTGGGGTCCCGGTTTTAACCCGAATCGACCCACAACTTAACCAAAATTTCTCCAACATTTTGCCACCCTTAGTGAACATCTAAAAGGCTCTAAGACCACTAAGCCATCCCCCTTAGACATTCAAACAAGACCCTGAACAGCTGCTATAATTTCCAGCATTTAACAAGCTTGACCTTAAAGGGACCCCATGCTCCATAATTCAATCCTAGCTTCCATCTAACGTGACCGACCACCCATGTGGGGACCCAGACGCTAATCATTTTCTTAATCATTATTGGGACTAATTTAATCAATTATAATAAACAGGGTCTAATCTTTTTTTTAAAGTACATTATCAAAGGCGGAATGTAATGGCATACATCTTAATATACATGTCAGTATTAAAAGTACAAGTCTTGCACTATATACAATCAGTCTCTACTAAGGTTTAACAACTATATAGCAAGTGTTTAAACCCTATCTCTAGTCCAAGTCCATAGTCTCCACTCTAATCTCGATCTTTCTTCACCTCTGTGACCCTGAACCTGTCCCACCTGTTGCCATGCACACATACAAACACGACAACAGCCGGATAACTCCGGTGAGAATAAAATCCCAGTATAAACAATGTATCAATGCAATCATATAAAACATATATAAAAGCACAAACAAACATCAAAACATGTATCAAATCTGACTACATGAATCAATACAAATCTGTATTTAAATCAATGACTCGTTATCTCATCTCAACTCATTTCTAATCTAGGGATCCCGATCTAATTTAGACTTTGGCATTCTATATCAAATATCTACAATAGAAGTCGATCTACTTCTAAGCTCATCAATATACCACAAGTCTAGGGTCTTAGCGGTTATGCCAAAGACTTGGCAATTCTGCCCTAGCTAGGCTGGTCTGTCCTAGACTCGAACTCTTGCTCTGCTATAATTCAATGGACTAAACATATCAATCTGATAATTTGCAAATATCAATGCAATGAAATAAAGTATGTGATTTGGGGAAGCTCAAGTCAAACCTCACTCGAGTTGTGCAATCCCGAAAAAACATTTATTTATATCTTTCGTTCTGTCGCTCTGATACAATTGAAGTCTCGACTCAAAGTCTGTCAATGTTCAATCTGGCAATGACAATATCAATATACTGTATCAATATTCTATTCAAATCAAGACATCTCTGTCTTATCAAATTCTGACGGTGCAACAGTACAATCCTGCGATACCGGTGATACCACACCAGTATATACTAATTCCAATAACTTATAATCTACCACCGTACAAATCTGACATCAATTCTAATCAATTCCATTTTGAAAATCATAACAATTCCATATGATATATGTTTCTTAATCTGACTTCGATTCTATGATGTCTACTATGTCAAGAGCACCATATATGAATCGTATCTGATTCTGGACCTAGCATAATTTCAAATCTTAACAAAACGTAACGAAACTTATGTCCTGTAGTAGCCGTCGTTGCTAGGAACACGGTGTCGTACTCGGATTTAAATTTGGACGGGCGGATCGTTTGCAAATCAAAATCTAAAATCCTAAGTTGCTTTTCCTCTTAGCTTCTCGCTTCCTCTCTTCTGAATCTTCACAAGACGCATGTATATGTATATATATTAGTTGCATGTAAATGATACATGTCTTCTTCAAATTTCGTTCATAGCCTCTCGCGCATATGCGCGTTCTATTCTTGCGCATATGCACGAGACCTACGGTCTCAACGCTTAGCTTTTTAACTGCTGGCGCATATGCACGACACATCTCCACGCATATGCGCCCAACTCTCTGGACTTGAAATCCTTGGACAACATTTCTCGCGCATATGCGCGCTATGTCTTGCGCATATGCGAGAGACTTACTGCCTCAAGCATCTCCAAGCACACACACTCGCGCATATGCGCGCACACTCTTCGCGCATATGCGCGAGGTTCTCTGCCCATCTCGTGCATATGCGCCCGGCTGAGTCGCACATTCTAAACTCACACGCAATCTCATTTTGTGTCTCGGTTAGCCCTTTCATAATTGTCCCGATTAAAATCAATAATCGTAATTTAACACGATATAAAATCTCGGGCATTACAACCCATCAACCTCTCCTAACCCACCTTGACATCTTCCTGGAACCATAAAACTTACGGCCCTAGCCCCATGCAGCCCACTCTACCATCTCGATCGCTAGAGACCCAAAAGCGCCTCAACCACACTCCCTTGCACTTGGTGTATTTGTGCTACTCAAGGGTTCGGTCCAGCAGTGCTAGGGCCCTCCTGAACATGGTTCGGACCCATCAAAAGTAGATCCACCACCTGGACTCACCCTGGCACCCACAGCTTCCTCCCTTACCCTCGATCTACCCAAAAGCCGAGACATCCCATGGAACGTTTCTCTCGATCTTACCACTCCCAGCAACCCTGATCGGTATGGTTCCCCCAAACACAACGTGACACCAATATCAGACTCTTAGCAACCCATCACAGTAGCCCCTTGCACAGATTATCAAAACAGTGAGTAGCAAAGCATGAAAACGCAAGAATACATGTAAAACCAAAACCATTCATGCTCATATTTGGATCAAAAGATTTCATGCAAGAACAAGTTCATGAGAATATATGACATGTGTGATGCATAAAAAGATTGATACAATGCGTGCTTGGTAATTAATTCACAAGAAAACCAAAGAACGAGTGTTGGGAATCAAGCCGGAGAATTTCTTTTGCAGGAGAAACTATGGCCAAAGCTTCCCCATGGTTGGCTGCTGTAAAATCGAGGAGCCAACCACCGAAGGAAGAAACTCTGAATTTTTTCGAACACACACATAATTTCCAGCATATAATGGCGTGTATGTAGAGAAAGTGGAAGATACAAACGTGCCTTGATGATCTTTTATGAGAGAAGATGGAAGAAAGGGGAAATGGAGAAGAGCCGAATGAATTTCTAATGGAGAACAAGCAACAACCGAGACTTACAGCTGGGGAAGGCGCTGAAAAAAAATGAAACCAAAAGGAACAATGATGAAAGGGAAGGGTGTCGGTTGATGGTGATTTAAATGGTGTAGGGTAGTCATTTATATAATATTTAAATGGCAAATAATCAAAATAATAGGCCTTAGTTATTAATTAAGAGTTTAAAAGAGTTTTGCGTCCAATAAACTTAAAATTAGGACCATTAACTCCAAACATACTCCCGAAAAATATTTCGTGTTAGAAAGTTTTTGAAAATTTTAGCCGAACCCTCGAAAAAAATTTCGATCCGATAAAATTTGCGTATCGGTTAAAATAAAATCATGTGGGTCAAAATACCCAATAAAATCCCATTTCTTGAAAAATACCTTTAAAACACCTTATATTAATTAATAAAAATTAATCATGTAATAAAATAATTTTTCCTGAAAATTCTCCGGTCTCCATTCCTCGTTCGAGCGCGAAATGAAATTTAAAAATCTTTAATGCATAAACCTTTAAAATTTCGTGAAATAAATTTTATAATGCATGAATTATGCATAAAAATAATTAAGCACATAATTAACGAAATAAAAATGCATTTAAAAACTTAAAACAATTTAATAAAATACAAAAGAAATTTAATAATTTGCATCATGTGGTTTACGTGACCTTTCAAATTTCAGACGTTACACAAAATCACCAACCTCTTTTTAGAAAAACAACATTCATTACTCGAGCATAAGAAATAACTTCATTGAACTTCAAACGATTACAAAATTAGTAGTTAAAAACAAGGTACACCAATAGTTAACTTAAGAATAATACTTCCTACTATGATAAAAGCTTTATCGTGTGCATTCTCCAAGTGATAGGCTCGAGAATTAAGTTCATCCCCCCATGCCCAATTCTACTACTTCAAGCTCATCTTACTCATGTATTTGAAATCTTTTTTCAAAGCCACCGACAACATACTTCTACCTTTTTTTTATCATGTTAACCTCCACCCGTACCCTTTTTCCTTCCATATCACCACTCCATTCTAGCATCGGCATGCCATCCTTTGATCCCCAAGCAAGACCCCAAATTCTCTTTTTGCTGGAAACTTGACATTCTGATGATATGTAGAAGGATGGATTTAAAGTTTTCATAGCTGGCCGACCCAAAAGTCCATTGTACGATAATGGAGCATCTACCAGAGTAAAGCTCTCCATATTCATTACCCTCCTAGTATCACTTCCCATGGATACTAGAAGATCAATTTGGCCCGTCGATTGAATAGCATGACCCGTAAATCCATATAAAGGTGTAGAGATTGGATCCAATTCAAATTCTTCATATCTTCATAAGATACAGAGTTCCTTTGAACATGATGTTCACCGAACTTCCACTGTCAATAAATACTCCAGCTGCATCATAATTTGAAACTGTGCATGTCATCATTAAGACTTCATTATGCGAAGCCACAATACCACATATTCCATTCCAAATCTAATGATGGAACCCTGTGGTAAACTCAACTCTTTCGATATCTCAAAGTTTGCCAACCTCATCCCATGTACCTTACGTGCTCGCCTAGAGTCCCCATCAGTAGCATCTCCGGAAATCATATGAATCATACCTCTTGAAGGATTGTTAGCCTCGTCCATCCTCCTCCTTCGTTCGTCAGGTTCTTGAGGAGGAACCTGCCTTCCTTATCGGCTTATCCACTCTTTGATTTTCTCATGGAGGGCATCGAACTTGGCTTCCGGGAGGACTAACTCTTGGTTGCCCCCCGGTGGAGCTCTCGCCCTTCGTATAAGTGGAGGCAACTTAGGTCCTTCCTAAATCCTTCCTTCATCCACCTCTATCACTTGATCCCAACTTGGGACCAAAAGGACATAAGATGAAAATTTCCCCTTACCTCATCTTCCGTCTCTCCACTCCCCGCTTCCTACCTCTCTTATCCGTACTTTCCACCTTACTACCTTCTTGTCTTTGTTCGATTCTCTTATGTCTTTGGGTTCTAGGTTCATGTATTACTCCGCCCGAGCCAAAAGATCATCCTGCTCAACGGATGTTTCTTGACCAATGACTTGAAAAATTCTCCTTCTTTTAATCATTGGGTAAAGACACTGATCATAATGCCAGGTGTAGCCGCTAGTATTTCTAGCACTGCGTTGTTGAAGCTTTGGATAAACTCTCGCAAAGTATCACTTTCTTGCTGCTTCATTATGAACAAGCTTAGATAATTTTTCCGGCATCTCTTGCTATTAGCAAATCGGTTCAAGAAATCCATATCAAAATCTTCAAAATACCTTATGGAATTGGGTTGTAGCATATTAAACCATTGTTGAGCTGATTTCACCAACATACCGCGGAACACCGTGCACCTTACGGCATCCGAGTATTGATGCAACAACACAACATTCTCAAATCCTCCCAAGTGTTCCTCAGGGCAGATACGCCAATCGTACTCTCCTATGCTTGATTGCCTAAAACATTGTGGAATCTCTTCTTCTAAGATATCATAGGGAAAAAGACTCTCTTTTTGATGTTGGATCCAAGTTCCCCAACCGCTACCTCAACATTCTTGTCTCTTTAAGCATATCCTCCATCTTAGGATTCTGTCCAATTGGCAGGGACTGCGTACCTTCGACTCAAATCTGATGACCCCCGTCGACATTCTCATCATTTTCTTGCCGATGATCATGATATTTGACAAATGTGGATTCCTGATTCTTCTTCATGGCTTCTTCTACTGTTTTGGTAATGAATCAGCCTACCTGCTCTAGGGTCAAGTTCCCCACAATCTTATTTGAATGAGGCTGTTTGTGCCTCGACCGAGAGCGTGATGAAGCTGAGTTGGTTCTTCTTCTCCCTTTCCTGCCAAACATCTCTACATCTCAACTCAAGTATTCCCACAGACGACGTCAAGTGATACATAATAAATTTGAGAGTCCTTACATGAGATCATAATCCAACCCAAGACCAATCTTCAAGTCAAAAGCGAAACTAAAACCATACAATGAGTGTTAGAGGGGGCTGGGAGAGTGTCCAGATATAGCTCCTCCGACGCTCAAGTCAGAAACATAAATAATAAAATATAAGAGCTAGAGCGTCCCTCAAAATGAAAGTAATGAATTACAAATACAATGAGCAAACCCAATATTTATAAAAAGAATTGTAGGGACGACATGTGTGCGCTTCTTTGCAAATGGAACGCCCTACTAGGGCAAGTGCAAGGGTGAGATCTCCCTTGGGGTGAGGCTCAGGCTAGGAGTTCGCCCCTTGAGGCTCGCCCTCCATGGGTAAGCTCCTCACCCATGCTTCTCATCCACGTCCCATCTAATAGGCTCATCCTTGGCTCCTTAGCATATCCTCGGCTCCCTAACTCCGAAGTTCATCCTCAGCTCCTTAGCACATCCTTGGCTCCCCACCTCCTTTTCCGCAACACCTCATAGCTCGTGTCATTGCTTGCCACACCTCATATCTCACTCTCACCCCTACCACACTTCATATCTCATCTCCTCCCTTGTCATCTCCCTTGGTTACAATTGACACAACACCAAATCAAACTTGCCTTGCCTCCACCACCTTGGTGATACCTCACAAGTGGGCCCATCACATGCTAATGACTAATTTGAGTACATATACAAGAACCAAGGCTTGGGTCCAACTCTAACGAGTATGGTTGGCCCATGGGGGTAGGTGGTGGTGACTAGGCTGGTTTGAGTTGGAGTAATGCAAATTGTAGCCAAGAGAGATGACAAAGGAGAAGATGAGCTATGAAGTGTGGCAGAGGTGGAAATGAGATAAGAGTTGTGACAAGTAATGAGACGAGCAATGAGGTGTGTTGGTAAAGGAGGTGGGGAACCAAGGATGTAATGCCCGAGATTTTATGTTAAGCTGAGATTATTGATTTTGAATTGATGTAATTATAGACGGACCATTCCGAGACCATATTGGGCAAAGCATATGAATTATGTAAATTTTGGACAGAACTATTGGCGCCCGAGCGGTAGAAAATGACTACCCGAGCGCCAATGTTCAACAAGGACATTTCATGGATAGAACATCTGGCGCCCGAGCGGTAGTTTTTGACCGCCCGAGCGCCAGTGTTCAACAAAAATATTTCTCGGGCAGAAGGTTCCGCGCTCGAGCGGTAAATTATAACCGCCCGAGCGCCGACAGAAATGTTTGAAGAATGAGACACGTATCTTCAGCATGCAAGTGGATATATATATATATATATATATATATATATATATTATATATATATATGTATATATATATAAGTTTTTCTTCCCTCATATGAAAAGAAGAAAGAACGAAGGAAGCCTCAGAAATCCTTACGCCTTTTATCTTGTAGATTTGTGGTTTGTGCAAGATCCGTACGTCTGATTTTCAATCCGACTTCAGTATTGGATTCCTATCGACGAGAGATTCAACTGGACGTAAGTTTTACTACGTTTTGATATGGTTTGAAATTATGATATTTCCATAATCAGATATGATTGATATATGGTGTTTTTGATATAGTAGACAGCGTATAATCGAAACCGGATTAAAGAACAGATACCGTATGAAATTGTGATGATTTTCAGAGTTGATTTGATTGAGATTTGATATCAGATTTTTATTATTATTGATTATGAGATGTTGGGATCAATACCTGATTGATATGGTATTGCTGAGTATATCGTTATTGTGCAGTTATGCCGTTGAAATAGAATTTGATTGAGTTCTGATTATATCCAGTATTGACTTGAGAGTGTATATTGATATTGTGCCTATTCGATACTGTCCTCTCTCATCCTCTTCTTGATCCTAATCATGTCCCACCTGTTGTCATGCATACATACAAACAACACAACAGCCGGATAACTCCGGTGAGAAATACATTCCCAGTATAAATCATGTATACATGCAATCATATAAACAATATAAAAGCATTAAACAAATATCAATAACATGTATCAAATCTGAAAGACATGAATCAATATAAAACTGTAAATCAAAATCTGACTCATAATCTCTGACTCGACTCTTTCTTAATCTATGGATCCCGATCTGAATAAGAACGCAACAATCCCCCACCTACTCTCCCGATCGTGGTGGCGGTACGATTCTTATGTACGGACTTTGGTCCTGTCCATATCGAATCTCGCGATAGAAGTCGCTCTACTCCTATGCAACATCGATATGACCAAACACCCGGTGTCTTGGCACCTCTGCCAAAGACTTGGCATCTCCGCCAAAGACTAGGCATGTCCGCCTAAAACTAGGCACATCAGCCCAAAGACTAGGCACGTCCGCCCATAACTCTGCACATAACAAATGCTTAACTATAAATCAATAGAATAAGCATATCAATCTCAGACATTGCAACATATCGAGGCAATGACAATCAAGTATGTGATATGATTCGAGAGATGACAGAAAAAGTAAAGCTGATTCAGAAGAGAATGAAAGCAGCTCAAGACAGACAGGCCAAATATGCCAATGTTCGATGTAGACAGTTGGTGTTTGAGGCTGGAGACAAAGTATTCCTGAAGATTTCACCTTTCAGAGGAGTTGTCAGATTTGGCAAGAAATGGAAACTGTCTCCATGTTATATTGGGCCAGTACTAGATTCTCGAGAAGATAGGAGATCGTGCCTATCGAATCGCCTTACCGCCTTCTCTATCTGGAATACATGATGTCTTTCATGTATATTTATTGCGGATGTATATTCCGGATGCTTCACATATCATTCAGCCGAGACGAGGCCGAACTTGACGAGACACTGAGTTATTTTGAAAAGCCGATTCAGATTCTCGATAGTAAAGAAAAGCAACTCAGAACAAAGACTATTACTCTTGTGAAAGTTCAGTGGAGTCGTCATGGCATTGAAGAAGCTACCTGGGAAACTAATTCAGGTATGAGACAGAGATTTCCAGAGTTGTTTCATTGATGTGAGTTTTCCATTCAGTTTCTGTTATACATTTCTTTCTGATATCTGATTTGATTGCCTGTGATTTCGGGAACGAAATCGTATCTTAGGGGGGGGAGAAATGTAATGTCCGAGATTTTATATCAGGTTAAGCTAAGATTATTGATTTTGAATTGATGTGATTATAGACAAACCATTCCGAGACCAGATTGGGCAAAGCATATGAATTATGCAATTTTTGGACAGAACTATTGGCGCCCGAGCGGTAGAAAATGATCGTCCAAGCGCCAATTGTTCAACAAGGACATTTCATGGACAGAACGTCTGGCGCCCGAGCGGTAGTTTTTGACCGTCCGAGCGCCAGTGTTCAACAAAAATATGTCTCGGACAGAAGGTTCTGCGCTCGAGCGGTAAATTATAACCGCCCGAGCAGTCGACAGAAATGTTTGAAGAATGAGCCACGTATCTTCAGCATGCAAGTGGATATATATATATAAGTTTTTCTTCCCTCAGATGAAAAGAAGAAAGAACGAAGGAAGCCTCAGAAATCCTTACGCCTTTTATCTTGTAGATTTGTGGTTTGTGCAAGATCCGTACGTCTGATTTTCAATCCGACTTCAGTATTGGATTCCTATCGACGAGATATTCAACTGGACGTAAGATTTACTACGTTTTGATATGGTTTGAAATTATGATATTTCCATAATCAGATATGATTGATAGGCTCTGTTTATCTTAATTGATTTAATTATTCTCAAAAATGATAGAAATGAATTATTGTCTGGGTCCCCACAAATGATGTGAAAAGGAGCTAAGAATTAACTTAGGAGTTATGGAATTCGAGAATGTGTTAAGGAGCTGAGGAAGTGCTAAAGAGCTAGGGATGCGTCGAAGAGACTAGAAGTAGAGAAGCATGAGTGAGGAGATGACCCATGGAGGGTGAGCCTCAAGGGGAGAGCTCCTAGACTAAGCCTCGCCCGAGGAGCAAGCTCACCATTGCGCTTGCCCAAGTAGGGCAAGCCATTTGCAGAGAAACACGTGAGTTACATGCACGTGGTCCTCTACTAAACATGTGTAGGTGACGTCGAGACACCGTTCCGACCGCCTCTAACACTCTCTGTATGGTTTCAGGTTCTCTTTTAACTTTAAGCTTTGAGCTCGAGCTGAATTTGGATATCGAGTAAGAACTCTCAAATTTTAGTGAGTATCAATAATCATCATTATTAATTATTTTATTATGCACTACAAAACAACTCTCTCAAATAAAATTACCACTTTATGATCCGTTTTTGTTTTATTGACCCCAATTTCTGTTAACATACATCTTCTTACCCTCGAACCCACAATTTTCAACATCTCAAATGTATCTTGCACAATTATTCATATATTACTTTGTTAAGTAACTTTATCGGCAGAAATTGTCTTATAGTTCCAGATGTAGGTTCATGCCTACTCAAATACTTTTTTTTATACATCGACCCAAATTGACATGCTTAAAGAGAATTAAATGTGAGGCCCGAGGCTGAAGAGAGCGGGGAGTGATCGCCGGTGCCATGAGATTGTCGTACAATGAGCAGCTCCTTGCAGGATTCTAGGCGGAAAGGAATATGGATGAACGGATCTTACACCGTTAGGAGAGGGATTCCGAAACTGTTCAGGTATGGGAGATGACATAAGCAAGCTGGAAAGACTCGTCTTGATATAGTGAGGACAGTCGTCGAATTTGGGGCGTTACAGTTGGTATCAGAGCCGACCTCTCCGAGTACGGTGTGGTTCGAGGACGAACCAAGCGTAAGGTGGGCATTGTGAGGCCCGGGGCCGAAGAGGGCGGGAGGTGAATGCTGGTGCCATGAGATTGCATGGACAATGAGCGTCAGCACATCGTGGATGCTATCTTGTGGTCGTTGGACGTAATCAATCACAATCACATTTCACATCATTCTGCCATCATAATGAATAAAATGATGTTGGGAAATTGATTATTTTAGTCTATTTCAAAGTCATAATTTTCAAAATGGCTTTTTTATTATATAGTTGGCATTATGTCTTATATAATTTAAAAATCTCAAATTACCCTTTTTCTATGACCACAAATGTTCCAATTTCATGATTCATTTATTTAATTATCTATTATTTCTTTTAAGAGTTGATTTAACATTTGTTCTGTTTTATTTAATTTATAATATATTAATTTTTTAATACTACTTACTTATATCAATAAACATATTTTAATAAAATTATGAATTGTTAGTTTGAATTAATGCATACAAAACCACCAAAATTATAATATTTTAATTACGATTGTTGCTCATGCAAAATAATATAAACAAAATCATCCATCACTATAGATATGAAACGTAATAATTACATCTATGTGAGTTTAAACAATATAAACAAAAAATCCGATAGTCTCAATTAAGTCTCTACCTTATTACATGCTAACCGTTTATGAGTATACGCAACAAACTTTCAAAACAGAATGAGTTTGTCATAACCCATATACATACGCACACAGTAATATCAATATAAATCAAATTTTTTTTGCATAAAAATTAAGTAAAAAAAAAAAGAAATTCATATTTGTTTAAAGAAATAAGATTGATTTGTTTCACGACCACCTCTATACGCACAGAATTGATGAGATAATAAAATAAAGAATTTGAGATGAAGAAATTGATGGTGAATAGAAATTAAAAGATAGGGGATATATTTGTAATTTGATATGATAAAAAATTATTTTGGTAGATTAATTTAATTGAAGGCTAAAATTGATTATAGTACTTGTGTAAAACCTATTTAAGAAAATCTCTCTTACAATGTTTCATGAGTTGCCCGTGTTTAATATTTGATCATGTTTTGATAAAACAAACATCCCATAACTTCACGTAATCTATCTTTAAACATCCATCTAGAAAAGCTTGTTTATAGCTTGCTTACCCGTGGTTGAGCATCCATTCATGGAATCCAACTCAACAATTTCTGGCACCTCATATTTTGGTTGCCTTGATTTCATCCACACTCCTCTCATTCCTTGGACTGGACCAAAATCAAACATGTGTTTATTACTTACAATTAGATAAATTTATCTATATTCACACACATCAACTATGGCCAATCCTTATTCCACACACTTGTGCCAATTAGTCTCCTCCACTTAATAATAATAATAATAATCTTGGTAACAACTCCAAAAAATCCTGCAAGACCAATGGATCAACAGTCGGATTTGCATCACGACGAATGGTGATTGAAATGGTTGGAATAGAATCTCCCAAATGCCTCCGCTTATTGGACGAGGCATTACAAATAATACCAACCAATACACATTACCACTTCATGTCATTGCAGCCGATCAGAAATTTCCATTCCTTCGCGGTGACCTCTGCAATCCAATAAATTCTAGAAATCCATGGTAACTTCTTGTTCAGAGACTCAAAAAAATCTCTTCCCACTAGTTAGATGAACGGCAAAATCATCCACATCATCTTCCAAGCCTTTCAAATATACATTGTAGCGGGGATCATACGAAGCGGCCTTTTGCAAGTACTTCAATGCCTCAGCTTTTTGTCCTGTGTTCAATAGAATACTAAAATGGGTTTCCATGTAACACCCATCAGCGTATAGAATTTTGAACTTCACTCTTCATGAAAACAGGAATAGTTGTATTTGCTTTATACCTTGAAAGAAGAAATAAACCATCATAGTAGTGGGCCTTGCTCTTTGAATCCTCGGGTTCTTTCAATTGAGCTATTCTTTCTAGGTGGCGAAGACCTTCTTCCATCTTTTCCTGCATAGATGCTTTTTGAGAAAAATTGAAGGACAGCAAAAGAAAACCATGCATTCACCAGTCAGGTCGTGCAATTCAAGTCAAGTGACAGTCAAAATATCATAAAAATAAAACTAAACCCTTTTGGTGGTACCCTTTGGAAATGCAAAAAGTAGAAGCCATCAAAACTATCCACTATGTCCCCATGACATCCAGTCAGTACCCACTTATTGATGGTTTGGGTGTTCCTTCAACTTATCTTCAGCTATTCACAATAGTCAATGCAGGTAGCTGGTTGCCTTAACTGAATTTAATCATTACAAAATTTGCAAGTTACTGTCATGCAGATGTTTTCTTTTAGGCCATAGGAAAGTAGCGATGAAACCCAATTTAAGATGTCATTGCGTGCAAAAGCATTCAAGGGAGAGCAAATAAACATCATATTGATTTGTCTTCAGCGGCCCTAACACATAGCCCCACAGCGAGAATGTTACAGCCACCTGTCATCGCTTTCGGAGATGGCTTCTAATTCTCTCTATATAATCACTTGGCCTTGCCAATAATGCCTCAATTGATTTCACTAGTTGCAGTTATATAGAATAGGATTAATACATCTTTGGAACAACAATATTTTTGAGGAGGTAAAACTCTAGAACAATTAACTTTCAACGGTTTCCTCAATTAATGAGTCCTTTCCAAGAATATTTTGATCGTAGATGAAATAAAGAAAGTCGGTGTGGTTATCTTTATTTGGAAATTAAGATCTAAAAGTTATTAAGGAGTTCAAAAGGAATCATCCTGGCTTACCTGCTGCAGCTGAGCAATACCAGCCCACTGAGATGAAAGAATCAAAAGATCTACTTCTTCAGCTCCTGTTAATTGGCCGGCCACAAGAATCTGAATCAAAGATCAAGCAAATAAGGCAATGTCACTTGGAGCATAGAAACTATTGGCTGGCAAAAATATAATGACCTATTCGAGGAAGCTTCAGAAAAAGAATAAAACTAATGCATTTGATGACGGGCTACAGAAACTTTAATTCATATTAATTATATGCAGATATTTGCGCAAATTCAGAACTTGTCATCTGGAATATCTCTTTCTCCACAGGAAATTGGTGAATATTTATAAAACCGGATCACACCTTTGAGATAGCATTTTCCAAGCATTCAGTAGCTGCGGCATATTGTTTCTTGTGCAAAAGTGTTTGTCCAATTATAACCAAAGCTCTTATAGATCCAGGATCCTTTTCAAGTGCAAGTCTGTGGTTCATAGTTTACAATATTCAATTTAAGAATAGGAAGAGAGCTTATCATCTCAAGGACAGGATTTGTTACCTGAGTAATTTAATTGCAGTATCGTTATGCCCGTCAGATAAGATTTTGATTGAAAACTGTGAAAATGTCCTGGGTTAAACCAGTAAGAAAACTTGCATGAAAACCATAAATGAAGTCATTATATAAGGCTGCCACTCACGGAAACCAATTCTTCAGGTGACAGGCTTTGAGCAGGGACTTCTCCCTGCTTTGTCAAAATTAAAATATCTGCAGCTCCAGAATAGCCTCTCTTTCCATTATTTGAAGCTGCTGCAGGATCGCTCTTTTTAGGAAGCCCCAAATACTGAATAACATCAGGATGGCTCAGACATAATTGCTGCAAATTGGAAAAACCACCAGTGAAAATAACAATCAAATCAGTTTTGCTTAAAGTTGTCAAAATGACGTTTTTGTGGAAACAAAGGTAGCAACAAGTTTCTTTCTTCATCAGCCCATACCATCTACACCACATTTTCAATTCATTCTTGCCTTGGCATTATACCATCCTCTGCCAAATTCAAGGGTGCAAGTATCACCCTTAAGTTGACTTTTCACTATATGTCATTATCTCCACAAGTCCAACAGTAAATGTTCCTTCATTAACCCCCAAACAAGCATGTATTTGCAAGCACTTTTGCACTCTATAGGAGTCTACCTCATGACATCTCACAAGCCAAATCTCGAGGACCTTGGAAGAAGGTCGCAAATCTAAAGATAATCATTTTGAAACAAAAACTCGAATAAACTCTATAAATAACCTAAAGCCGCTAGAAATAGTAACACCGATCCAAGAAGGGAAAAAGGACCAACCTGTATAACAGACAATGAACTGTTTGTAAGCCAATATACTAAACTTCCCTGCAAGAGAGAACAAATGAATTTAAGGTGATATCCGATAAGAGTCAGTCGAAATTTTTCTATGGTGTATATATCATAATTTCATGATACATTCTACGAATTTCACTAGAAAAGTTCAATTGAAATTTTCATGTTGCAGTGGCACAAATTTTGTAAAGCATTAAAACATTGTGTTGCAAAGAACTTCGGAGTTTGACAAATAAATCTTTTTGAAGATTGCAGAACTGATTGACTCGACTGAATTAATTCTATCTTAAACTGAAGTTTCCCGAACTGATAATTAATGCGCAAAATAATCGAAGGCAATCGAACTGATCAAAGCTTACTGAACTATCAGTTTAGACTGATCAGTTATACAAACAACTCAACTGATCGGCTATATAGTAAACTGATAATCAGTTTAACACGTCATCAGTTAAGAGCGTAGTCAACAACCGACAATTTGTACAAAAGTAGACTCGTAGTGGAAGCACCGCATATCAAAATGCCACAATATACTATTGTCAGAAAAATGTTTACACATATCAGAAAAGACAAATCAACGGATATAATCATTTAAACGCATTCAATATTACCGTTAGAAGCAATTAATCACAGTTTCTACTAAGATAAATGTTTACACATTCAGAAAAGACAAATATTGTAAGATCAGTTGTGCTAAGATAAGAAAATCAGTTGTATACTGATAAGTTTAAAGATACTAAGAGTTTCAGTTTGGCAGTGTTAAGACCAAATTGAAGTAAGTTATTACAGTTTCTGCAATTAATCAAAGAATTTTAGTGAATATCATATCCTTGTGATAGAAGGGGTGACGTAAAAAAATTTGTGTTCTTTACTTCAGCAATTCCTTGAGTATTCAATCTATCAATCAGTTTATTTCCACACTTATACTAGTTAACTGATTGACATTGACAACAAGATTCTTGAATTCAGTTATCGCTAAACTGATTCACCTTTATCGAAAAAGAGTCAAACATATTTAAGTGTTTATTCAACCCCCTTCTAAACACTTCGACCCTTATAACTGATCCTAACAAGTGGTATCAGAGCAGTTTCAATTTGTTTCTGAATATATCTACTCATACGTCTGATCACCATGTCTTCATTCAACAAAATTCCTATGTTTTCAAGAGAAGAATTCGATGATTGGAAAATCAGAATGCAGGCTCATTTAGCTGCACAAGATGACGACATGTGGTACGTTATAACTGACGGACCAATGAAGATTATGAAAGCTAACACAGCAGTTGCTCTAACTGATGGAACACCTCATCGTATCGAAAACCACGTGAAGAGTGGACAACTAAAGACAAAAAGAAAGTAAACTTGAGTAATGTGGCCAAGGATACTTTGTACAAAACATTGGACAAAAATACTCTCAGCAAAATAAAGATGTGCAAGACTGCCAAAAAAATTTGGGAAAAGCTGATTCAGCTTTGCGAGGGCAATGAGCAGACAAAGGAAAACAAACTCTCAGTCGCAGTACAAAAGTTTGATAACATCAAAATGAAGACTGGAGAATATATGAACGAGTTTGATGAACGAGTCAGCAACATCATAAATGAATTGAATGCACTAGGGAAGGTGTATTGAAATAAAGAAGTTGCATTGAAAGTGGTTCGTGGACTTCCCAAAGAATGGGGATGTGAAAACAATGGCAATGAGAGAACCCAAAGATCTCAACAAAGTGGAGTTACACGATCTATTTGCAAATCTTAAGGCATGCAAATTTGAACTACAAACGAGAGAAGGAGAACCATCGACTCCGTAACTGCTCTCAACGCCTTAAAATCTCAACGCCTTAATATCATCTAGATAATGTGCAATTAATAAAGATTCATCATCATATAAATGCTATTATGTTAACCAAGTAATATAATTATTTTTACCAAAAAAAATAAATTTAAATTTTTTAATTGTTTTTCTGACTGCTGGCGGCAGTAGGCAGCGGCGGAGGGCGGATTGTGTGTGGTGGTTGAGAGTTAAGAGTTGAGAGTGAAAACAAAAAAAAAATGAAGAAAGTGAGGTGTGTTAGGGTTTTTATTATTTAAAATTATTTGACTTTGACTAGGTTTTTAAAATTGTTTACTAGGTTTTTAAAATTGTTGACTACAACTTAAAAATCTTGACTGACTGCCTAGCCCGCCTGCTCGCCGCGTCGCCTACCTAGCCCGCCTGCTCGCCGCCTCGACCCGCCTCCCCAACGTCGTATAGCTTGGACCGCCTAAAACACCCGCCTCATGCATAGGCGGTGCGATCAAGGGACGCCTACCGCCTAGGCGGCCGCCTCGACCGCCATTTACAACACTGCTTGAGCAACTCCAGTGATGAAAATGAAGTAAAGTGTTTAATGGGTGATGACATAGAACTGAAGTCAAACAGTGAACATGTATTTGATTTCAGTTCAATTGATTTTACACGGGAAAAACTTATTTCAACACTCCACGAAATGGTAAATGGGTATCACAAGCTTACTCTCTCATTTGAGAAGGCCAATGCAAAGCAAACTGATCCTCGAGACAACAAAACTGAAACTGATGAATCAGTTGAATGGTTGAGTCTGAAAAGGGAGATTGCTGAGCAAAAAGCTGAAATGATTGAGAACCAATCTTTGATTCAGCAGTTAAAACTTGAAAATCCAAGACAAACTGAGTTGATTCGAGCTTAGAATAAGTCTTCAGTCACGTTGAGTAATACAAGATTTACAGAAATGAGTTACTGATAAAACTGGTTTAGGTTTTAATAGCCAAGATGAATCTTCTATTAGTGATACTATACCAAAGCTGAATATGTACAAAGGAAAATATATTCACTTTATAAAATCAACTATGGTACATGAACCCTCAGAACCAAGTAAATCAGTTGAGCAGCCGCGTGAAAACAATAACAAGGCTAAGAACTATGGAATTGGATATAGCCCTACAAGTTCAAATGATTCGCGAAGCTGATCACCTAACGGTTCAGCTATAAAATCAGAACTCCAAGAGTAGCTATTCAATTATTATAACAATAAGCCTTTTCAGAAAAGATATCGGATGAACCAGTTGAAAAAGGTCAAAAATCATATTGATTCATCTGCACACAATACATTGAGCACACACAAGCCGAGAAAAACCATCTGGAACACAGCAACTGGAAAGTCAGTTAGACTGATCCAAGTCAGGGTTCCTTAAGGACTAATCAGTTTTGGATCCAAATAGATGTGGATACCAAAATTATTCATCGTGTGTGATTGCAGGTAACAAGAACATCAACAAAAGAATCAATTTGGTAACTGGAGAGTGGATGCTCTAGACATATGACAGGAGATGTTGATTTGCTATCCCAACTGATTAAATGTTATGGTCCAACCATCAGTTTTGGAGATAACTCAAAAAGTATAAATGTGGGTAAGGGTAAGCTTATTCATAATAATATTGTTATTAATGATATCCTACTCGTTGACAATCTGAAATATAACTTGATTAGCATTAGTCAGTTATATGATAATAATTTCTTAGTTTAGTTCAACAAGCACACCTGCACAGTTAAGAACTCAACTGATGACATCATCATAACTGGTAATCGATGTGGTAATACTTACAAAATAAGTTGGACTAATCAACCTGATGCACCAGTTTGCTTTGTAGCTTCAAACTCTTCTAAGAACTGAATGTGGCATAAAAGGTTGAACCACTTAAATTTCAAATCTATCGCTTATCTGAGTAACCAAGATCTTGTAACAGGTCTGCCTAAGATCGATTTCTCAAAAGATAAAGTTTGTTCAGCATGTCAGTTTGGTAAACAAGTAAGATCTTCTTTCAAAAACAAGGGATAGTAAATCCTCTTCCAGATGCTTAGAACTGTTGTACATGGATCTTTTTAGTCCTATGTCAGCCATGGGTTTAGGGGGAATGAAATACATCTTGGTAATTGTTGATGATTTTTCAAGATTTACTTGGGTCTTTTTTTTCAAATCAAAAGAGCAAACTGTTGCACAACTGATTAAGCTTTTCAAAAGACTTTTAAATGAAAAATCAGTTGGAATTGACAGAATAACTTCTGATCGAGGGACTGAATTTGTCAACCAAAATCTTTCTAAAATTTTAGAAAATACTGTAATTAAACATGAGTTCTCAGCGGCTAGAACACCTCAACAAAATGGTGTAGCAGAAAAAAAAAATCGGACTCTTAAAGAAGCAGCTAGAACAATGCTTGCTGATTCCGGTATACCTCAGATATTTTGGGCAGAAGCAGTAAACACTGCGTTCCATAATCAGAACAGATCAATGATTAATAAAATCATTTGAAAACGCCACATGAGATCTGGCATGGACAGAAAACTGTGGTATCTTATTTCAGGATATTTGGTTGCAATTTTTTTATTCACAATAATGGCAAAAATTATCTGAAAACATTTGATGCTAAACCTGATGAAGTAATATTTCTTGGCTATTCTTCAATTAGCAAGGCTTACATAATGTTTGATAAGCGTACT
The DNA here is from genome assembly GCF_022965805.1 of Primulina eburnea. Taxonomy (NCBI): domain Eukaryota; kingdom Viridiplantae; phylum Streptophyta; class Magnoliopsida; order Lamiales; family Gesneriaceae; genus Primulina; species Primulina eburnea. The sequence goes on from NC_133102.1 coordinate 32,608,053, forward strand.
TTAAATGTAGATAAATCAATTCATGTTGTATTTGATGAATCTGCACTAACCAACAAGCCAACTGATCCAGTTGAGCTAACTGATCGCTTAACAGAAATTAGCTTGGAAAATGAAAGTGAAGAAAAGGTTCATGTCAATCGAAACATCCTTCAAACACCAGAACCAGAAGTCGTAGATCAAACAGTTGAACAAGAAGCTGTTCCTAACAATCAGTTGGTTGAACAACACGATGATATTCAAATACCAACTGAAATTAAAAGAAATGTTCAGTTACAAACAGAAACAATTGCTGAAAATAACCCAACTGGTTCCAACTACAGATGGAACAAATCACATCTATAAGATTTGGTGATAGCTAATCCATATGATCAGGTAACAACTAGAAATCAAATGTTCAATCTATTTGTACACTCAGCATTTGTTTATCAAATTGAACCAAAGAAAACTGGTGAAGCTCTAACTGATCCTAACTGGATAAATGCTATGCAAGAAGAGCTGAATCAGTTTATCCATAATAATGTCTGGACTTTAGTTGCAAGACCACCTTCAAAAACAATTATAGGTAAAAAATGGGTTTACAGAAACAAACTAAACGAAGATGGTTCAGTTGTGCGCAACAAAGCAAAGTTGGTGGCACAAGGTTACAAGAGGAAGGAATTGATTATGATTAAACGTATGCACCAGTTGCACGACTAGAAACAATAAGAATATTCATCGCCTATGACTCTTTCAAAGACTTCAAGGTATACTAGATGGATGTCAAAAGTGCATTCCTAAATGGTCAGCTACAAGAAGAAGTCTATGTGGAACAACCACCAGGTTTTATAAATCACTCATTTCCTGATCATGTTTATCATTTGAACAAAACATTATATGGTCTAAAACAAGCTCCCAGATATTGGTATGATACATTATCAAAATTCTTAACTGATAATGAATTCATTGTTGAAACAGTTGATAAAACTCTGTTCAAATTTACAAAGAAAAATCATACTTTACTTGTGCAAATTTATGTCGATGATATTTTTTTGGTCAACTAACCCCAAATTATGCGAGAAATTTGCTAAGTTAATGCAAGATAAATTCGAGATGAGCATGATGGATGAGCTGACATTCTTTCTTGGTCTGCAAGTGAAGCAACTGGAGACTGGTACATTTATCAGTCAAACAAAATATAGGAAAGAACTGCTTAAAAAATTTGACATAGAAACATGTTCAGTCGCAAATACTCTCATGAGTTCATCAATCAAATTAGATAATGATGAAGGGAGAATATCAATTGAGATGACACTTTACTGAGGTTTAATAGGTTTTTTACTTTACCTAACTGCTAGCCGTACTAATATTGTATTTGTTGTCTGTATGTGTACTAAATTTCAAGCAAATCCTAAACAGTCGCACTTAATAGCTGCCAAATGAATTTTAAAATATCTTAAAGGCACACAAAATGTGGGCTTATGGTATGCTAAAGACTCATCTTTCAATTTAGTAGACTATTCAGATGCAGATTATGCAGGATGTAAACTTGATAGAAAAAGCACCAGTGGATCAGGTCAATTTCTAGGAGAAAGACCGATATCCTGGTTCAGCAAAAAGCAAACATCCATAACAACTTCCACAACTGAAGCAGAATATCTAGCAGCTGGAAGCTGTGCCCAACTGCTCTGGATTCAGCAATAACTGAAAGATTATGGAGTCATTGCAGAAAATCACCAATCCTATGTGAAAACACAAGCACCATTGCGATTACATACAACTCAGTTCTTCACTCCAAGACTAAACATATCGATGTCAGACATCACTTCATCAGAGATCATGCTCTCAAGAAGGAAATCAGACTGGAGTATATCTCAAGTGAACAACAAGCAGTAGACATATTCACCAAGCCAATTCCTGACACTGTCTTCGATGTTGAGCTTCCGAGCTGCCTCGATCGACAGCTTGAACTCCTTCGCTAGGTCAGGTTGCTGGGAACTGCTAGCTCTGTTCATCTGCTGCTGCCTTGTGTTATTTGCTGAAATATTCAATGCATCTAACTAGTTTGTTCTTTTTTATAGATAGATTCGAACCATCTGGAGAGAAGCACTCATTTCTTTTGACACGAAAATATGAAGAAACGCACTCATTATCTCTGTCAGCCATCGACGGCTCAATCTCTGAGGATGAGATTTTTCCTTCTCTACCTTATCTTATGCATATACTTAGAGGGAACGTCGAATTATAATTGGTTAATTGATAGGACAATTATCAGCTGGTCTTAAACTGAACTGATTCAGTTGCATTCAGTTTTCAGCCTAACTGATCTTATCACATAAGTTAACTGATTAACAATTCCGTTGAAGTTCCACAATAAATGTTGTGATTCTCAAAATTACGTCATTTAATTATATCATTCATTGTATAGTGAATGATGGTCACAAGTAGTCCAATTGACTCATTCTCACATTTACATGTAGTACACATGGTTTTACTCAAATCACTCTCGGACTGCCATGTGTCCAAAAATTTGAACAGTCGCAAACATAAATAATCGTGCCGCCCTTATTCAGTTTACCTTACATCATTTCACTTTCTCTCTAAGCATTCCAACACTCAGAGCATTTCTTTTTTGCAGAAAATCTAACTCAAGCAAATGGCAAGCCAAACTCCAGCTTTCATTCTCAACGTTATGGCAATCGACTTTGAATCTATTCTATCTGTAACAGATAAAGCAGTTAAAAGCGTATTTCTGAAACTTGAAGCTGCTGGACTGAAGAAATTTTTGGGATTGGCAAAACAAGTCATATACCCAAAGGAGATTCAGGAAATATACGCCAACAATACAATTTCAGACGACGACAAAATTATCTCAACAGTCAACAATCAACTGCTGACTATGGACGAAGAATCATTCAGCACTCTCTTTCAGCTCCCTACTGATGGTTTATCTCACTTCTCTGAGATTAAACTGGCCGATATTGAAGAGATGCAGACTGTGATGGGAAAAAAATAAGGTGTTTGATCCAAAAAAGGAGCTAAAGCCAGAAATCCAACTACTGGTAGATATTGTTGCAAAGAGTGTTCTCGCAAAGGCAGGTTCATTTGATGCCCTCACCCTTGAAAAATTCCAAATCATGACAGCAATCATGACCGGTAAAAGTTTGAACTGGTCAACCATCATCTTTAACATTCTTAAGAATATGGTTCAATCTTCGAAGCAATCCGATGGCTTCGCCTTGCCGCTCAGCTATTTGTTGAAAATCTCTGGTCTAGTAGATGACTCAGCTGAGAAGTCGTCAAAATTCAAGTTGTTCGACGCCAACAATGTTCAACCACCAAAGACTAAGCTGGACATTTCACCTGGAAAGTTCATCAAAATCAAGCAAGAGAATCGGTCAAGAAAGCCAGGACCAAGGACTTGGTCAAGAAACTGACAATCAAGAGAAAACTGATTGTCAGTGAAAGCGATTCAGAGAAGACACCATCTCCGAAGATTGTGAAGAAGCCGTGGTCTCAAAAGCCCAAATCAGTTGCTTTTGAAGCCATTCCAGCTGATAGACCGAAGCCTATTGGAGCTGAGGCACCAATCACTTCAATACCTATTCAGTCAGTTCTAGTTGCAACATCAGCTGAAGAGACTCAGTTGAAGAAGCCAACTGACCCTCCAAAGAAAATCATCACCAAATCTGGTGAAAAATTAAAGCATGTTGGAGTCCGCGCACCACCTATCGCTGTCATCAAACCAACCATTCTACCTATTGCTCGACCAAAAGGTGTGGTGATAAGTGAAAGAGTGGATACAACTACAACAGGGCTGAGTATCTCTCATGCCCTAACTGATCCGAAAAGCAAGGGCAAGATAATTGAAGATCCCAGGCCTACCAACCCGATTCAGACTCACATTGATCTAATCTGGAATGAAATAAATGAGTTTGTTGAGTCTGACTTGGAAAATTTTGATGAATGGGTCAAATTCAGGACTGTGGTGTTTGCCAAACGACTGAAGAAAAAATCAGTTTTAAATGATTTCATTTCTCTGGAAACAATGGTCTTGAAGACGGTCAAGGCTGTGACAATAACTCAAGCACTGGCGAGGAGTACCTATTTCTTTGATCTGATGCGCGTGAAGAAGCTGACTGAAATAACAGCTCCGCTGAAACCAAACTACGATCCGATCACTCCGACTGCTTACAATGACAGAGCTGCCTTTCGACAGCTGGACTCAGATCTTTTATCTCTGCTAAAGATCAAAGTATGGCAAATGGATCAACAACTGTATATACCAGTTGATTCACAAAGTCCGACATCCGTAGAGCAGGCTCAGCCAACTGGAGATCAGTCAGAGCCAACCAAGGAAGCAATTGCTGAAGAGAGCTCTGAGCCAGTGATTGTTCCCGTCTCTCAGGATGATCTACCATCGTCATCCTCTACTTATCCAAAATCTCCGCTAGCTGGAATACAACTATACACAGACGTTGAGTTGTCATTGGCCAATGTTGATGAAGTCGTTCGATCAGTTGCCTCTGACATCCAGCATAATTTCGAATCTGTTCAACCAACTGAGACAAATGGAGATTCAAGTTTATCATAACAACTAGCCTTAGAGGCTATGAAAGAAGTTGAAGAATTAGTTCAGTCAAATTACCACGACTGAACAACGAAAACAAGCTGAGACAGCCCAGTTGCAGTCTGAACTTACAGTTGATTTGCAAGTGCCAACTAATGTGCCTTCTAGTTCAACTGCTGCTCAGCCAACTACTTCAACCCCAGACAATTAGCAGGAAGGAGTTGAAGAAGTTGCTAAAGAACTAGATCAGACTGAGACTGAATAACAACGTCTAGCTATGGTAATTTTCGGCGAAAAAGACAAGGGCAAAGCTCCAGCCACATCTGAAGTCTTATCTCCTGAAATACCTATGGCAACTGACCTCATGATTGAAGAAATTCAGTTCAGTCTGAACAATCTCATCTCAACTATTTCTGATATGAAATCAACTCAGCTGATGCACACGCATAAGCTTGATTCTATGAAGGAGAATTCCATGAAGAACCTCAAGCAGGTCACTAAGGATATTACTTCAACTATTTCTCGTCGTAGATCAGCTGAAGCAGGACCGAGTAACAGTTCCGGCTCTTTTCCAAACTCAGGACATGTTCATCCAACGAGTTGATTTCGTGCATACAAGTATGTCCAAAATAATGGATTTGATGCAGGAACATATGCTAAAAGCTATATCTCAGGTCAGATCAGAAGTCCGCCTTCTATCAAAACGTGCTGGTGTTGACAAAAAAGGGTAAGAGGAAAAAGAAGAGCAGCAGCAGCAGCAATCAAAGAAAAGATCGAGTCAACCAACTGATCCAGAACCTGCTGATAAAAGAGCAAAGAAGTGAAAAGCAGCAAGATCAGTTACATGATAGTTCTTACATTCTTGGATTTGTACAAATCTGTACATTTCATCTTTTTATTCTTTACTTGTACGAATCTGTACAGAGAAAGAATATTTTATCTACAATGATTCAGATTATTTTATTTAAAATGGAGTTTATCTGTTCCTAAATTCTATGTTTTGTCAAACATCAAAAAGGGGGAAATTGTTGGAATTAGAATTTCGGAGTTTGACAAATAAATCTTTTGAAGATTGTAGAACTGATCTACTCAACTGAATTAATTTGATCTTAAACTGAAGTTGTCCGAACTGATAATTAATGCGCAAAATAATCGAAGGCAATTGAACTGATCAAAGCTTACTGAACTATCAGTTAAGACTGGTCAGTTATACAGACAACTCAACCGATCGGCTATATAGTAAACTGATAATCATTTTAACACGTCATCAGTTAAGAGCGTAGCCAAGAACCGACAATTTGTACAAAAGCTGTAACGTCCCGTAATTTGGACTGCGTATAAACCATGCATAATTCCTAGTAATTTAATTGCTTGAGTATTTAAATTCTTTTCTTTGAATTTATTTATTTTACGCAGTAGTTTAATCGTCATCTTTTCACTATTTAAGTGAGGCCGGTCTGGAGATGGAGTATTGAGATAAATTAATAAAGTCATGTTTAATTATTTTATGCATTTTATGCATAATTCATGCATGATAGGATTTGATTCACGAAATTTTAAAAGTTCGTGCATTAAGATTTTTAAGTTGCATTTCACGTTCGAACGAGGATCGGAGACCGGGGAATTTTCAGAAAATTATTTTAATTACATGATTAATTTTTATAAATTAATTTAGAGCATTTTAAGTGTATTTTTCAAAAATGATAATTTTTGGGTATTTTTACCCGCATGATTTTTATTTTTATCGGTACGCTAATTTTATCAAATCGGAGACTTTTTAAGGGTTCGGCTAATATTTTCAAAAATCTTTTCGACGCGAAATATTTTTCGGGAGTGTGTTTGGAATTATTGGACCTATTTTTGAGCTATTTGGGCCTAAAACTCTTTTAAAACCTTTAAAATAAATTTGTGGCCCATTAACCTAGCACTATCTATTTAATTAGCTCTTAAACGCTTTTTTACCCTAAACCTAATAGTGTATTAGCCGACACCCCCTCCCCAGCTGCCCCCTCTCTCGGTTTCAGCACCATTCTTCAAGAAAATTTCGGTGGTCTCCTGTTCTTGTTTAAGGGAGCCTCACTCTCCTCATTTTTGGTCATCAAACTTCTTAAGGCACGCAGGTATTTTCTTTTATGTATCTTTCACGCCATATACATACTCATGAATTCTACTTTTATGAGAAAAGTTCGATCCAGTTTCACGCATGAAACATCTTCGATTTTTTTTGCATGAGATTTTCTTTTTTGTTCAATATTACTGTCATGTATGCGTGTGTGCAGGATACCTTTCGATCCAGTCAAGTAACGTGAGAAAATGCTTCATTTTTGTTTGAGTTCATGCACGTTTCCTTTTCCCCCACTCACGCTTTGTTTAAACTATTGCAAGGGGGCTGCTGCGGGTGGTGTGGAAGGGCTGTTACACCGAGAGTAGGAGGGCTTGCAAGCTAGATCGGGATGTGGTGAGTTGGGCGAGAGAGGAGCCGCATTTTGAGTGGTTTTGGGTTGAGCTGCGGTTTTGTTTTGGTTTCGGTAGTTTAGATGGAGTCATTAAGTGCCTAATGGTGTGTAATAAAGCTAGGTCCATGTGGTGGGTTTAGAGAGGACCGAAGGTGAGGAAATGGGGGGACATGTGTTGTATTGAGATAATGACATAGGGTGGAGCCATGTATAGGATGAATGATAGTGCAAGTGGGAGTGGCCGAGATTTTTTTTCACTTGTTGGACCATCAGCCGTAGGTTTAATGGCATGGGGATAAGATTTTAGAATCATTATAGTGTTTTTAAAATATGATAAAAAGTTGGGAAAAATTCGGGTAAGTTTTGATTCGATTCGGGTTAAAATCGGGATCCCGGTCGAAGTTTTAAAACAAATCGGTTAAGTTGTGAATTTTGCTCGAGTTTATGTCTAGGAATGCTTTTTAATATGTTTTGGGACATTTTAAGGAGTTTGGTAAGTTTCGGGTCGATTTTAGAGGTCCAGGGTTAAAACGATAATATTTGGGTTTCCAGGGGCAAAATGGTCATTTTGCACCCGGGGTGAGATTTTGGTCCTAGCAGCGCCCTGAGCACAAATCATGATATTTTTAAATATTCATGCATCACGTTTACGATTTTTACGCTATTATAATAATTATGGTGCATGCTTAATTTAAAGGAATTAAGAGAAAAAGTGAGAAAGTGAAGAGCACTCCGTCTCCGCCGCGCCACGTCGTTATTTTGTTTGTTTTCTGTCAAAACAAACCAAGGCATGTTTATATCTTCTTTCACTCTTCAATCAAGCCATATAGATATTTTTAAATATCGCAAGTACATGATTTTAATACAAGATATTTCAGTATGCGATTTAATTATATTACGTGCATTAAATAGAAAATGATTATTTTTGAGATTTATGTGATATGGCTTGTGGTTCCTTCACTATGTGGGAGCATTATTTATACGGTCGCCAGTGACCGCTCAGTTCAGGTTGGTACCACCCGGTCGCCAATGACCGATCAGTTCAGGATGGTACCATCGGGTCTTCAGTGACCGCCAGCTCAGTTCCAGGCTCCCCGGTAGTCAGTTACCGATCAGTTTAGCTTAGTGCAGTGGCCACAGGCGTAAAACATAATCTCAACAGAAAATTTTACCAGTTATTTCAGTACAGGCTCCAAGGAGCAAATATTTTTACTATGATTATCAGTTCAGTTATGCACGTATTATAATTGCTCAGATCAGTTTATTTTCAGCATGATGACAGATCATTTTCAGTATGCCTCACGACATGATATTTTACCCTATGCATATTTTAATTCAGATTTTATTCGTTATCTGCGATATATGCATGCTGAGTCTTTAGGCTCACTAGACTTGATTGTTGTAGGTACTGATGAGGCTAGGGCCGAGGACGGGGACCAGTGAGCCAGCTTGGGTCGACAGTAGTGGCACCCGAGGACCTCAGTGCAGCAGTTGCTATTTTATTTCTCAAACAATATTTTTATCAGCCGTTGGATATTTTTAAATTGTGATTTTTGGCAACTTTATTTTCTTCCGCTGCGATATTTCAAACTTTGACTTTGTTTGTCAGTTTAATTATGAACGAGGCAATTTCAGTTATTTTAAAAAGAAAATTTTTAATTTTCCGCAATTTTTCTAGCAAGTATTTTCGGGCCTTCACAAAAGCATACTGCAACTCGTAGTGGAAGCGCTGCACATCAAAATGCCACAGTATACTATTGTCAGAAGAATGTTGATACATTCAGAAAAGACAAATCAACGGATATAAGTCATTTAAACGCATTCAATATTACCTTGGAAGCAAAGCCTATAAATAGCCGTGAAGTTCAGCTGAGAAAAAGGCTTTTGCGAACAATTACTCTGAGTGAATTTTGATTCAAGCTTACAAGCTTAACTACGATATTCAGACAGAAAAACTCATAGTAATATTCATAGTTTTCAGGCTATCATCTTAGCAAAAGTATTAGCACATTATCGTAAGATCAATTGTGCGCAGTTGTGCTAAGATAAGAAAATCAGTTGTATACTGATAAGTTGTAAAGATACTAAGAGTTTTAGTTTGGCAGTGTTAATACCAAATTGAAGTGGTTATTACAGTTTTTGTAATTAATCAAATCTTTTAGTGAATATCATATCATTGTGATAGAAGAAATGGCGTAGGAACATTTGAAGTCTCCGAACATCAGTAAAATCTTTTGTGTTCTTTACTTCAGAAATTCCTTGAGTATTCAATCTGTCAGTCAGTTTATTTACGCACTTATACTAGTTAACTGATTGACATTGACAACAAGATTCTTCAATTCAGTTTATCGCTAAACTGATTCACCGTTATCAAAAACGAGTCAAATATATTTAAGTGTTTATTCAACCCTCTTCTAAACGCTACGACCCTTATAACCGATCCTAACACACTGCTTCAATTACTTCGACTGGGGATTATTCAAAAACTAAGATAATTCAGTATGCCTTTTCAAGTGGCAAAAATGGACATCTTCTGCCGACATTTGAGCAATTAATCCAGAGTTAAATATAGATTTTTCCACTAAATTAGTCCCACTCTCCCAACTTCCAACAGAAAAGAAAACGAAAAATATTTACCAAATTATCATTGAACAAGAATTGGCATGTCCTCGATGCAAGTGAGCAAAGTTTACAACATGAAAATCATTTAGAAACACTCCAATATTTAGAAACATTCCGACAACTCGACCCAAAAACTGTGGGAAAATAATCTTAATTACCTGGGGCACATTGAAAGCAACAAACATAATAGGAAGTGTCAGCAACTGCAAATAAATTGAGTACCACTGTAAAGGGAAAAGGAAAAACTGTCAGCATTACTATTACCCTGACATTATCGCTGAAATCTTTATTTAAAAAACTTTTAAAACTAGCAAAAATCACATCTATCGAAGGCAAAAAAAATGCATGAAATATATTAGCACTAAATCCTTGACTGCCAATAAGCCCGAAATTTGTCTGTGCTTCAAGTGAAAGAAATGAAATTGATACTATGTCCTTGTCAACATATTTGAACAAATGCAAATGGTGATGACTACAGTCGAGCTGACATGAAAAACATTCTATCATATTCGAAATTATCGAATTGAAATCGAACTCAAACATATTAACAAATTTCTAGCCAAATTCGAGCCAAATGTTTTTTCAATAGTTCGACAAAACAACCTTTAACCATTTATGTATTTATCGCTAACTAGGCCACATCAAATGAAGATAATCTCATTGCCCCAAACATTTTTTTTTTCCCGGAATGGATTTATCACTAACTAGGCCACACAAAAACATGATTACGCAAACTTTAGAAGTCAGCTTTTTGTAATTTTCAATCATATGATCGACCTTTTTTGAGGGTCTGGCTATTGTTAGGGAGACTTTAACCAGAATATACTGGATCTGTATTTCAAATCCATGAGTCTTGAATTCCAGGTATTCATGGTTTTGTGTGAGCCACATTGCTAAATCAACTCACTCGTCCTACTATCTTGAGCCTTATTTCTTTTCAGATTAGATCAGTCATTTGTCCTAATGTGTTACTCCCCATGTTGATCATTTTTCCAGAGGTACCACTTGATTCCCCTCTTCTTAATGTTTCCGACTAACATTTAACAGATTCTAGTTGCAAAGCGGTTTGCTCAAAAAATAATATAAATAAGAGATAAAAAATCGACAAATAAGGTACTTTATTGTTTTCACAATGAGGAATGCTGTTGTAGGTATAAATAAGGGCACAGGCCATAGCACAACTACTTAGAAGTACATCGGTCCTCATATACAGTGAAACCCAAGGATACCAGATAATTTTTTTTGGAACATAAGATACTAGATACTTGAGATGAATGGTCTGTGTAAATGCAGATCTATCATGATATCTATTATTGGCGCAAAAAGAGTCTCAACAGCAAAGGCTCTATAAAGGATTGAAGGTTGGGGTTAAGAAAAACACTTGCATATTTCTACAAACTCACCTTCACCAATAATCCCAACAATCCTGGTGAATGTTGAAGTGTTGTTTGTTGAAAAGAAAGCTGAAAAACACATGTTAAAAAAAAAAAAAAGCTAAACACGTGTCATTTAAAAAGAAACAGCAAATATCAATGTCATGATTCAAGGAAACATAGATTCAAGTAAAGTCATGGATATGAAGAAAACATCAACCACTTTAGCAGAATACCTTGAACAGAACTTTAGCAGAATACCTTGCACAGAGCCCTTGCACAAGATAATGAACAACTACAATCTCTATTTAGAGATTATCCGTGTGTGTGTGTGTGTGAGTGATTTCAAATCAAGCATCAGTGTCAACATTAATAGTCCCTTACTAATATGCTAGTTTCCTTTTAAATATGACAATAAATACTGTTTTTGATATTTAAAGAGACATGTTTTTACAAAAAGCACTTCGTAGAGTAAATAATGATACGAGGAAAATTTAGGAACGTTAAGATACCAAAGATGAGTTCTATTTAGTATCCACTTTTTCATTTACAACCAACAAAAATTGATAAAATTGGAATGAGCCAAATGGCCCCAACTAGTATCATGCAGTTTCTAAACAAGCGTCGATTAAGTGCGATTAAGCGCAAAGAGAGCTTTTATTTGAGCAAACACAAGAAAAAAATAGTCAACCTTAGGTCAGACCATATTAACAGGGAAAAAACGTGATCAAGCGTGAGCTTTTTCGATATAATTTAATTTAACTTTTATTTTATATTTTGAATTAAATGTTTAACTTTTATTTTATTTTTCGATAAAAGTTAACTTTTAACTTTAAAATATTAAATATTCGATAATATAAAATTTTTCAAACAAAAATATATTTAGGACACTTGACATATTCTTTAATGGTTACTTTGATAGTAAGAAAGTGTCTATGATTTATGCATTTATTCTTAAATTTTGTATGTTTATGTGTTATTCAATTTATTTATTGACTTGATATAATTAAAATTATAGTAAAAACTTGTAGGATCGAGCGTTTGTCGTTTTGCCAAAAACTATAACTGGTGGTAACAGTGCAACTCAAATATTTTAAACCGTACGACAGTTCAAACATCATGTTTCGATTGTTCTACTCCACAGGGGCAATTATTGTTCCCCGACTGTCCCCCTCCCAAACATTGCACTTTTTGCAATCCATAGGAATCGAACCCATGACTTGGAATCTGATACCAATTGTAAAACCGAGTGTTTGCCGCTTTACCAAATGCTATAGCTGGTATTAATAGTAAAAGTCAAATATTTTCAACCATACAGCAGCCCAAGCGCCAAGTTTTTCGATTGTTCTACCATCAAAGACAATTATTGTACCCAACAAAACTACAATATTATTTCACACTTAGTTTTCATACTAAACCAGTTTAAGCTTGTAAATTTTGAAAGTTGACCGTGACACTTCGTCACGTTTCGCACTTTTTGGAATCTTGGTATCCAGTAGCATTTGAAATAATATTGGAAAAATAAAACGCAATACTAGAACTTAATTTTCATTCATGTGACAAACAAATCCATTTCTCATATTTTTTAAAAGGATAAAAGAAATAGCAATGGGTCATTGACATGTTGCATATTCCAGCAAGTTTGAAACATCGTGAATGTCACAAGTATGAGAAAATAATTGTAAAAATTTTAAGTTGCCTCTCTTGTAAATATCCAAATTACGTGGACCTCCTTTGTGAAATCGTATCAAGGTAGATATCTGGTGTTTCTGTATATATTTTATATTCAGAAGGAAATAATAAAAGAAGTAAGAAAATAATAAAATTTAATGAAAAACAAAAGATACCATCAATTGTCCATGAACCAAAAAACAAAGAAAGTGTAAAGTTGTGCCTAATAATGACATCTAAAGTAGAATCGCCATGCCAAAGGAAAAAACTATTTCACATAAACCACATCCTTAAACCATTATTAAAAATCTATACTAGTCACCACGTTTCATGATATATGTGGTTTTTACGTATTTTATTGTGTCATCTTGAGTCGCATTCATGCATGTTTCGTTTAGGTTGCGTTTATATTTAGTTGTTTTTATTACATGTCATGTACGACAATTGTTTTTCATGTGTTTGGATTGAATTGTAGGCAATGCGAATAAAGAAAAGAGGATTTCAGAAGCAAAAGTCAAGCCAGCAGGCGAAATTGACCGCCCTAGTGCGCACAAGAAGAAAAACACAGTTGATATGCGAGCCAGGCACGACGGGGCGGGTGAAATTTTTTTTTTTTTGATAGGAAACTAACTATATTATATTAGAAATGGAAATTAAAGTACAGGCAGATGAGTAATCCGCAAGCAAAGAAAAAAGATTAACGATAAGAAATAATGCAAAGTCATCTTAATCTATCCACCTGCCCATACAAATTTCCAATCCCTAATCAAATCTAAGATGCACAAATGATTGTACTCTTTCAAATATGTTGTCCAAGTGGCGACTTTGAACTTGATCTTCTCCCAAACATCTTCCACTGAATGTGTACTATCCTCAAAATTTCTGCTATTCCTTTCCAACCATAACGACCAAAAAACACTATGAATAATCAAAACCCAGAATTTGGATATTCTTTTCGATGTGCAACATGCCAACATCCCAGGTCCATTGTGAATAGTTCTTTTGCCTTCCTTGGAAACACCCATTGAAAACCCATTTCCTTTAACACTCTCATCCATATTCAGTCGAAAATGAGCAATGTAAAAGTAGATGATCTTGACTCTCCTCTTGCTTTTGACAAAGACAACACCATTGCGGTCTTAGTACACATTCCGACCACCTTCTCTGCACCGAGTCACGAATTGGTAACTTTCCCAAGGCCACTGTCCACGAGAAAATCTGAATCTTTTGTGGGACATGTACCTTCCAGATATTATGAAATTGAGAGAATAACGGAAAGGTATCAATCGGGAAAAAGGAATTGTAAAATGAGCAAACAGAAAACAAACCCGAGTGATCCCCCAACCAGACTCTATAATCCTCAATACCCGACTCCAGTCTAACTCTATCCAAGACTCCTAATAGAGTAATAAACTCACCTACCTTTACCTCATTCAATTCTCTTCTGAATCTCACATTCCAAAAGAAAGAAGAACTAACACTGCTATCACCAACAAAATTGCTGATAGGTTTATTTTTTAATAAGCAAATTTGAAACAAAGCTGGAAATCTTAACTTAAACGAGACTCCCCCCTCCCAAACATCCTCCCAAAAACGAATAAGATTACCCTCTTTTGGCACCACCCTAATCAGTGAAAAGCTGGATAAGAGCGAGATATAAATTTCCAAGGACATCTGAATGTCTTATTTCCGGCCAAACCCAAATCCCACCCATTGACTTGAATCCCATATATGCTCTGAATGACCTTTTTCCACAACGTTCCCCTTTCGACTGAACCCCTCCACCACCATTTCTCCAGAAGAGCCTTATTTCTTAAACAAATGTTCCCCAACCCCAGTCCCTCTCTGTCCTTTGGCTTGCTCACCTGATCCCACCCGACGACATGACACCGTTTTTCCCCGTCTGGGCCATCCCACAAAAAGTTCCTCATCAACTTTTCCATTCTTTTAGCCACTCGAATTGGCACTTTAAAAAGAGACATAAAGTAAGATGGCATCGCACATAAAACCGCCTTAATCAATGTAAATCGCCCCCCTTCCCTTCGATAAGAACGACTTCTTCCAGTTTGCTAATTTCTTAGACATTTTGGCTATGACAGGTTCCCAGAATTCCATATTCGTGGGGTTTCCTCCCAAAGGTAACCCAAGGTACTTAATCGGCCATACTCCTTTTTGGCAACCGATTGTAGAAGCAATGTCGTCGTCTTCCTCTTCCGAACAATTAATTCCCAGCACAATATTTTTATCGACATTCATTTTGAGGCTTAAGATATCCACTATTGCAATCACGTGCTGTTGAGTTTTTGCGAAAAACAAAATGTCGTCCGTAAATTGAATATGCGAAATTTCAACCTTCTCCTTCCCAACTACGAACCCTCTTACTACATCCATAACCTTCGCCTTATCAATCATCCTCCCCAATGCATCGACGATGAGGTTAAAAAAGAAAGGGGATAAAGGATCCCCTTGACGTAATTCTCGCTCCCCTTTGATTTTCCCCCTCAGTCTTCCATTAATAAATATTGAAAAAGATACATTGGAAACGCAACCCCTAATCCACCTCCTCCATCTCTCTCCAAAACCTTTTTTCCGTAACACAAAGTCTAGGAATCTCCAATCAACGTTATCATACGCCTTTTCCAAGTCCACTTTAAGAACCCATCCTTTGATTTTCTTACGTCGATACTCTTCCACAAGTTCATTAGCGATTAGACAACAGTCAAGAATCTGTCTACCTCTAATAAATGCACACGCAAGCCAGGAGCGCAGAGGCAGGCAATTCTGGCCTCCCTAGCTCAGCGAGAAATATGAAAAAGAAGAATTTGCGCAGAGAGCGCACTAGGGCGGGCAATTTCAGCTGGCCCAATGTGATTAAGAAGGAAAAAATATTCTATTGATTTTTTTCAACTTTCTTGATGGCACCTACTTGGAAAAGCCCCAATACAAGGTTTGAAGGAGATTGTCAAAACTTTGGAGAGTTTTATTAGCTAGAGAGAGCGCACGCGAGGAAAAGGAACCAGAGTCGAGATAACTTGAAGAATTCGGGATTTTCGCCCAGGGTCTCTTCTGTTCTTCATCAACTATAGTATTTTTAGTTTGAAAACTTTATTTTAATTATTATTTGAATATTTTATTATCATGTTTAGTAGTTAAATCTTTTATTTTTTGGGATTTAAGGGAATCTTACCCCGAAACTTTTTTTCATATAATTAAACAGTCAATGACTTTTTTAGATAACTTACAATTCAAATTCTCGTCTACAATTTACGTGTGATACAGTCTCTGTAGAACGATCCGTACTCCGTACACTATATTATAACTTGACTCGTGCACTTACGATTTATTCAAGCATAAAAGATTAAATTTTATTTGGGGATTTACAGTGCAAGAAAAGTTCGATCATTTCATACCAACATGATGAAATGATGCAGAACAAGATGCCTTTTTGGTACAATAGGATCACCCCAAAGCCAAATAAGACAATTATCCAAATTGGTAGGTTAATCCTGCAAAAGGCTAGGGACTTTGTCACTAGATTAAAGTTTACTCCAAAGCGCACAAGTACAAGCGGCGGGCCAGAAACTGTCACGTGGAGTTTGACGTTGGAAACTATGTGTGGGTTGTCTTAACTAATGTTCGATTTCTTGTGGGACAGTATAATAAGAAATCTGCACATAAGATTGGACCAGTCGAGATTATTGTAAAGATTAATCCCAATGCGTGCCGTTTGAAGTTACCGAGTCATGTCCGCATGCACGACGTCTTTAACGTTGAGCGTTTGATTCTTTGTTGGTGACTCGTCATATGACAAGGATGTGGCTGGACATTCGAGGAAGAATGTTTTCGACCCTGGGGGAATGATGCAGTGCAATCGTGCAAGATGACTTGGTGATGCAATGAGATCCCCCGAAAGCCAAATAAGACAGTTATTCAAATTGGTAAGATTTTAGGCATTTTTTCGTTTTTGGTAATATTTTGTTTAGGCAATAAATAAGCTAAGAAAGTTGAGATTTAATTATAATCTGATTTTCTTGCAATAATTAGAATATTTTCTGGTTTTGATTATTGGCAATCCATTCTATAAATACATGCATAGTTTTGATACAGAAGAAAATTTAAAATTAAATAAAGTTTATTGCGAGTCTTTTACAGTATTTTTTAGACCAGATTATTCTGTATAATCAACGAGACTATATGACTGTTTACTGCATTTTCAAGATTTTCCTGACATTGTGTATGAATCAATAGATTAATCCTTTTTATTATATGCTCCAATCAATAGATTATTCCTTTTTATTATATGCTCCGCTACATCATTGTCATTATCAGTTTCATATTCAAAAACATTTGAAAAAATAAGATATAATTACAAAGAGTGGCGTCTTTATACCTTAACATTAGTGATATGCAAAGCCCCAATAAATAAAGGAATAATAGGTCCAAACACACCACGTGGATTTTCAGTCAAGTTCAGGAACCATGAGATTCCTCCCTGAAATATTGTAAGAGAAATTTCAATTTGTTATTACCGACAAAAAAGGGTAAAAAAAATGACTAAATAAGAATAATAGGTACAATTTAATTAATCTTTCTTTTATATCGTTACTTTATGGTATCAAGAGCCAGCCCAATATGAACTACAGGGCTGGATGGTGAGCTCTCGCTCAGCTCCGACTGGCAGCGGCTCGGTCAGAGGTGGAGGTCCAGGCGGCCGCAGCAGTTCCAGTAGTTCTGGAGCTGCTGTTTCAGATGAAATCTCTCGATCTCCTTCAAATCATGCCTTAGCCGATAATTCCCTTCAAATTACGATTAATAAACTCAATGGCAAGAATTATTTGGAATGGGTTCAATCCATGCTCCTTGTGATCGATGGCAAAGGGAAACTAGGCTATTTAAATGGTGAAATACAGCCATCGTCATCCACCGATCCCGAATATAAACAATGGAGACCGGAGAAATCTTTAGTTACTGCATGGCTAATTAACTCCATGGATCCACTCATTGGCAAACTGTTTATGTTTCTTCCTACTGCTCATGATGTTTGGGAGGTCGTCCGTGATACATACTCCGACATGGAAAATTATTAACAGTTGTATGAATTGACTACTCCATGTTGCGTATACACCAAAGCAATCGTGATGTCAACATAAATTATAATGAGATGATGTTGATTTGGCAAGAGCTAGATCTCCATGATGCTGAAGAGTGGGAGAGTAGTAAAGATAGTGCTCGTTTTAAAAAAAATAAGTGGAAATAAGTCGGATGTTTGTTTTCCTCGCAGGTTTAAACAAGGATCTTGATGAAGTTCGAGGTCGCATCCTTGGCAGAAAACCTCTTCCAAGCATTCGTGATGCCTTCTCTGAAATTCCGCGCGAGGAAGCACCCTTGCATGTGATGCTGCCGCGATTGGATGACTTGAGGGTAGAAACTGATGGTTCGACCCTTGTTGGTAAAGGCAGTGGCTCGAAAGGTGACCGCAATGGAGGTAAACCAAAAATATGGTGTGAGAAGTGCAAAAAGGCGTGGCGTACAGTGGAAAGTTGTTGGGAAATTCACGGTAGATTTGCTCATCTTAAGGAAAAATATGGAGGCTCCAATCGGGCTGGTCGTTCTCTTCAAACAAGTAGTGGCAACTCCGGACACTGGACAGCAATCTTCTCCTTCAGAATCGGCTTCTTTCAGGATCAACTCGAGCTCTAGTCGAAAATGTTCAAACAGGTATATTTTCCTTAGCAAATGTTGCAATTCGATGTCTAACGCCTCTTGGATTGTAGAATATGGGGCAACAAGTGGTAATTCCCAATTTTTTCATCATATGCACCATGCCTAGACAACAAAAAGGTTAAAATTGCTGATTGTTCGTTCGTTGTTGTTGCCGGCAAGGGCTCTATTGTTATTTCTCCACTTTTGACCCTTAAAAATGTCATACATTTTTCTTAATTATTGTATAATCTTCTTTCTATCAGCCAGTTAACTCTCGATCTATGTTGTCATGCGATTTGTTCGTCTTCTCATTGTGAATTTCAGGAATTGGCCTCGGGGACGATGATTGGCAATGCTAGGCTGGACAATGATCTCTATATTTTCAATGCTGGTTCTTTCCTTGGCCAACAAGACCAGAAGACATGTTACAACTCCATTATACTTCTAGGAATAGTGATATTATGTTATGCCATTACCGTTCGAGACATTCAAATTTTGATTATTTGAAACAGTTGATACCAAAGTTATTAATAAAGATATTTCTTCACCTTATTGTGAATCTTGTGCATTGGCTAAGCATCATAGGTCTGTGTGACCCATCTCAGCCCCACAAAGAGTCTGCACCATTCACTCTCTTTTATAGTGATGTTTGGGGCTTGTGTCGCACAGTCACTATGTCTGGGAAACATTGGTCCATCACGTTTATTGATGATCATACTCGTATGACTTGGACATTTCTTTTAAGAGATAAAACTGAGGTTGTACATACTTTTCAACATTTTTTAACATGATTCAGACTCAATTCCACACTGAGATAAAAATATTTCAAAGTGATAATGGGAAAGAATTTCTTAATCATGTATTAGGAAACTTCTTTGTGAAAGTGATACTGGGAAAGAATTTCTTAATCATGTATTAGGAAACGTCTTTGCCGAAAAAGGTATTGTGCTTCAAAGTTCGTATCCTCATACCCATCCCTCAACAAAATGGTGTAGCTGAACGAAAATATAAACACCTCCTTGAAGTTGCTCGGGCCATTAGTTTCTCAACAAAAGTTCCTCTAATCTTTGGGGTAAGCTATTCTTATAGTTACCCATTTGATTAACTGTTTACCATCACGGATTACAATCTACCAACATCTTTCAAAAATGTTTTCCTACTACTCGCATCAAGATAAATATTCCTCTTAAAATTTTTGAGAGCACCGCATTTGTTCATAACCATGCTCCCAACCACTGCAAACTCGATCCTAGGGTTCATAAGTGCATATTTGTTGGGTATCCTACTAACCAAAGGGGATAAAAATGTTTTGATCCTGTGTCCAAGAGTTTTTTTGTTTCAATGGATGTCACATTTTTTGAGGGTCCGTCTAACTATGAAACTCATCTTCAGTGGGAGTCATCATGTGATGAAGATGAATGTATTAATAATTCAGACCTAACATTTGAATTTGAAATTAATTATAATTCAGTTGCAACGTTTGATAAAGTAGAAGGGAGTAGAAAATTACTCAACTGGTGTATACTAGGAAAGGTCATGGAAAGGAAAGAGAGGATAATGTCCTTCTACAAAGGCATGAACCTTATCAATGGCCAAATAGAGAAACGCACAACAAGACTTCATCTGACCCTAATCAAGGTATGCCCAAGTCAACATCCTCTAATTCCATCGACCTTACTATTGCTCTGAGAAAAGTTACTCGGTCATGCATTAAGCACCCGTTGTCAAACTTTGTGTCTTATAAAAATGTCACCCTCTTTTTTTGCCTTTATCTCTCAAATAGATTATGTTATTATACCGAATAATATACAAGAGGATCTAGCGATACCTGGATGGAAGGGAGATATTTTTGAAGAGATGAGAGCCCTGGAGAAGAACTCTACTTGGGAGAAAGTCGACCTACCCAATGGAAAATCCATTGTGGTGTGTAAGTAGGTATTCACTACAAAATACAACTTTGATGGTTCTTTGGAAAGATATAAAGCTCATCTGGTTGCCAAAGGTTTCACCTAGACATATGGAGTTGGCTACTCTGAGACATTTTCTCAAGTGGCAAAGTTAAATACAATTCAAGTTTTATTATCTGTTGCAGCCAATCTTCATTCGACTTTGAATCAACTAGATATAAAAAATGGCTTCTTAAATGGTGACTCGGAAGAAAAAATAAATATGGAACCTCCCCTGGATTCACTGATCAATTTGGATCGAAACAGGTTGAAAAAATCCCTCTATGGATTGAATCAATCTCTTAGAGCATGGTTTGAGAGGTTTATTAAGTTTGTTCAAGGCAAGGATACAGTCAGCGTCAATTTGATCACACTTTATTCACAAGAAATCCGTCCGCTCACAAGATCTCGGTACTGATTGTTTATGTCGGTGACATAATATTAACAGGAGACGATATTGATGAGATGAGCCGGTTGAGGAAAAGTTGGGCCATGGTATTTGGGGCACTTGAAGTACTAGTACTTTCTTGGAACGGAGGTAGCAAGGTCTAAGAAAGGAATTGTGGCGTCTCAACGAAAGTATGTGCTCAACGTTCTGAAAAAAAAGGGATGAGTGGATGCAAACCCGAAAACACTCCAATAGAGGCGAGTGGAAAATTAGGAGAATTAAGGATGATGTCCCTGCCGATAAAGAAAGGTACCAAAAACAAGTTGCAAGATTGATATACATGTCTCACACGCGACCAGACATTGCCTTCGATGTAAGCATGGTCAGTCAGTTTATGCAGTCACCATATGACGAACACTTGGAAGCGGTGTATTGTATTCTTAGATATTTAAAGCATACAACAGGCAAAGGATTGTACTTTGAGAAGAGCTAAAAAATGAGATTGAAGTATATACAGATCCAGACTGGGCAGGTTCAAATATAGACAGATCAACATCGGGATATTGAACTTTCTTATGGGGGAATCTAGTAACTTGGACGAGCAAGAAACAAAGCGTTGTTGCTAGAAGTAGTGCAGAGGCTCATTTCAGATCTATGGCTCAAGATGTATGCAAGGTTCTTTGGCTAAAAAAGGTATGGATGATTTGAAAAGAACAGTAAAACTTCCAATGAAGTTATACTGTGACAATAAAGTTGTTATCAACATTGTTCATAATCCCGTTCTACATGAAAGAACCAAGCATATAGAAATCGACGAGCATTTCATAAAAGAGAAGCTTGAAGGAGTGATGTGCACTCCATTTGTTCCGACCACGTTACAAGTTGCAGATGTCTTGACCAAGGGGCTCTCAAAACAACTCTTTGAAGACCAAGTCAGCAAGTTGGGCATGATTGATATTTTCGCACCAAGTTGAGGGGGAATGTCAATAAGTTTGGTTTACTTTATTTTTTTTTTTATAGGAAACGATATATTATTAATGATATAATAATTTGGATTACATCAGTGGACTAGAAGTTCACTGTCCTAAAGCAAAATACTAAAGCACTAAAGCACAAGCAAATCATATGTAAACAAAATCCCATTGTCTAAGCAAATCAAAAATAGAAACATTGTCGAATTCTCTGTGATTTCCAATCCATAAGGCCACGCTAATCTTTATCTTCTCCCAGCATTTTTCAACATTTGTCACTTTTCCTTCGAAGATTCTCTTGTTTCTTTCCAACCAAGTTGTCCAACATAGGCACTGAACCACGACTCTCCAAAATATTCCCCCTCTTTTACCGGTTGGTTGTCCCAAATCCATGCTGAACAATTCTTTTGTTGATTTTGGTATCACCCAAACCAACCTCAATTCTTGTAGCGCTCTAATCCACAGCTCAGACGTGAAAGGACAGTGAATGAGCAAATGTTCTTGAGTCTCAAAATCATTTTTGCATAGAACACACCAATTCGGTGATAATGCAATCCCTAAGCATCTTTTTTGAATCGTCTCCGAGCTTGGTAGCTTACCTAGAGTGGTTGTCCAAGAAAAGAACTGAATTTTGGTAGGAACCGGTGTTTTCCAAATAGAATCGAAAAAATTGAATTTTGGGTTTATATTATTTGAGAAGAATGAGTCATAGAAAGAACTGACAGAGAAAATACCCGATGAGTCCCCACTCCACTGTATGAAATCTTCCACTCCCTCAACTAATCTAGCCGACTCTAAGACTTCTAATAGCCCTGTCAACTCATCAATCTCGTCATCTCTCACCCCTCGTCTGAAATGGAAATCCCAAGAAAGGTTGCGATTTAAATTATCAAATGTTGCATAATATGAAATGGGCAGATTGCGAAAAGAAGAAAGCTGAAATAAAGCTGGGAAACAAACTTTGAAAGAACCTTCACCCACCCAATTATCTTCCCAGAATCTAACCTTGTTCCCACCCCTCACCTTAACTAAAATTTTCAGTTTAAAAGCTGGGTGTATCCGGGAAATAAACTTCCAAGGGCATCTATACGTCACATTTCTCGCCAAACCCGCATCCCACCCATTATCTTGCAATCCATATTTACTAACAATGATTTTTTTCCATAAGGTCCCCTCTTCTTTGAAAAAACGCCACCACCACTTCCCAAGCAAGGCTGCATTTTTAAAGCCGATGTTAGCAATGCCCAAACCCCCTCTTTCCTTTGGCTTACATACTTGATCCCATGCGGCCAAATGTATACGTTTGTCTCCATCCGCTCCATCCCATAGAAAATTCCGTGATATCTTGTCCATCGACTCCTCGACACTTTTTGGGACCTTGAATAATGACATGTAATATATCGGGATGGAATTCAAGACTGAAAGAATCAATGTTAATCTTCCACCTTTGGACAGAAATCCTCTCTTCCATGCAGCGAGTTTTCTGGACAGTTTATTAAGCACCGGCTGCCAAAACAATTGTTTCAATGGGTTTCCTCCCAAAGGTACCCCCAAATATGGAATAGGACCATGACTCTTTGCCACAACCCAATTGTGTTGCCAACCTTTCAACTTCAGATTCTTCATGATTAATTCCTAACAACGCACTCTTTTCCCAATTAATTTTCAAACCCGACATTTTACAGAAAGATCTTACCACTTGTACCAAGATACTTATGTGATCTTCTTTTGTGCGAAAAAGAGTGTGTCGTCCACAAACTGTAAATGGGATATCTCAATCATTTCTCTTCCGACCTCAATTCCTTTGACAAGGTTCGATTCCTTAGATTTTTCTATCAATCTTCCCAAGACATCTACAACCAAGTTAAATAGAAAAGGTGATAATGGATCTCCTTGGCGCAGTCCTTTAAAAGCTTTGAATTTACCTCTTGGCCTCCCATTGATCATAATTGAAAATGAAACATTTGATACACATCCTCTCATCCATGATCTCCATTTTTCTCCAAACCCCTTCTTTGATAACACAAAGTCCAGAAAATCCCAACTGACGTTGTCATAGGCTTTTTCAAAATCCAATTTCAGCACCCATCCTTTTTTCCTCTTAATCCTAGCCTCTTCGAGCAACTCATTTGCTATAAGACCACAATCCAAGATTTGTCTCCCTTCGACGAATGCATTCTGTGATTCTGAAATCGTCGACTCCATCACACATTTCAATCTCTCTGTCAAGACTTTCGAAATTATCTTATACAAACTCGTTATTAAACTGATAGGTCTGAAGTCCCTGACTTTATGAAATCTACTTTCTTTCTAATCAAGCATATATAAGTTTCGTTGGTGATTCCATTGATGATTCCAGTTTCGAAAAATTCATGAAAAACCATCATAAGATCTTTTTTGACTATTTCCCAACAATGTTGATAGAAACTCAAAGTAAATCCATCAGGCCCCGGGATCTTTCCTCCGTCACATTTAAAGACCGCTTCTTTTACTTCCTCCTCTGTAAATTCTTTTTCTAAGCTTCGGCTCATCTCAGCTTCAATTGGACACCATTCAACACCTTCAATACCCCAGCATCTTGCCTCATGCTTACTGTACAGTCCCTGGAAAAATTCAGAGATAATTGAAACAATCTCATCCTCACTTGTTGTGATTGAACCATCGTTTCTTTCGATTCTGTCAATAGTCATCTTACTTCTACGATGGTTTAGAATGGAGTGAAAGAATTTTGAGTTTTGATCCCCTTCTTTGATCCATTTTAACTTGCATTTTTGATTGTCTATCTGATTCTTCCGTTTTGACATCTCCTCATACATCAGTTTCGCTTCTTTTCTCTCGTTGACTAATCCTTCCGAAGCCTTCTCCTCACCCTCCAGCTTGTCAATTCTGCTGATTTTGTTTGTTAAATCTGCTGCTTTCAATTCCAGTGACCCATATACTTCTTCATTCCATTTTTTGATGTCACCCTTAATTGACTTTAGTTTCATCATAAGTCTATATCCCGCCCATCCTGTTGGATTCGAATCATTCCACCACTGCTGAGTTAAGTTTTTGAATCTTTTGTCCTTTAACCAAACATTCTCGAATCTAAAAGGCGTCGGGCCCCATTTGTTTTTTGTCAAGTCTAAAACCAGAGGGAAATGATCCGACGTTATTCTCGGTAAAATTAGTTGTCTGTAGAATGGGAAGATTTCTGTCCATCCTACTGTGAACATGAATCTATCTAAACGACAACATATAGGTGAAGCCCTGAGATTCAACCAAGTGAATTTACCATTTAGGAGAGGAGGGTCGCATAACTGTAGTTCATGGATCAAGCTATCGAAACAATCCATACTTGATGTCATAGAGCGACTGTTAACTTTCTCACTAACTGATCTCACGACATTGAAATCTCCCCCCAAGCACCATCTTTCTCCACAAATTACCCTCAACCCTGCAAGCTCATCCCAAAAATTATTTCTTAAGCTCAGGTGACATGGCCCGTAAACGGCTGTAAACCACCAGTCGTTTTGGGCATCATTCTGAATATGAATTGATACTGAGAAATCCCCAATCAAATTGTCCTTGACCTTTATTACTCTTGGATCCCACATAACGAGAATCCCCCCTGATCTTCCCAACGAAGGTAAGGTTACCCACTCCACAAATCTTGATTTCCACAGACTTGAAATTAATCTCCTATCCACCATCTCTTTTTTTGTCTCCTGAAGAATAATTATGTCAGGTTTTTCTTTGGCAATTATGGCTCGAATCAGTCCCCTACGAGTGGCTGATCCACTCCCCCTGATATTCCAAGAGAAGACTTTCATTGGTTCAATTCCGCGGCCCTCTTATTCTTACTTTTACTGAAACCTTCACTCTCCATCATCGATCGACACCCATCTAAGTCATTAAGATCCACTCTCTTTACACCCATCAAACTTAAGCACTCGTTCGAATCTACGTAATTGAACTGTTGTTTCTCCGGACTACCAATATTCTCACTAACATCCACTCCCTCGTGTTGCCCTGTGAATATATTTCCGGATAAGCCCGTCTTTGAACCCACTGAATTAATTTCCCACCCACCCGAACCCTCTACCCTTTCCCCCGACCCGATAAATGAATCTGGAACAGGAAGAGATTGGGAAGGAGAATGATGTGAAGTAGAGGATATGGGTAAATTGCATACCTTGCTCGGAGGATCTTCAAAAAACTCGCCCAAATCATCGAATTCCAGAGATTTTCTTGTTGAATAATCCGAGTGGTCAGAAATATGACTGTCGGCATCGCTAAAATCTCGCCCATCATCTGAATTATCATCCATTGCTCCATGATAAATTTCGTCCTCCCAGATTCAGGCATCCCCGAGAGTTGTATCTTTGTCAATATGAATGATTGAAATATTTGAAGTGACTTCTTTTGGCAGTGGATATGTTTCTTGAATTGACTGAACTTGTTTCCTGCGATATACATGCTCAAACTTCCTTTCGATGTGGCATCTTTCCTCTTCAAATTTTTGATGTACATTCAGATGAGATTCAAGATTGTTCGTAGAATCAATCTTGACCTTCTGAAAATCCTTCTCTTCTTTCGGCTTTAATTTTTTGAGAATCTTGATGTGATTCCCTCGGTTCCATGGCTCTGAAGCACAGTTCCTTTCTCCTGAATTCTCACCTTTCTCGACGATCTTAAGATCAATTTTTTCTTTACAATTTATCGTGGTTGCAGTCTCACAATTTTGATTAATCTTGACCGTTCCGTCTTGGTTTACAGTTGGATGGATTGTGGTGTTGTCCTCCTGTCTTCTTTGTATATCAGTCGTTTTTTCTACAATTGGACCGTTTTCTTTGAAGCCTTTCTTGATACCCCATCCTGTCACGGTTCTAACTCCCTCAATCACCACCTGTGCATAAGACCTTTTCTCGTACTTGTCATACTCTGATATTTTGACTGAGTCCACTATAATGCGTATGATCAAGGGTCCTCTTTCAGTCATGATCTGAAGTTTTCTATTGATGAAACCTCCTTCAAGTCCCACAACTTTTATTTTTGCTGCTGATAAATCTCGTAATAGGATCGTGTCTTGGCTAATGCATAACAGACCTCCACATTGATCACCAATACGCTTAAAAAGATCTGTGGACCATAAGTCCCAAGGTATTCCTAATAAACGAATCCAGCTGTTGCAACACTCGAACACTTCCTCTTCGCTGTTACTTTTCTGATTCCATTTCTGAAAAGATAAGGTGACTTTGTTTTCCAGAATACATTTCTGGATTCTTAAATAAAACGAAGCATCCTCTTCATTGTGAGGCCACCAAACTGCTTTGTTGGCCCGGAACGGAAACACTTCAATCCTTCTCTGAACCGCCTTTCCAAGAGTTTTCATCACCAACTCCCATGATATGTTGACACAATCCCTAGTAATGATAATAGCCTTACTCCAATCCTTAGAAATCATATCTTGAACTTGATCTGATTCTTTCACTACCGGGAATCTCTTGACCCTAATATTCTGCCAAACATTCTGCTTCTTTTGAGGTTGATCCTGCTGCTTATTATTAGCTCTGAAATTCAATGCAACATCCCTTCTATTCATCCTAAATCTGCTCAAGTTATTAGCTATCCATTTCCAGCCCCCGTTGAATCGACCGCTTGGTATGATGATACGTTGTGTCTTGCTCCTCCAAACTAACTTAGATATTTCTAAATAACTTCCTCGGCCGTTAACAACTTTTTGCAAAGAAACCACTGCTTCTCCACCTCTAAATCTGTTAAAAGTAGGTGTGGATTGTGGCTTGTTAATATATTCCCATAGCTTTGCTATAATCCAATCTAAACTTTCCAGGTTGATTTCCAGAACGTAACTCGCGTTTCTAGTCCTTTCAGTCACCAAAACTGTGTTACCCCTCCTTCCCCTGCTTAATAGGAACAGTTTTTGTTCCACTTTGATCTCGCAACTTGATTTGAAGTCGATCTTGAAATTCCCCTGATACATTTCAACTGTTCTCTGGAGTGGCGTAAAATATGAGGCTGCTGAGAAAAAGCTCGAAGGACAAGGGTATGGGAAATGTTAAAAGGTCGGGTAAAACAAAACTAGGGATGTCGGAAATAAAGAGGAAGCAGGTTCGAAGCTAACATGGTAAGAAGGACGATAAACGAGAGAAGAAATGATTTGGGTTTTCGGTTTTTTAAATTTTTTTTTTCTGAATGGCTTTGACGCCGCCGGCCGGTTAACGGCGCCGGAGTCGAAAGATAAAAACGAAACAAGCGGCTCTGAGGTTATAGAGGTTAGGGAAGGATCGGTGAAGAAAACCAGTTGGACGGTGGTTTGGGAGGGGAGGGAACATTTTCAAAAAATTCTCTCTCTAGCAGCATATGGAACCGTGCTACTCGATACCTTTGGTTTACTTTAAATAAGGTATTATATAGGATTTTGGTAGAACTAAATTTGGTAAGATAGGATTTGTTTCCAATTTTATTGGGATTATTTTCTATGTTTCTCTCCTATTTAGTTGAACCTTTGTACTACAATTAGTTAAAAAAATTAATAAGCATGTGAAAGGGAAAAAAATTCTCAATACAAAATCCAATTCCTTTTTATTTCCTCCCTCTTTTTGTCTTCCAACCCAAGCCATAATCTCTCCCCGCAAAACCTCACTTTCAAGTCCACACGCAGCCACAACATCCTTCAAATTGTGGCAGCACAGGCAGCGTTGAGGAGGCATTCATGGCTACTTTTTGAGTGATTAAAAAAGACAAAGAAAAAGGAAAGGAAGAAAGATGAATGAAACTCTACTTGAGAAGCCTCAACATAATTTTTATGATCAACAATTTTGTATTTGAAAAACACATCACAAGGTTATGATAGTGCTTTAAAACTCTAATGTAAACCATTTGAAAATTCAAAGGAGGTGGATGCCAATTTTGAACTTAATACTTCTTATATTTCTTCTATTCTTAGCAATTGGATTGATACAAAACGGAATAACTTCATGCCTTGTTTTTCTCAGGCTTGTAGCATGCAACAACCAGTAAAAGATTTCTAAATTTGGATGGTTGTCCTTATTAAAGTATAGTATTAGTAGGCCCACAACAAGGATTCCCTCAAAGAAGGCAACAGTTCGATATGTATCTGTTTCAATGAATGCAAGGCTAAGAACAAAGTATTTGCAAGACCAAAATTAAAAGTATTCTACTTGCAAATTTTAATAATCGAAAGGAATGAGTATATTAACACCATAAAAAATGCATGAAAGTAACTTACACAATCAAAACCAGGGTGGTGGTCCAAGGACATCTTCCGAATGCTCATGACCCACAAGAAAAAGCAGGGGACCTGCAAATTATCACAAGATCAAAAAAATTTCAAGTTTCATCTGATATACCGAATCTGACCAGGAAAATTCAGAACCGTCAGAGAAAAAAAGGATGCTTTGGTGGGTTCAAATACTTGAAGCACTATGAGAATGTAGAGGATTCATTGTAACAGAAAAACGATAAAACTCAGCGTTAATAATTCAAAATGCAGCACTGAGCCCCGCTACCTGAATCCAGCACTAATGATGCATGACAAACAGAAAGAAAAAGAGCAGTAATGACTCCCACGAATTTGATTAGTTCTTAGAAAAGGACCGTAGAAATTCAATTCAAGTCAGTGGTGTAGAATAGTTTTTCCAGCAAGTTCATTTTTCCACACGAACTCAAAACATGAGCTGCCATCTTAGTCTCACACAGTCTCATGATTCCATAACCCAAACCATTATGCACGAAGAAACATCTTCTTCCACGGAGTAGAAAGGAACATTTCAGCATAAGTCAGCCACAAAGAAGATCTCAGCATCAAGAAGAAAATGACCTGGATGGCAAATGAAGAGATGAACCAAAAAAATGACGGGCACCCAGCGGCCTTCTTTTCTTTCCAGAAAGAAGCAATTTGGTCACTGAAACTTCTCTCTGACAGAGGCAGTCGAAATGGTGGTGGTACTATTATAATGCGCAAGATAGAAACATGATAAGTTTCACCATAGATGTGGCATTCGTTTAGAGTGTATTCAGATAATTGCACGTTAAGCAAATCAACATTAAAGAAACATAATAAAAAGCTAAAGAAAGTGCATGATGACAGAAAACTAAAGCGACCTTGCATTCTAAGATATTTTACACATGGAAGAGTTTATGAAAGGCTGATAGATAGTTGATAAACCACGTTTGGAGCAGTTATGTCTTTAAGAATACTTCTACAGCCCTACCTATACTAGTCCAGCTGCCGGTACCAATGAGGTATGGAAAAATGCATGATCAGGTACTCCAATCAGTAAACATGAGAGGAAAGAGCGAATGGAGCAAGTTGGAAAACTAGATGAAAGAAAAACCCAGTAAATAATGAAATTTCCTGGTTGATCATCATCAAAGTGGTAACATGTTCGAGATTATTAAAGCATTTTCTGTAAATACCTTTAGAAGGCACACTATAAAATTGATGAAACTACTGCGAATTGCAAATGTAAATTCTAAACACTACATGCTTTGATGGAATAAAGTTGCATGACCGTATCTGACTCCCACATAACAATGCATAAGGCATTTTTGGGTGGTTACAATATGAATTTGGTTAAATATAATCGAGTTCGCGAACTTGGAGGCATCCCGAGACCCAACTAAATTCAAATATCAGCAAATTAACAAGACGACCAGGCCCTCAAACATATTTCCAATCATGCTATCAAGTCAATATTGGATCGTGGCCATCAGCTGGGATCCATGATATGAACTGTACATGGTTCAAATCATATCTCAATGGCGACCAGTCAAGAAATAACACCGATAAGTATAGTCAACAACATCTATCGCCACATTCTCAAACATTTTAAGAGTTATATTGGGGTCCAAAGCATCGGACCAACCAAATAATTAGTGCACATAGTTGTGGAACAATACTTGATGTGTTGACATAATCTCCTAATCCATACCCATAAGATTTGCATTGACTCTTTCGTCTAAAACAAGAAAATACTTCCTTTGCAGCCAATTAAACAGATCCATGGGCATATATTTTTTCTTTTGTACTTTGAAACTACAAGGGTAAGGTGCTTTATATAATAATCCATGTCTGACAAGTAAAGTTCAAGAGAAATGCACAAAATTACTACATAAATCGAAATAGACCCTTGTTTAGGGAAACTTCGCAAACCATAAAAAAATGTAAATTGGGAAGTAGCACCATTGGCTCAAATAAAATCAGTTTAGAGGTACAAAGAATATCAAATATGGGTATGACAGAAAGACTCGGAACCTAGGGAAAGAAACTTTTGCAAGAAATTATTGAATAAGAAGTTTACATCCCTGCTGAGGTTAAAGCTTGTTGAAATTTGAGAAGGTTCATCTGACGGACAAGCGAAGGCATCAGGATAGCAAACGTACAATGACTTCTAGTATTCTTCTCAATTTTTAATCTAGAGATTTCCAAACGGAATAACAATTTATAGACTTTACAAAAAAATATGAGAAATGAATCGGTAACTTCTCATCATTCTCTTCTGGATCTTGGTCTTATCAAAATGGACAGATGGCATAAATCATGATGAAATTTTATAAGTTTCACGACAAATTCCATTCCAAACCCCAGTGAAAACATAAAGAAAAGCCAATTTCCTTGGCACCCTAACTGTTGAAAATAGAAAGATGTTCGTTCATTTACGATATGATCTGTTGCAATGAACAGAGATATTTAATTGGGAAGTCTATTAGGATATGATTCAATGAATTCTCTTTCCTCTATTCCCTTGCGATATGAATAGCTGTATTTGTTCGATAGTTGATATAATTCCTATATTTCTCTGTCTTAACAACTATTTTCCCTTTTGTTTACACATTCCAGAAAGATAATGGGTAACATACAAGCTTCAAACAGTGAAGATATGGCATAAATACTCACTTTTAGGTAATAGTTCTCCTATCCTCTTCAACTTTTTAATTTGCAATACGATTACAGGAAATAATGCAAGTCTCATTGCCACTGTGGAAGATGAGATTATTATCCACCTATATATGAAACAAAATGGTTAAATAAGTTACTAACAACTATAATAAGCAAAAGCATTAGCTTACAACTAGGTTGCCTCAAATACACAAGCCTTTTTGTAGCTAAAGAAATTGCCTCCATGAAACAGCTATAAGATCATAAGTGCCAACAATTGAAGGTGTCAAAGTGACATAAACTCATAATCATAGGCATGTTCATAAATGGGAAATACAGAAAGATCATTCTAACAAGGAAAGAAATGTAGGATAGTTTAAAAAGTGAGAGGAAAGTTGAACAGTCTACGAATTTCTTCTATCATGTTATAATTTGGTTCATTTAAATGGCATCCGATTGAAAACTACTTAAAATACGCATGGAATAGGGTTAATTTTGATTAAGCTTCAATTATTTGACAACAAACATGATGTTAATTTTCATGAAAATGTTACAAGCATAAATGAATGTTGACTTTCACGACAATAGTAGGAGGGTAGATGCATGTTAATCTTCATGACAATAGTACGAGAATAAATGCATACAGCACGATAAATAAATCTTAGTAGTATCCTGCTCCCAATTGCTAAACAAAAACTGTTCAGTTACTCTAGACTAATCATCATATTTAGTTAAAACTACATCATATACAGATATTTATGCTGCTACAGCAAGAGGAAACTGATGTATCACGCTTATGCTCACCACGGGAAGCCGGTAAGGTCGTGATATGAATCGAGCAACGAAATGAGAGCACGAACTGGAAGAAACACTTCCTCTGGTTCAGATATATCGGCGAGAACGGAGAACCGGCGACAGAAGGAGAGGCAATAACGAGATGAGTCGAAGTGCCGGGACGAGAACGACCACTGATCGTAATCATGTCGTCGGCAGTGGTGGCGGTGATTGTAATCGCTGGGGCTAGCAAATATGGAAGATGCGAAGTGATAGGAACTGAAGAAATGGAGGAGCACCGTTGGCCGCCGCGGGAAACGGCGGAGGAGCTTTGACGTCAGTAGTGTAGTAGGGGGCATTATTTGCCACTCATTCCAAATTGTATTTAATTTATTAAAAAATGGGTGCTGTAAACGGCGAACAGATTCAAGATCTGTTGCCACCCATACGATCAATCCCCAGTCATTACAATAACCGAGGTTAGGTTTTAACAATACTGTTTTAGGATAATGTTGTGTGGGTCAATAAAAATTACATGACTAATTCAAAATTTAATTAAAATGAAAGGTATCTGAATTTTTTTATTTTGTGAAAGAGAGTGGACTTATTAATGTATTAATTAAGAGATTTAGATAATAACATTTATGATTTTCATAATTTGGTCTCCTCCTCTGCTTTAAGATTCTGATGTTTGTTCTCTGAAAAGAGACCAAAGAAATATTAAATGTTTACAATGAAAATGTTGTCTGTAATTTACAAATGCTGGGTTGATTCAAGGGTTTGAGACGATTTTTTGAGGCTGCGTTTCAGCATTGTTAGAAATTTTGGTCGAGTTGTGTCATAGTTGGGCCGGGTATTTCTTCGGTTTTAGAATATATTTTGGGCCGAGTTGTGGGTCGAGTGTCATGATTTTGGGTCGTGAGTCGTCATGTTGGGTCGTGTTTCGTCATGTTGGGTCGAGTGACGTCATGTTTGGTCGGATTTCATCATTTTGGGTCGTGTTTCGTCATGTTGGGTCGTGTTTTGTCATGTTTGGTTGAGTTTCATCATTTTGGGTCGTGTTGCATCATGTTGGGTTGAATCTCATCGTGTTCGATCGGGTTTCATCATGTTGTGTCGCAATTCATAATGTTTGGCCGAGTTCCATCACGTGGGGTCAGTTTTTATTGAAATAAATATTTTGAGTTAATAATTTTCTATTACACTGGACTGATTGTAGCATGTAACATATGTTTATAATTTTATAGGATATGCCAACAGTCGTTGTTTTTTAAAACGACAACAAATGGGAAGTAATGAAGATAATATATTTAAATGACGTCAATGGTCTACTGGTAAGTGGGCAGCCATTCCTGTGGATTCAATAATTTTGTTCGATGGAATATTTATGATGTGGGATATACAGAGTTATGAATCTAAGTGGTACATAACAATTGAGATTGAGTTATCTACCAGATGTGAAGTATTGCAATATTCATCCTATATATATCGAGAATGATAATGATTTGAAAGCGTACTTATATTTTGATTGTGCGAGAGACAGACATGTATTTTATGTCAAAGTTGAACGCAATATTATTGCTACTTTGGATGTTGTTCAGACGGAACAACCAAAAATGAACAACACTTGATAGTTGCCTTAATTCCTGCAAACACAAAAGGAAAACCAAAATGAACAACACTACTAGACTAACTTAATTTAAGTCCATTTTGTATGTGCCCTTAAAACATCACGAGCTTGAGAATTTCTCCAATTGAAGATATCCTTGTAATTTTGTGAGCTAGTTGAACGATTGATTCAAGAATCTTGTGATAATCCACTATCACACAAGTAATAACACCTTGTCAATATGATACACGATATATATAATGTTCTCAAGGAAATAAAAATAAAAGTTAAATTCATTTTTTTTAATATTTTGAAACAACATAAATATGTAATTTGCATATGACTTGTTTGAATATTTATCCATTATCATGAGTCACTACGTCACAGAGAACTCTAGCATCTGTCGATGATTCCCTACTTAAGCGCATAAATGAAGTTAATATAATGGTTTTGTAGTGCCCAAAACTAGAACATGTAAACCCCATGTATAATCGAATTAATTTATTTAGTTAATAATTTAAGAAATTCATGTTATGTGTTAAATTATTTTAAAAGTATATATATTTATTTTATTAAGCAATTTAAAATGTTTTTATGAGTTTTAATTTTCAGACGAATATTCGATGTGGAACCAAGAAAGGAGACTAGAGACGATTAAGATGTTAAAAATTAAAGTTATCGTTTTATTATTAAGTCAAGAAAATAGTATTTTAAAGGATTTACATATTTTAGCATTTATCGAATGAAATAAAAACGCTAAGCATTTTTGTCATGCACCGAGACGGGGGTTAGTCGATAACAGTGTTGTTTAACAATCACACAATCGAAAACAACAAGTCTCGTAGTGCAGTGTGAACCAAAACCAGTTTATATCATAATTTTCAAAGAAATATCAATGTCTTTACAAAATAAATAACTGAAAACGATAGAATTTGTTAAGTCTACTCATTTTAAAAGCACGGAAATAATTTTATTTATTCTAGTATTTTCGAAATAGTATTTAAACATTTCGCATTCATGCGCTGTACAGAAAAATATAACATTTAAAAATGATCTTAAATATTTGTCAGTAAAAATAGCGCAGTTTAAAATAACTCAATCTCGTCTAAAATCATACGTAAACATAAACGTATAAAATTCTTAAAGTCATCAACGTATGAAAATATTCATTTCTCTCAATCTAATAAATCGTAATGCGGAAAACATGTGGTCCTCAGGTCATGTCACCGCACCAGGTTTGCCTACTCAGAGTTCGGCACCTCAAGTCTCTTCATCATGAAGCTCACCTGCATCACATACGCCTAGTGAGTCAAAAGACTCAACACACCTGTACCGTTAATAGCAAATACATATACATAGCACATAGCAGTGAAAAATACCATACTCAACATACCTTTCATGAACTTTAAAAACGTAACATAAATGTGTCGTGTAAAATCATGACGTGTCAAAACAGCTCATCGTTAATCATCATTCATCATTCATCGTTTATCATTTATCGTTCATCATTCATCGTTCATCATTCATTTATCGTTCATCGTTCATCATTCATCTTTCATCATTGGTGAATTCAGTTCATTAGAGGTGACTATCGTACATCATTCATCATTTACGATGGATCCATCATACATAGAACCGTGGTACCCGGCGGCTGTCGGACATCAGTGACAGGATCACCCATCCACTGTGCCTAGGCCTCATCATCATCATTTACATATACGTCTTAACCACTTACATATACTTCGATAGCCACAACTAATTCTTATCATTCAAAACATTATCATTTTCATCACTTATAAAAAATCTTTGAATAAATGCAATTTTTCTTAAATCCAAGCATGCGACGTATATCTTCATAAAATCTTAAAATCGTGATCATGATGCATGAACATTTAAAAAATCATAAATTTGTGCTCAGGGCGCTGCCAGGACCAAAATTTCACCCCGGTGCAAAATGATCATTTTGCCCCTGGAAACCCAAAAATTACTGTTTTGCCCCTAGACGTCTAAAATTGACCCGAAGCTTATCGAACTCCTTAAAACATCCCAAAACATATTTATAAGCATTCATAGATGTAAACTCGAGCTCATTTTACAAATTAACCGATTCGTTTTAAAACTTGGACCGGGGTCCCGGTTTTAACCCGAATCGGACCGAAACTTAACCAAAACTTTCCCAAATTTTTACCATACCTTAAAAACATCTAAAAGGTCCTAAAAACCTCAAAACCAGACCTTTAGACACTCGAATAAGACCCTGAACAGCTGCTGGAAATTCCAGCAAGCCATCGTCCAACTCTAGCCGTGACCCTAGCATGCTTCTAACTACTTCATGCTTAAACCGACTCGAACCAGGCCCTAGACTCGACCCTTAGACAATACTTAAGATCATTCTTAAGCCCTTTTTAACTCAGAACCATCACCTAAGCCCCAAAAAATCAGAACCATGACAGCAGCTACAAGAGACTCAAATTGTGCAGCTTTCATGTTTCTGGTTGTACAGCTTTCTTCAACCAACCAAACCACAAACCACCTTAATTAGGATCATCCTAGGACCCTTAGAGACTGCCTAAATCATAGCCAAGAGCCCCAACCCAGCCCCTAGCCGAAACCATAAGATCAAACACTTACAGCCCTTACATGCATACAAATCTGCGCAGCTGCACTTCTTCTCGTTCCAGCATACTTCCTATCCAACAAGACCCCTAACCACCATAACTATACTCATCCTAGGACCATTAGAGACTGCCTAAACCATGGACAAGAGCCCTGGACCAGCCATTAAGCCATACACGGAACAACAAGATCCAACACCTACAGCTCCTATACGAACCTTGCCACAAACGTCGACCTACAACCATAACTCCGATCTTTAACCCCCTAGGCTCGATCCGTTCATGATACCAGCAAGGTGTCCCCCTTTTTTTAAGTCCTATCAGCCCTCTAACACCGAAAACCAGCAGCCCCTTGCAACTTACCAGAAAAAAAACGTGAGTGGTGATCACAAGATGCAAGAATAAACAAGAAAACCGAAAATCTTTCCTGCACTAGGTTGGATCGAAATTTTAATTGTAAGAACACAATCATCAGCATGTGTATGACGTAAATGAATATGCAGAAATAAGGGTACGGGGCGTGCCTGATGAGTTTGAAGATCAAGAACGATGCGAGGGAACCCGAGAGAAGTTTTTTCTTTGCAAGCTCAAATGAAAACGAGGCCACCAGCTAGAGAGGGTGATGAAAATAAATAGAATGATTCTGAAATGAATGGGTGCCGGCTGGTGTGAGGGTTGTAGGGTTGGGGTTTGGTTAAGGGAGTAATTAGATAGGAATAATTTAGCTAATGGGCCCCAAAATATAAATGAAAAAGGAGTTAGAAGGGTTTTAAGTCCAGTAAGCTTAAAAGTAGGCCCATTAAATCCAAACACACTCCCGAAAAATATTTCGTGTTGGAAAGATTTTGAAAATATTAGTCGAACCCTCAAAAATTATCCCGATTTGAGAATATTTGCGTACCGGTTAAAATAAAATCATGCGGGTCAAGATACCCAATAAAATTTCATTTCTTGAAAAATACCTTTAAAACACATTATATTAATTAATAAAAATTAAACATGTAATAAAATAATTTCTCCTGAAAATTTTCCCGTCTCCGTTCCTCGTTCGAGCGCGAAATGAAACTTAAAAATCTTTAATGAATGAACCTTTAAAATTTCATGAATTAAATTCTACCATGCATGAATTATGCATAAAATGTATAAAAATATTTAAACATAAATTAACAAAATAAAAATTCATTTAAAACTTTAAAACAATTTAATAAAATACCAAATAAATTTAACAACTTGCATGCATGTGGTTTACGCGACCCTTCAAATTCTCGAGACGTTACAATCTCTCCCCCTTAAATTGAATTTCGTCCCCGAAATTCGCTTATCCTTGATAATCAAAAAGTTTAGACTTAGTTCTAGTATCCCAATAGTCCACGCTTCCGCGGCGCAACTCTGATAAAATAATAAATCTTAAGATGTACTTATGTCTCCTCAATCTTAGTAAACTCTACCTTCTAAATCCTCGTTTGCGAAACTCAACTTATAACGACCCATGGTAACCTATTTTTATTTTTTTTATAACATCAAATTTCAACTTTTCTTACAATTTTCAATATTAAAAATGGCAGTCCGAATTTTATCGCATCTTACTTTCTTATACTATACTCAATATGTTCATTGACCTATTATATTAGCATTTATGCAGTTCAACTTGAAAAACCTTAGCACCAAAAATTACTGATCGACTTCTATCCTCTGTAATACGCATAAAATTAAACCTTATTTCAACCTCATAATAATATTAGCCTAAGATCCTTGAATCGAATCTTTATCTTACGGCACCAAACTTACGTAACTTAACTATTTACAAGTATATTCCAAATATAAAATTGTTGTAAACCTTAATTTCGAATAACGTTAATCCATAAAACCCAAGATAGGAAATATCGATCTTCTACCTTAATAATAAAACCATTCTAGTATCAATTACATGCTTAAACTATTTATTCCCCAATTATAATATAGTTGAGGCCTAAGACCCTTGAACTTTCTTCATTGGAACGAATATCGCATTCTTCATGCTTAATTAATTCTAGCGTATAAAACTTAATGAGTTATCCCATGGTAACATTAGACTAACTCTAATAAATCAACTTTGCTTATAGTCTTTAGAGTTCTAGTGTAATGCCCGAGAATTAATTACTGTCAATCAAAGATTATTGACTTATAATTAACGGGATTATGAAAGGGCCCACTGAGACACGATTTAAGATAATGTGCGGCCATTTATCTTGAATTTTTGAATGTGTTGCCGAAGCAACACCGCACCCGCGCTCGTGGTTAGACCGCACCCGCGGTCGATGTCCAGTAGGGTAGGAAATTTTATTCGAAGCAAGACCACACCCGCGGTGCAGGACCGCACCCACGGTGCAAACAAGACCGCACCCGCGGTCGTCGAATTCCAGAAAATGAAAGTGCTGCCGAAGCATGAGCGCACCCGCGGTCCTGAAGCTACCGCACCCGCGGTGCAACGTGTTTTGCAAAAATTGTGCCACCTCGCTGTATGCATGCATTGATATATATATGTAACCAGCTTCGTTTCCCTTTCATTTTTCGAGAAAAGAGTCGAGAAAAGCTTTGGGGGAAGAAGTGAAAGATCCTTACGCCTTTTGTGAAAGATCCGTCCGTTAGATTTTAAATCCGACTTCGGTACTCTGTTCCTATCAACAAAGGCTAAAACTGGACGTAAGTTTTACTACGTTTTTACATGTCTTGAAATTATGATATTGTCAGAATTGAATGGAATTCATATATAATGTTCTTGACATGTTAGACAGCGTAGAATCGAAGTCAGATTAAGAAACAGACCGAATATGGAATTGTTATGAATTTCAGAATGAGATTGACTGGAATTTATATCAGATTTATATGGTGGTTAATTGTAAATTATTGAAATTGGTTTAGACTGATATAGTATTATCAGTATCGCAAGATTGTACTGTTGTACTGTCAGAATTTGATAAAACAGAGACGTTGGGATTTGATTAGAATATTGATACAGAATATTGATATTGTCATTGCCAGATCGAACAGTGACAGACTTTGACTCAGGACTTCGATTGTATCAGAACGACAACAAGAAAGGTATAAATAAATGTTGATACGGGATTGCACAACTCGAGTTAGGTTTGACTTGAGTTTCCCTAAATCACATACTTTATTTTATTGCATTGATATTTGCAGATTATCAGATTGATATGTTAAGTCTATTGAATGATAGCAAAGTCAGAATTTGAGTCTAGGGCAGATCAGCCTAGATAGGGCAGAACCGCCGAGTCTTGGACAGAACTGCTAAGACCCTAGACTTGTGGTATATCGATGAGCTTAGATGTAGATCGACATCTATTGTAGACACTCGATATAGCATGCCCAAGTCTAAGTCTTTGTCAGAACTGCTCAGACCCTAGACTTACGGTGTATCGATGAGCTTAGATGTAGATCGACGTCTATTGTAGACACTCGGTACAGCATACCAAAGTCTAACTTAGATCGGGATCCCTAGATTAGAAATAGGATCATATCAGATCAGATCACGAGTCATTGATTCATGTAGTCAGATTAGATACATGTGTTGATGTTTGTTTATGCTTTTATATATGTTTTATATGATTGCATGTATACATTGTTTATACTGGGATATTTGTATCTCACCGGAGTTATCCGGCTGTTGTCTTGTTTGTATGTGTGCATGACAACAGGTGGGACAGATACAGGGTCACAGAGGTGAAGACAAATCAAGATTAGAGTGGTGATTCCGGACTTGGACTAGAGATAGGGTTTAAACACTTGATAGTAGATGTTGAACCTGAGATGTAAATTATTGTATGACGTATGAAATTCATACTTTTATACTGATATGTATAGGAGTTTGATTCCATTACCTTCCGCATTAAAAAAAAAAAAAATTAGACCCTGTTTACTATAATTGATTAATTAGTCTCAATCATGATTAAAAGATGATTAGCGTCCGGGTCCCCACAACAGGTGGTATCAGAGCGATAGATCCATTAGATTGAGATAGAAGAGGCTAGTGTGCGGGGTAGATTGAGGTTTTCTTTCCTGCTTTTGAATGCTAGCATGTCTTACTGCTTTAATACATATTACTTGTTTATCTGATTTGATATAGTAATGTGTTTTATTGAAATTGGATCAGTACTGATTCTAGATCAGCAGTAAGATGATCAGAGGAGGATTGCAACAGAATTGTTGTACTTGTTACTAATCTATTTGATTATTAGATATGCCTCCGAGACGAGTACCCGAACAGGGAAGTACATCAAATCCTCCAATGGATGTAACACCGACTCCAATGGAAACATTACTGAAACGATTTCAGTCATTTCATCCGCCGACCTTGAAAGGAACAGAGAACGCTGTGGAATGCGAGAGTTGGCTTGATGATATCGAGATGTTGTTCGAATCCTTGGAGTAT
Source organism: Primulina eburnea (assembly GCF_022965805.1). Classification (NCBI taxonomy): domain Eukaryota; kingdom Viridiplantae; phylum Streptophyta; class Magnoliopsida; order Lamiales; family Gesneriaceae; genus Primulina; species Primulina eburnea. The sequence goes on from NC_133102.1 coordinate 32,649,060, forward strand.
ACAGACGAGAGGAGAGTGAAATTGATTGGACATCAGCTGCACGAAGTTGCCAAGGACTGGTGGATTACAAGAAAGAGAGCCATGGAGCATAGAGGTACGATTATTACCTGGAATATATTTAGAACTGAATTTTATCAACGATTCTTTCCAGTGTCGTACCGGAAGGACAAGGGGGCGGAGTTTGCCAATCTAAAGCAAGGACAGATGAACATAGAGGAGTACGTGTCAAAGTTCTCCTCCTTGCTGAAATTTGCTCCACATGTGGCTGACAGCGAAGAAGCTACTGCTGACCAGTTCATCAATGGCTTGAACCCCGATATTTTCACATTGGTGAACACAGGACGACCGAATAATTTTACTGACGCCCTGAACAGAGCTAAAGGAGCAGAAGCCGGTCTGATGAGACAGAAAGGGGCTTCATTTGTACCTTCAGCACTGAGACCACAGCAACCACCTCCCAGAATTGAGGGTGGCAGCAGCAGTGGAGGGAAGAAGGAATTTTTGAAAGCCAGAGGAAAGCAATTCAAGAAATCTGGCAGCAGTTCTTCCAGCTCTGGTGGGACTAGACAGAGCCAGAGTTACACTGGAGCTTATTGCAAGACTTGCGGAGGAAGACATGCAACCGAGCAATGCCAGTGAGTGACTGGTAGTTGCAACATTTGTAAACAGCCAGGACACTTTGCTAAAGTGTGTCCCCAGAGAGGTTCCCAAAGATCGCAGGGAGCCGAGTCATCGGGATCAGCAGCACAGACTGAGAGACGATCCGCTGCTGTTCATACATTCCAGCCAGCGCCAGCTCAGTCACAGCAGAGGCCAGGAGGAAGCCAGACAGTTGGTCAGCCTCCTAGACAGCAGGCCAGAGTCTTCGCTTTGACAGAGGAGCAGGCCCAGGAAGCACCAGATGACGTTGTGGCAGGTAACTGTTCTTTATGTTGTTACTCTGCTTATTTATTAATTGATACCGGTGCTTCACACACATTTATTTCTGAACGAGTTGCATTAAGTCATGCATTGCCTGTAGAGTCTTTAGCTACTGTAGTGTCTATCTCTTCGCCTTTGGGGACAGGTTTGATATCTGTAAATTCGGTTAAACATTGTGTACTACAGTATGACGGGCATGAGATTGAATTAGATTGCATCGTACTTGGGTTGTCGGATTTTGATTGTATTGTCGGTATTGATATGCTGACCAAGTACAGAGCGACTGTTGATTGTTCCACAAGATAGTGAGATTCAAACCAGATATGGCTGAAGAGTGGAAATTTTACGGTAAGGGTTCTAGATCGAGAATTCCTTTAGTATCCGTACTATCTATGACTCGATTGTTACAGAAAGAGCAGAAGGATTCCTTATATATTCAGTAGATTTACTGAAGTCGAGTCCAGCATTGGCAGATCTGCCAGTGGTACGTGAGTTTGCTGACGTCTTCCCAGATGAGATTCCGGGATTACCTCCAGTCAGAGAGATAGACTTCAGCATTGAATTGATGCCAGGTACAGTGCCGATCTCTAGAGCTCCGTACAGAATGGCACCAGTTGAATTGAAAGAATTAAAAGATCAGCTGGAAGACTTACTGGCCAAGGGGTGCATCAGACCTAGTGTTTCTCCTTGGGGTGCTCCAGTATTATTTGTGAGGAAGAAAGACGGTTCGATGAGACTCTGCATCGACTATCGACAACTGAACAAGGCAACGATAAAGAATAAATATCCTTTGCCTCGTATTGATGATTTATTTGATCAGTTGCAGGGTTCTTCAGTATATTCCAAAATTGATTTAAGATCGGGATATCATCAGCTGAGAGTCAGAGATTCTGATATCTCAAAGACAACATTCAGAACCAGGTATGGCCATTATGAATTTATTGTCATGCCATTTGGTTTGACGAATGCTCCAGCTGTGTTTATGGGATTAATGAACCGTGTCTTCCAGAAATATCTCGATGATTTTGTGATTATTTTCATCGATGATATTTTGATTTATTCAAAGAATATGAGTGAGCATGCTGAGCATCTAAGAACTGTGTTGCGAATTCTAAGGGCTGAGAAGTTATATGCTAAACTGTCGAAATGTGAGTTTTGGCTAAGACATGTAGTATTTCTGGGTCATATTATATCTGGAGATGGTATATCAGTGGATCCCAGTAAAGTGGAAGCCGTGATTTCTTGGCCAAGACCGACGTCAGTGCCCGAAATTTGCAGTTTCATGGGTTTAGCAGGATACTACCGTCGATTCATTAAAGATTTCTCGAGTATAGCTAAACCAATTACTCAGCTGACTCAGAAGAATGCTCCATTTGTTTGGTCTGAAGAATGTGAGACCAGTTTTCTGGAGTTGAAGAAGAGGTTGACCAGTGCACCGGTGTTGACTATTCCATCCGGTACTTGTGATTTTGTGGTTTATTGCGACGCTTCTCATAGAGGGTTATGATGTGTGCTGATGCAACGAGGGCATGTTATCGCTTATGCCTCAAGACAGCTTAAACCACATGAGACTCGTTATCCAATTCATGATCTAGAATTGGCAGCCATTGTCTTTGCATTAAAGATATGGCGACACTATCTTTATGGCGAAAAGTTTGAGATATATTCTGATCATAAGAGTTTGAAATATCTGTTTTCACAATCTGAATTGAATATGAGACAGCGAAGATGGCTTGATTTGCTGAAAGATTTTGATTGTGAAATCAAATACTATCCAGGAAAGTCTAATGCAGCAGCAGATGCACTGAGTCGAAAGGTATGTTCTTTATCTTTGTCGACGATCGGTGTTTCAAATTTGATAAAGGACTGCTGTTTGTCTGAACTAGCATTTGAAATAGATTATAGATCGTTGAGACTTTATACGGTGCAAGTAGAACCGGAACTGATTATGAAGATTAAAGCGGCTCAGAAAGTTGATCAGAATGTACAGAAATCAGTATCGATGGTTAGAGCAGGACATCGATCAGAGTATCAGGTACGTGATAACGTTTTGTACGTGAATAATCGTCTAGTTGTGCCGAATATTTCAGAGTTGAGACGACAGATATTGTCAGAAGCGCACAACAGTCGATTTAGTATTCATCCTGGTGGCAGAAAGATGTACAATGATTTGAAAAGACAGTTCTGGTGGAAACAAATGAAGAATGATATTGCAGATTTGTTTCCAAATGTCTGAATTACCAACAGGTGAAAGCAGAAAGAAAGAAACCAGGAGGTTTATTACAGAGCTTGTCCATTCCTGAATGGAAATGGGTCACATTTCCATGGATTTTGTGACACAGTTGCCACGTTCCTCCCGAGGTTGTGATGCGATTTGGGTCGTGATTGACAGATTGACCAAATCTGCATGTTTTATACCGTACAAGATGACGTACAGATTTGACCAGATGACAGAGATCTATGTCAGAGAAGTGGTCAGATTGCATGGAGTGCCGAAGTCGATTGTATCAGATCGTGATCCTCGATTTACTTCGCGCTTCTGGCAGAGTTTGCAGCAGGCTCTCGGTACGAAGTTACATCTGAGTACCGCATATCATCCCAGACCGACGGACAGTCAGAGCGGACTATCCAGACATTGGAAGATATGCTGAGAGCAGTAGTGCTAGATTTTGGCACTAATTGGCAAGATGCATTGCCTCTTTGTGAATTTTCGTACAACAACAGCTATCAGACGAGTATTGAGATGGCACCATTTGAAGCGTTGTATGGAAATAAGTGCAGATCCCCTCTCTATTGGGATGATATCTCTGAAGTACCTGAGATTGGACCAGATATGATCAGAGATATGACAGAAAAAGTGAAGCTAATTCGAAAGAAAATGAAGTCAGCGCAAGACAGACAGGCCAAATATGCCAATGTTCGACGTAGACCGTTGGTATTTGAGGTTGGAGACCGAGTATTTTTAAAGATTTCACCTGTCAGAGGAGTTGTCAGATTTGGCAAGAAAGGGAAACTGTCCCCACGATATATTGGGCCTTATGAAATCCTCGAGAAGAAAGGGATCGTGCCTATCGACTCGCTTTACCGCCTTCATTATCTGGGATACATGATGTCTTTCATGTATCGTTATTAAGGAAATATCTTCCTGATGCTTCACATGCTATTCAACCAGACGAGGCCGAATTGGATGAGACGTTGAGCTATGTTGAAAAACCGATTCAGATTATTGATCGTATAGAAAAAAAGCTCAGAACGAAGACTATTCCACTTGTAAAAGTTCAATGGACTCGTCATGGTACTGAAGAAGCAACTTGGGAAACTGAATCAGATATGAGACAAGAATTCTCGGAGTTGTTTCGATAATGTAAATTTCTTATACAGTTTTGTATATACTCCTTATTGATACGAATGAAATGCCTATGATTTCGAGGACGAAATCGTATCTTAGGGGGGAGAAATGTAATGCCCGAGAATTAATTACTGTCAATCAAAGATTATTGACTTATAATTAACGGGATTATGAAAGGGCCCACTGAGACACGATTTAAGATAATGTGCGGCCATTTATCTTGAATTTTTGAATGTGTTGCCGAAGCAACACCGCACCCGCGCTCGTGGTTAGACCGCACCCGCGGTCGATGTCCAGTAGGGTAGGAAATTTTATTCGAAGCAAGACCACACCCGCGGTGCAGGACCGCACCCGCGGTGCAAACAAGACCGCACCCGCGGTCATCGAATTCCAGAAAATGAAAGTGCTGCCGAAGCATGAGCGCACCCGCGGTCCTGAAGCTACCGCACCCGCGGTGCAACGTGTTTTGCAAAAATTGTGCCACCTCGCTGTATGCATGCATTGATATATATGTAACCAGCTTCGTTTCCCTTTCATTTTTCGAGAAAAGAGTCGAGAAAAGCTTTGGGGGAAGAAGTGAAAGATCCTTACGCCTTTTGTGAAAGATCCGTCCGTTAGATTTTAAATCCGACTTCGGTACTATGTTCCTATCAACAAAGGCTACAACTGGACGTAAGTTTTACTACGTTTTTACATGTCTTGAAATTATGATATTGTCAGAATTGAATGGAATTCATATATGATGTTCTTGACATGTTAGACAGCGTAAAATCGAAGTCAGATTAAGAAACAGACCGAATATGGAATTGTTATGAATTTCAGAATGAGATTGACTGGAATTTATATCAGATTTATATGGTGGTTAATTGTAAATTATTGAAATTGGTTTAGACTGATATAGTATTATCAGTATCGCAAGATTGTACTGTTGTACTGTCAGAATTTGATAAAACAGAGACGTTGGGATTTGATTAGAATATTGATACAGAATATTGATATTGTCATTGCCAGATCGAACAGTGACAGACTTTGACTCAGGACTTCGATTGTATCAGAACGACAACAAGAAAGGTATAAATAAATGTTGATACGGGATTGCACAACTCGAGTTAGGTTTGACTTGAGTTTCCCTAAATCACATACTTTATTTTATTGCATTGATATTTGCAGATTATCAGATTGATATGTTAAGTCTATTGAATGATAGCAAAGTCAGAATTTGAGTCTAGGGCAGATCAGCCTAGATAGGGCAGAACCGCCGAGTCTTGGACAGAACTGCTAAGACCCTAGACTTGTGGTATATCGATGAGCTTAGATGTAGATCGACATCTATTGTAGACACTCGATATAGCATGCCCAAGTCTAAGTCTTTGTCAGAACTGCTCAGACCCTAGACTTACGGTGTATCGATGAGCTTAGATGTAGATCGACGTCTATTGTAGACACTCGGTACAGCATACCAAAGTCTAACTTAGATCGGGATCCCTAGATTAGAAATAGGATCAGATCAGATCACAAGTCATTGATTCATGTAGTCAGATTAGATACATGTGTTGATGTTTGTTTATGCTTTTATATATGTTTTATATGATTGCATGTATACATTGTTTATACTGGGATATTTGTATCTCACCGGAGTTATCCGGCTGTTGTCTTATTTGTATGTGTGCATGACAACAGATGGGACAGGTACAGAGTCACAGAGGTGAAGACAAATCAAGATTAGAGTGGTGATTCCGGACTTGGACTAGAGATAGGGTTTAAACACTTGATAGTAGATGTTGAACCTGAGATGTAAATTATTGTATGACGTATGAGATTCATACTTTTATACTGATATGTATAGGAGTTTGATTCCATTACCTTTCGCATTAAAAAAAAAAAAAAATTTAGACCCTGTTTACTATAATTGATTAATTAGTCCCAATCATGATTAAAAGATGAATAGCGTCCGGGTCCCCACATCTAGAATCCCCATATCACGATTCTAGATTTCTTACTCGATAAAAATCTTAATATTCGTTCACTGGTAACCTATGTTGAACCCCACTAATTCTTTTTTATTTATTTTTTTTCCACCCAAAATTCTCCGTACAAACACCTATTTCATAAAATTAAAATTCAAGCTTACACAACCCAAATAGTATTAGATAACATAATTCCAACACATATATTCACTTATTCCCAAGTTTCTTAATGACTTACAAAAATTTCCTCACGACAAAGTGTCTACCTCAATTTCTTACATTCGTCTATCGAGTAAACTAACTATCAATCATACCCAATTTTCTAGAAAATTTAAATTCCAACAAATGCATAATTTTAACTCTTAAGATCACGATTAAAACTTAAGCTACACCAAACCTTAGGATCCCAAAAATTAATTTAACTTCCAGTCTAATCTTGTAACTTGACTAAATGATCACTTTACCTTAAATTGTTATCACTCTAAATTCTTAATTAATTAATTTTTTTTTCCATTATCTTATTCCATTAACATTTAGATTTCCAGGCCCAATATTGAATCATCCTACAATACCATTGATTGTTATTCTTTATTACATTATAACACAGATATAACCAAGTTCTAATTATCTCTTCAAGCTCAAATCACCGAAAAGTCTTATCATTTAAACCATTCAATTCTCACTTACTGCTAAACAAATCTCCAAATTTCTTACAAATTTCCAAATTAGTTCTTACTTTCCTCGAATATTATCTGAATTTGTCCTTAAATCTCGAGAATCCAGCAATTTCCCATAAGTTCTTGGCGTTCTTAATCCCATTTTATAGGTTTCTCGTAACATAAACTTCAATAATCTTAAGATTATTAGAGCCAAGATCAATTCTCATAACCTCGAAAATTACTGATTTTACCCAAGTGTTCCTTTAAAGTTTGAATTTAATCCTCAAAATTTCAGAATTTGCAATTTGGCTCTTAAAGTTCTCAAAAATATATTTTTTTGGCCCTATAACTCCTCGAAATTTGCATTTTTTTCCATAAAATTTTCGAGTTGACCTCATTAAACCTTAAAATTCTCAAAACTAAAAATTTAATCCCAAAGTGTGGAAAATTCAAAATAGTCCCTTAGAATTTTATTCTTGCACTTAAGTTCTCAAATTATTGGTTAGTAACAGTTAGGTCCTTTGTAATGCCCAAGAAATGTCATAGAATTAATCAGATAAGATTAATGTAATGTCCCAAGACTTGTGGAATTGATCAGATAAGATTATGGGAGGTTGCACGGACCAAAAATATAATTCTTAGAAGTTTGCACAACCGCACCCACGGTGCTAGCACGACCGCCCCCGCGGTGCGTGTGCAGAAAATGTAGTGCAAAACCGTAGCTACACCGCACCCGCGGTATTAGACGGAGCGCACCCGCGCTGATGACACCGCACCCGCGGTCTTGTAGGAAGCGCACCCGCGGTCTGAGCTGCCGAGAAAGTAAGGATAGACATTGCATGGAGCGCACCCGCGGTGCATATATGACCGCACCCGCGGTGCGACGTGCTGCACAAAGAAGCGTGCCACGTTTTCCTTTATGCATGTAGTATATATAGAGGTGATGGCACGTTTATTCTTCAGAAAATGCAGAAAGGAGGCGGAATCTTGGAAGAAAATCCTTACGCCTTTTCGATTTGCGATTGTGGAAGATCTGTCTACCAGAATTCAAATCCGACTTCAGTTTTGAGCTCCTCTCGACACGAGCTACACAAGGACGTAAGTTTCGTTACGTTTTGCGATGTTTTGAAATTAGGATGTTGTCAGAACTGAATATGATTCAGATATGGTGTTTCTGCTGTAGTGATCATTGTATAATCGAAGACAGATTGAAGAATAGATTGGTTATACAATTGTTATGATTTTCAGAAGATATTGATTGAGATTAAACACTAGATTTGTATTGTTCTTGATTGAAGAATAGAGAGATGATTATTCTTGTATGTCTGGATAGATTATTCAGTAGATATGTGAAGTCAGATCGAAGAAAGAATACCGTATGTCTGTGTTTTGTATTTCAGCATCTCTGAAGATGTATTTGTTAGATATTCATATGCTGGAAACAGATTGATCAGATTCAGATATGATTTCGATTAGATTGTGATATTATTGATATGACTCAGATTGTATCTTGTTCAGACATTGATCAGATTGTATACTGAATTGAGTATTGATCAGAACAGATTGTGAATTGAGTTACACATTGATACAGTGTATTTATATTGTCATTTCAGATCGGATATGGACAGACTGGACTTCAAGACTTCGTCTTCCTCAGACGGGGACGACAAAGGTATAATTCATGTGATATTCGGGAAGAAACAACTCAATTGAGATCACCATTGGAGTTGCCCAATAAATCACATACTATATTCTTGTTTATATATTTGTTTATAGAACTTGTATATAAATCTTGCTATGCTTTGTTTACAGAGCATGTGGCATTGCATTAGAATGATTATGCTTGTTTACAGATTTTGTATTCATGCATTAAGATAGGACAGTCTGGAGATCAGGCAGACTTCTAGATGTTCGGCGATATCTCAGCTTAGGGGAAGATCACCGCCCCTTTGTAGACGTGGATACAGATCAGGCCGAAGTCTAGGAATAAGACGTACAGCACCTCGATTGGTGGGGTAGGTGACAGCCAGTGACGTCTTATTCACCCCGGGATCCCTAGAGTTATAGATCGAGTCAAGTCTAGACATGATTTGATTAGGACGTCATGCTTATATGGATGTGGCTCCTAGATCATGGGACCCATCGTTATTGCTTTCAGTTGTGCTAGCATGTTTTATTATTTAGATTGTTGATATGCATGTTTATCTGATTTGAGTTGCATGCTTAATTTCATAGATTATGAAATATATTGTGTTTATACATGATCACATGTTTTATGAATTAGTTTGGTTATATACATGCTTACCATGTTTTATACTGGGATTTATTCTCACCGGAGTTATCCGGCTGTTGTCTTGTTTTGTATGTGTGCATGACAACAGGTGGGGAAGGATCGGGGTCAAGATGACGATGAGAGAAGACGAGTGTAGCGTGGTGATTCCGGACTTACAGTAGATTGGATTTTACTACTAGAATTTTAGTAGTAAACCTTAGATTAGAATGTTGTACATTATTGTATTTTTAATACTGAATTGTATTTTATATACAGACATGTATAGTATTTAGATTCCATTACCTTCCGCAGTTATATAATTTAAAAAGAAAAATTTTAGACCCTGTTTATCAGAACAGATAATTAAATCCCAACGATGATTAAGAACTTGATTAGCGTCCGGGTCCCCACATCCTTAAAATTTTCAATCCATACAATTCAATCCTAAGGTCCCACTAGGCAGAGCATGCATCCTAAATAAATTCTACGTTTTTATACTTCCAAAGATCGTCGTAGTTTTCGAATCATTAAGTCTTACATGGAATCCTCAAAAATTAATTCAACTAGCAACCACGAGCCATCAGTAATTTCTTAGAAATTCTACAAGTCCCAAAAGCATTCATAATTTTTCAAGATTAACTTATTACCCCAAAGAGTAGAACATCAGTACTACTAACCTAAAAATCAATATAATCAAATCATTATCAACATCCCCTAAAGCCCAATATTCGAATTCTTAGACACGTCCAATTCCAAACGTAACCAACATGCAATTTAATCTAGTTTTTAAAATAGTAAATCAATAAATAATAAAAGCAGTTAAACATATAACGTAGATCATCATAAAGCGTAAATCATGTTAACATGCAGGTGATAAGAGTAAATCATTTAAAACATTTAAACCATAAAAGCTTACAGACTTGAGGCTTAAAGACTGAGCTGCAGAAACTGGCGGTGGCACAACCTTATACAGGACCCTGGCTTTGATACCAACTATTAAGTCTACTCATTTTAAAAGTGCGGAAATAATTTTTTTTTATTCTAGCATTTTCGAAATAGTATTTAAATATTTCGCATTCATGTGCTGTACAGAAAAATATAACATTTAAAAATTATCTTAAATATTTTTCAGTAAAAATAACGCAGTTTAAAATAACCCAACTCGTCTAAAATCATACGTAAACATAAACGTATAAAATTCTTAAAATCATCAACGTATGAAAATATTCATCTCCTCTCAATCTAATAAATCGTAATGCAGAAAACATGTGGTCATCGGGTCATGTCAGCGCACCAGGTTTGCCTACTCAGAGTTCGGCACCTCAAGTCTCTTCATCGTGAAGCTCACCTGCATCACATATGCCTAGTGAGTCTAAAGACTCAACACACCTACATCGTTAATAGCAAATACATATACATAGCACACAGCAGTGAAAAATACCATACTCAACATACATTTCATGAACTTTAAAAACGTAACATAAATGTGTCGTGTAAAATCATGACGTGTCAAAACAGCTCATCGTTAATCATCATTCATCGTTTATCATTTATCGTTCATCGTTCATCATTCATCGTTCATCATTCATTTATCGTTCATCATTCATCATTTATCATTGGTGAATTCAGTTCATTAGAGGTGACTATCGTACATCATTCATCATTTACAATGGATCCATCATACATAGAACCGCGGTACCCGGCGGCTGTCGGGCATCAGTGACAGGATCACCCATCCACTGTGCCTAGGCCTCATCATCAGCATTTACATATACGTCTTAACCATTTAAATATACTTCGATAGCCACAACTAATTTCCATCATTCAAAACATTATCATTGTAATGCCTGAAGTAAATATTACAATTTGTTGATTTAGTCATGGGAGATTACTAAATAATTAATGATTTTTAAAAAGAGAAATATGATATATTTTGGTCATATGAAGTCCGAATGATTTAAAATTTGGATATAACGTAGAAAACTCAAAGATATAGAAGTTTTATGTTTTGAGTTTTGGGAAATTTGATCGTTTAGCTGGTCCAAAGGGATGTACCGGTGTTAAAATGTTAAATATTATTAATATAATATAATATAATATTTAAAAAAAATAAAAATAAAAAAAATGGATAAATTTGAAACTCACAAACGTGAGTTTCATTAATCGGCAGAAGACATTTGACAGAGAAAATCGAGAGAGGAGAGAGGAGATAACATTTTAATTTTCTTTTCGATCGTGCGATTTATCGGTTTATCCAATCGACGAACCGACTTCAGTTCTGGAATCGTTGACACGAGGTCTTCGATTTGAGGTATAAATTATATAGTTTTGGTGATGTTTGAAATTCGTCGATTTTTGGAATAAATCTGATAAATTGTTAAATCATACTGAATTTGAAGATTGTTGAATAGTATATGATTTTAACGAAGTAGAGAAGATTATAGTGGTGTTATTTTGAATTATTCCTAATTTGTTTTAATTAGGGATTTTTAATCGTTGGGTTGAGATTGGTGAGTTGTTTATCAGTTGTTATTAATTCTGATTATATATTCGGAGTCTACGAAGTATAGGCTACACGTTGATATAAAGTTTTCGTAATTTGACGGATGTTGTAAAATAGCATATTATTTGAAGTTAATTAATTAGGGTGTATTTGATGGTAGTATTGTGAATTAAATACACCAGATTATTAAATTGTTGAACGATACGAATTTATAATCGAGTTTTATATTTTGTTGAATTAATTGTTGTTGGGCTATTTGATGTTAGATATTGAGGCTGTTATAACTCTGTTGATACGGTGACAATGATCTGATAGTTATTGTTGAGTTATTTAGATACATCACAAGCCTCAGGATCAAATAAATAGCCAGATTGTATATATACTCGATTATCAGGTACGTGTTGACGTACAAGCATATGTTGTTATTGTTTAGTATTGATGAATACTATTGTGTTGAACGATGGTAAATCACTGGATATGGGTGATTTGATATTATATTTGTTGTTGTTTATTATTGTTGATGTTGTTGGCTGTCGTTGTTGGGAGACTTCACGTTGATGTTGTTCATTCAACGATATTGCTGTCGTCGGAGTTGGGGTGCGACGTATCGTTGATGTTATTCGTTCGACGATATTGCTGTCGTCGGTGTTGGGGTGCGACGTATCGTCGATGTTGTTGTTCGTTCGACGATATTGCTGTCGCCGGTGTTGGGGTGCGACGTATTGTCGATGTTGTTGTTCGTTCGACGATATTGCTGTCGCCGGAGTTGGGGTGCGACGTATCGTCGATGTTGTTGTTGCAGTAGCATGTGAGTGATGTTGTTGGTGGTTTGATTGTCCAGAAACAGCAAAGGGAGTATTTCTGTTATGATTTCAGTTATATTTTATGTTGTTAATATAACTGTTATGTATTACGTTGATGATTGTTGTATATGCTCACCCTTTGGGGGCTGTTTCTGTTGGACAAGTTACAGGACTATGCTGTGAGATAGGATAGTGGTGAAGGACTAGGTGTGTCTAGTCAAACAATCCTGTAGTTGATAGTAGATAGAGACAGTATGGTTCATTGTCTTACTTGAGTTGTATGTGTGTATTTATTATACTGTGTCTGCTACACTGACATAGATAGTGTGGTAATTGTACTATTTTGTCGTATATGCATTATATTATTACGTCGTCGAAAAGAAAATTTTTATGCATATGATGTCACATATTGTATGATTACGTGGCGAGGTTTGGGGCACCACATTCATTTTTTTCACTTATAAAAAATCTTTGAATAAATGCAATTTTTCTTAAATCCAAGCATGCGACGTATATCTTCATAAAATCTTAAAATTGTGATCATGATGCATGGACATTTAAAATATCATAAATTTGTGCTCAGGGCGCTGCCAAGACAAAAATTTCACCCCGGGTGCAAACTGACCATTTTGCCCCTGGAAACCCAAAAATTATTGTTTTGCCCCTAGACGTCTAAAATTGACCCGAATCTTACCGAACTCCTTAAAATATCCCAAAACATATTTATAAGCATTCATAGACGTAAACTAGAGCTCATTTTACAAGTGCGGAAATAATTTTTTTTTATTCTAGCATTTTCGAAATAGTATTTAAATATTTCGCATTCATGCGCTGTACAGAAAAATATAACATTTAAAAATGATCTTAAATATTTTTCAGTAAAAATAACGCAGTTTAAAATAACCCAACTCGTCTAAAATCATACGTAAACATAAACGTATAAAATTCTTAAAATCATCAACGTATGAAAATATTCATCTCCTCTCAATATAATAAATCGTAATGCGGAAAACATGTGGTTATCGGGTCATGTCACCGCACCAGGTCTGCCTACTCAGAGTTCGGCACCTCAAGTCTCTTCATCGTGAAGCTCACCTGCATCACATACGCCTAGTGAGTCTAAAGACTCAACACACCTGCACCGTTAATAGCAAATACATATACATAGCACACAGCAGTGAAAAATACCATACTCAACATACCTTTCATGAACTTTAAAAACGTAACATAAATGTGTCGTGTATAATCATGACGTGTCAAAACAGCTCATCGTTAATCATCATTCATCGTTTATCATTTATCGTTCATCGTTCATCATTCATCGTTCATCATTCATTTATCGTTCATCATTCATTTATCGTTCATCATTCATCATTTATCATTGGTTAATTCAGTTCATTAGAGGTGACTATCGTACATCATTCATCATTTACGATGGATCCATCATACATAAAACCGCGGTACCCGGCGGCTGTCGGACATCAGTGACAGGATCACCCATCCACTGTGCCTAGGCCTCATCATCAGCATTTACATATATGTCTTAACCATTTAAACATACTTCGAGAGCCACAACTAATTTCCATCATTCAAAACATTATCATTTTCATCACTTATAAAAAATCTTTGAATAAATGCAATTTTTCTTAAATCCAAGCATGCGACGTATATCTTCATAAAATCTTAAAATCGCGATCATGATGCATGGACATTTAAAATATCATAAATTTGTGCTCAGGGCGCTGCCAGGACAAATATTTCACCCCGGGTGCAAAATGACCATTTTGCCCCTGGAAACCCAAAAATTACTGTTTTGCCCCTAGACGTCTAAAATTGACCCGTGTGGGGACCCGGACGCTAATCACGTTCTAAATCATAATTACGACTAATTAATTAATTTGTATAAACAAACAGTGTCTATTTTTTTTTTTTTTAAATTATACAGCGGAAACGTAATGTAATTAAATTCAAATTACATATTAAACATAACCTACAATTATTGTATAATCTACAATAATCCGACTAGGTTCAACTACAAGTCAGTGCTGAATCCTAAGTTGCTTCAAAGCCCGGATCTCCACGCTATCTAGTCCAGCCTCGTACTCTTCTTGACCCTGATCCTAGCCCACCTGTTGCCATGCACACATACAAAACAAGACAACAGCCGGATAACTCCGGTGAGATATAAATATCCCAGTATAAATCATGTATACATGCAATCATATAAATCATATAAAAGCATATAACAGAAAATCATATCCCATATCAAAATCATGACATGAAATAATAACAAGATTAAATCATATTCTAAACATGTACCCTATTCAGGAACATAATCAATATCAAGAATAATTCCTATTCTAAACCTGTACCAATATCAGGAACAGCAAAGAACATGAACCATATTCAGGAACATAAATGAATATTAATCAATACAATAAGATATAACTGTCACTCAGTCCAGTGACTCTACATTTTAGACTAGACTCAATCCTAGCCTAGGGATCCCGGTTTCCAGACATTGGCATTCCATATCGACCAACAGTAATAGAAAAGACTCCAGTTCTATCCACGTCGATATCGTATCGATCACCAGTAATAGAGAAGCTCTGTTTCTATCCACATCAGTATAGTATCGATCACCAGTAATAGAAGAAACTCCGATTCTATCCACATCGATATAACATCGATCAACAGTAATAGAAGAAGTTATAATTCTATCCACATCGATACAATACTGATCACCAGTAATAGAATGAGCTATAATCCTATCCACATCGATAGCCAATTATCCAGTAGCAGACTATGGCACTTCCGCCAATACAATATCTTATGACATCGTGCAATGTGCCCGTGGTACTCCTACCACTATCAGGCACTTCTGTCACAAGATTACTCGTCTAACACCTGTTATCTATAATTCAAGAGAACAAGTATATCAATCAACTCAATGCAAATATCAATGCAATAAGTAAGGTATGTGATTTAGGGAAACTCGAGTCAAACCTCACTCGAGTTGTGCACTCCCAACTCAATCTGGTAATAACAATACCGAACAGATATAATATCAATATACAACTCAATTCAATATCTGTTCTGATCAATATTCAAATCAAAACACATAACCTGATCGATGTCACTTGAGATACAATCTAATCCATATCGACGATATCACGATATAATCGAAATCACTACTGAATCTGATCAATATCAATCAACTGATGTTTCGACGGTATAACAATACAATCTCGATAACCTCGTCAGTCCAAACATCACAGATATAATATCAGATCTCATAATCAATATCGATACTAGTCATAATCTCAATAACCATGCATATCTGATATGAATTCTCAGTCAAATCGACTCCAAAAATCATAACAATTACATGACCAGTCCGTTCTTTAATCTGACTTCGATTCTATGATGTCTAACATGACAAGAACATCATAAGGCGTAAGGATTTTTCACAAAAGGCGTAAGGATTTTTCACTCTTTTCCCGGACCCTTTTCTCGGTTTCCTTCTTTATGAATTCTGAGGGATTTAGCAAATATATACGTATATATATCAATTTGCTCGGTTAAAGAAACGTGGCTTGTTTTCATGCATTTTGGTCGGCGCTCGGGCGGTAAGAAAATACCGCTCGAGCTCGGCACTCTCTGTCCAAGAATTCTCCGAATGCACTTTGGCGCTCGGGCGGTCACAAACTACCGCCCGGGCGCCACATCTTCTGTCCAAGACGTGTTGCTATTGAACTTTGGCGCTCGAGCGGTCATTTCTTACCGCTCGGGCGCCACTTGTTCTGTCCAACAATTCGCACCCTTCACATAACATCTTATTTCGTGTCCCGATTAATCCTTTCATAATCATATCAAATTTATAACTCAATAATTACAGATTACCAGGATTAAATTTCCGGGCATTACATTTCTCCCCCTCTAAGATATGATTTCGTCCCCGAAATCACAAACCCTCAACTCGTGTTAGACAGATAATCAGATCATATCTTAAATCAGATATAAGAAGGAGACATATCGAAACGACAATAATCTCATATCAACGAAATCAATCGTGATAGAATCAACCTCAGAACCATGGCTATACAATATCCGTATATGCCAATCTCCAGTTCATAACAAATCAGTATTTGCATCTGCTACCAAATTTGTTAATCCTAGCCAAAGATATATTCAATCTTCGGCTTCAAATACCAACAGTCATCGTCCGACATTGGCTTAATAGTCTATGTATTCTGAGCTATCCTCGTTCCTTCTGAATCAGTTTCATTTTTCTTATCAGATTTCTGATCGTATCAAATCTGATCTCAGGTATCATCGCAATATCATCCACATCCGAAGGAAATCCGCAGTTCTCATGGTACAATACCTCGACTAAAACTATTTGGATACTCATCTGATAGCTATTATTGTACCATAATTCACAGGTGACAAGGAATCATGTCAATTAGTGCTAAAATCCAGCACTACATTTCCTGGATATCTTCCAGTATCAGGATAGTTCACTCCGACTATCCGTCAATTTATAAATCATAGATGAAAAATCATGTCATATACTCAGCCAAAAGTATAAAATCAAACGAAACTCACAGTCTGATAACATCAACTCTGGCATTCAATACAATCTGACACATGTTTCTGACATACCTCTCAGTCGTCTGGTTATATTTGTACATCATCCTGTACAATAGCATCTATACCGATTTGAACAATCGTTCAATCATAACCACTATCTTGGCAAGATTACAGTAGTGTCATCGCACAATCCATAGAATTGTACTCCCATTTCTATTTAGCTATCAAATATCAAGATCATTAATCTAAAAGTTTCTATCTGTCTGTCTTCATCGGTCGGCGATTTAGACATTTCAATACAAATTCTGACTTAACTGATTTTCATCTGTTTATTTCAAAACTGTCTATTCGAATTATCACACATTTCCTGTTATCAGAATAGTACTGAATCTACTATTGTGTGCATCTGACAATACCTGTCAATTTCCAATTCGAATATCTGACATAAACAAATCAGCTAATAAGATAAATTAAAGAAAAATACCTACCTGGTATTCGGTTCTGACTATCAAAATCAAATTCTGGACAGTCTGATCAAACTTCTGAACTGCTTTAATCTTCAAAATCAGTTCTGACTCGACTGAACTGTATGTAAGCTCAACGGTTCATAACAATCGGTATCAAACACGGATTCAGAATGATAACAATACCGGATCAGATTCAAAATATCAATACGCAATACTTATTTAATAACTGCATAGAATGCCAATTTCTGACATTTCGAAAATTCTGCCATATTCAATGTCGTTCTCAGCCAATGATCATGGTCTCACTGTGATACAATCAATCAGTATACCATCTTCAGATATCACAGACTCTGATCCCGATTCATATCCGAACAATTCTGTATACAACACTCTCAGTACCCAGAATATTCAATGTCATTCCAACTGTTCAGTTCAATCAATCATATGCTGTGAATATATCAAAATGTCATAGATAAACCGAGCATAAAATCATCAGAACACTTCCGAGTACAGGATTTATCAACCCATAACAAGAACTGAAGGATTTTCCAGAGAAACACATAATCAGATGTAATTCTAACTCTTCAGGCAATAAATCTTTCAACTGATATCTCAATTCTTTCAATTCAATCAATATCAGTCTATAAGAAATTCTAAAGTGAAATCAATACCTGAAATCACATCAAGGCCGAAATCACTCTCCCTGATACAGGACCAACCTGAAATCTCATCTGCCAGCCTATAGCAAACTTCCTGATACTAGTAAATCAATCCCTGATAGGCTCATCTTCAGTCATAAACTGAATACATAAGGAATTACTCCATTCCTTTCGATAATCATCGAATCTTATATAATACGGATATCAAGGACTTCAAAATCAAGAATCCTTACCGTATATCATTCATTTTTTGGCCATTTCAGGTCCGAATCTTACCATCTCCTGGCAAGAATCTATACTAGCTCTGTACTTGTTCGATATATCAATATCAATCATGCAGTCATCATCAGACAATACAAGTACAAGCTAGTCTAACTCAATCTCATTCTCAACTTACTGCAGTATATGATATATCACAGAATATCACTGATATCAAATTCTTTCCCCAAAAAAATAAGGAATCAAGACTACAGTAAATACAGACTCAACAGGTACATCATATATCAGTGCCACTCAATCATGGATAATCATAAGGAATGCATTAGTATATATCAATACATATGCAATCTAATCATAAAAGATCAGTACTTGTCACTGTATCATTCAGTATGTCTTGGGTCTGTTTCTCGATCCTTCCCACCAGAGGATTCTGCTCCCTGAAATCTTCGGGGACCTCTCTGTGGACAAGCTTTAGCAAAATGTCCTTGCTGTTTACAGATATTGCACCTACCAGTTACTCCCCGGCATTGCTCCGTGGAATGTCTTCCACCGCAATTCCTGCAATAAACTCCAGTATAACTCGGACTAGAACCACTGGAGCTAGATGAACCACTCCCTAACTTCTTGAATGGCTTCTTTCGAGCTTTCAGCAAATCCTGCTTTCCACTCGTACTACCGCGATCAATCCGGAGAGAAGGTTGCTGTGTCTGGGGTTGCACCGCACACAACCTTTTTAGTTGTCTAATCAGACTCGTCTCCGCTCTCTTTGCTCTACTCAAAATATCAGCAAAATGGTACGGCCGCTGCATATTCATCAATGCAACTATCTCCGAGTTCAATCCTCTGATGAACTGAGCCGTTACAGCTTCATCATTCCCAGCTACATGGGGAGCAAAACGTAGTAGAGTAGAGAATTTATCAACATACCCTTCAACATTCAGTTGACCTTGGCTCAAATTCTCAAATTCTACTTTCTTGTCCTCTCGGTACGATCCTGAGAAGAATCTTCGATCAAATTCAGCTTTAAAGACTTCCCATGTAATCACAGTACCACGTAGTTCTAATATTCCTTTGGTTGTAATCCACCAACTCCTGGCAGTCTCTCGTAACTGATGGAATACCAGTTTAACTTTCTGTTCCTCTGTACAATCAACTAAATCAAACATGATTTCTATATCATCAAACCAGTTTTCACAACCTTCAGACGTCTCGATACCACTCAGAATCGGCGGTTGTAGTAGCTGGAACTCTCTCAGCTTTACTTCCATCTGAGTTTCTGATACATCTATCTGATCAGACGAAGTACTACCCCTTTCTGGAATTCTTCTAGGAGGAATATCTGATAATCACAGACGTTAGTAGTAAAAGGAGACAGATCCGTCTCAATCCCAATCCTGGTCAGCTTACCTCTGATCAAGTGTAATGCCCGAATTTTGATATAATATGGCAGTAGTTGTGATGGTTCTTAGCTTACGTTATGATATGAATGGTAATGATGTTATAGAATGGAATAGATAATGGATGGGTAGAATCAAAGGTGGAATTTGAGCTAAATAGGTAATGGATGTGCAGAAACGGTATGAAAAATATGGCACAAGTTGTGGTTTTTAGCATAATGTTTTGTATATTGATCCAATTGATGTGAGGCCTTTTCCATTAGAAAGATAAGACATAAGGCTATAACTTTCCAGTTTTGAGTTTTGTTCAAATCATTAGGGAAGACGAGCCAAAAGCACCCCGAAGTGTGTCGTACGTACGTCGTTCCTACAATGACACATGTTGGGAGAATTGGCATAACTTTTTACTCAGACCTCCAAATGAGCTGAAATTTTGGGAGATGAAAGCCAAGACATAGGGCTACAACTTTGTAGTTTACCACTTTTCCTAATTCTGGCCGGAAGAGGCGTTTCTGAAGCGATCTTTGGAGAAGATGTGCGCAGAGTATAGAGCGCACCCGCGGTCCTTACTCTGCCGCACCCGCGGTCTTGATTATCAAAATTTTGGATGATTTGACGAAGGCACACCGCACCCGCGGTGCTTAGGTTAGCGCACCCGCGGTCTGTGAATAGTAAAGTCGTGTTTTTGGTGTTTTAAGGTATAAAATAGGTGGAGACTTCACTTTGCTCTCATTTCTTTCCATTCTCTCGGTTTCTTCAGAGCAAGGAAGCTAGGGTTCCTTTTCCTTTCATTTCCTTCCTTTGATTCAAGCATTTTGTTGGATTATTGAAGTGAGATCAAGATAGTTTTGGGTTCAAGGAAGCTAAGGTAAGATTTTGTTCTAGTTTGTCCTTAGTTTTTGGTGTTGGAGATGTTGTGAGTTTGTTGATGGTGTTGGTATATGGATTAATTGATATGGGTTGATGATTATTGAGATGTTGATGGCATTGTTGTATTGATATTTTTGATAAGAAATGGAATTGAAGAGGAGCTAACTCTTTATTATGCACGCCAAGTGTTTGACAAAATGATTCAATGAATATTTTTATCTCATATTACGGTTAAGAAATGATATGGATTATTTCTTTACGCAATTGTTGGAATTTGAGTTTTCTTGAATATATAAATTGTGGATATTGATTTGAAGCCGTATTGAATTGATTATGAATTTTGGAACAGAAACTACTCTGTTTTGATAAATGATCCGAGTTCTTGAGTTATAGTAGAATTCAGAGGTTGAAGACTTTTCATCTACACATTTCGATCTTCTTTTGGTAATATTTGAAAGGTATGTTACGGTCGATAACATACGAGGTAAAAAGTATCATTTTTATTTTAAATTGAAAACTCTATGGCTCGATGAATTATTGGTGATTTGATGATGATTGTTGTATTGAGATGAGTTGATTATGAATTCGAAATGATGATATTGATTTGCATCATTGCATTGCATATTGAGCCAGTTTTTGATTCAGATTTGATATGGCGGAGGTCGCCTTGATATATTGATTTGTTGGACGTATGAGGCTATAGTTGAGTTGGCATAGTGTATGCGGAGGTCGCTGCTATGGCCTGAACACTCTCTATAGGCGCACCATAGTCTTGGGATTGTAGAACACAGCACCCCACCCCGAGCGGTTGAGTCGGTGGATGTTGCTGGGTGATTCTATTCCCTTGGGTACCCTATGACCAGATGATTCACTTGATCTTGAGATTTATTGATAGCCCACAGCTTCTGATCATGCATTGCATTATATTGCATCTTTATGAATTGTATATGAGATATTTGAAATTTTAATTCTCATATGTTATTGATTGTATCAGACTGGGTTTATACTCACCGGCATGTCGGCTACCTCTTGTTTTCATGTGCTTGACGGTAGGTGAGGCGAGGCTTGGGATGCCAGAGTCCAGTTCCAGGCGAGGTGATACGAGTTAGAGTGGGATTCTCGGGTCTTAGGAGCTATTTGATGATGTTTGGATTTCTTTGGTTCACTACTTTATGTTGTCATTTGAAAATTTTATTTCAAATAATTGAGACATTTAAATTATCCTGACGATGTTTATGTCAGTTTGTGAACAAGAAATTATGTATTTATTAAATTGTTCGGTTTGATACATTTAAAATTATTAGTATTAGATATCGGACCCGGGGCCCCACATTAGGTGGTATCAGAGCGTAAGATATTTGGGAACAGGGTAGATCGAGTCAGTTTTAATTTCTTGATCATGTGATATATTTGCTGGAATTTTCATTTTGCTATGATGTGAAATACATGATTTAAATTGAGATATTATATTGTTGAGCTTTATTCGAGATTTTTGAGATTGTTGAGTCTCAAGAGCCAGAGATGATTGATACAAGATTGAGATGATTATGAGATTGTGATTTTATATGTTTTTGATCTATTTTATATCAGACATAGCTACTCGAGGTAGAGGTCGTGGTAGACCTAGACAGGACATACCAGTGGCACAAGATCAGGGCAGTGCTACTCATACTCAGATGGATATAACTCCGACTCCGATGGAGATACTGTTAGCCAGATTTCAGTCTTTGCACCCACCGATGTTGAAGGGTACCGAGAATGCATTAGAGTGTGAGAACTGGTTGGAGAACATAGATCAATTATTTGAATATCTTGAGTATCCAGATGATCGTAGAATAAAGTTAGTTGGTCATCAGTTATTAGATGTTGCTAAGAGTTGGTGGATCATGACCAAGAAAGCTTTAGAGGGGCGAGGTACGATTGTTACCTGGGATATTTTTAAATCTGAATTTTATCAGCGTTTCTTTCCTACCTCTTACAGGAAAGATAGGGGAGCCGAGTTTGCAAATTTAAAGCAGGGAAATCTGAATATTGAGGACTATGTTGCTAAGTTCTCGAATTTACTGAGATTTGCTCCTCATGTAGCATCCGATGAAGAAGCGAAGGCCGATCATTTCATAAATGGTCTTAATCCTGATATCTTTACCCTGGTTAATACTGGAAGGCCTAACACTTTTGCTGAGGCTCTTGATCGAGCCAAGGGAGCTGAAACTGGAATTATTAGGCAGAGAGGTTTTCAGTATTCGCAACGACCCCAACAGCCACAGTTCCGACAGCAGTTCAGACAGGGTAATAGTGGCGGTAACAGTGGAAATATTAGAGAGCAGTTAAAGGCTAGAGGGAAGCAATTTAAGAGACATGGCAGTAATTTTTCAAGTTCTAGTGGATCGAGACAATCTGGTTCAGTTCAGAGTACTGGTTATTCAAGTCCGACTTGTGGTCAATGTGGTGGTAGACATTATACCGATCAGGGTAGAGGAATCTCAGGAGCTTGCCACTTGTGTAACCAGGTGGGACACTATGCTCGAGTGTGTCCTAACCGTGGCAGTGATATGTCTCAGAGTGGGGGATCATCGAGACAGACACCTCACCAGAATCATCAGACCCCTACAGTTCATTCTTATCAGCAGTCAAACCGGTCAGATCAGAACAAACAGAGTGGTGGCCACAGAGTAGGACATCCACCTAGACAACATGCTCGAGTTTTTGCACTCACTGAGGATGAGGCAAATAATGCTCCAGATAATGTCATTGCAGGTAATTGTTTTCTCTCAGGTTATCCTGCTTATGTTTTGATGGATACTGGTGCATCACATACTTTCATAGCCGAACACTTTGTCACATTGCATTCATTGCATTCTATGCCATTATCATCTACATTATCTATTTCTACTCCACTGGGCAAAATGATGAGGTCAGCTGAAATGATAAATGGTTGTGAATTTCGTTATGAGGATAATGTTATTGAGTTTGATTGTATTGTATTGGAGATGTCTGATTTCGACTGCATAGTTGGCATTGACATGTTGACAAGATACAGGGCTACTGTAGATTGTTTTCAGAAGGTTGTTAAGTTTAGACCTGATATGACAGATCACTGGACGTTCTATGGTAAGGGTTCTCGAGCTAAGATTCCTTTGATATCTGTTTTGTCCATGACTCGTTTGTTGCAGAAAGGAGCCGAATGTTTCTTGGTTTATGCGATTGATATTTCAAGGTCAGTACCTAAATTGGCAGATATTGCAATTGTTAGTGAATTTTCAGATGTATTTCCAGATGAAATTCCAGGATTTCCTCCAGTCCGAGAGGTTGAGTTCAACATTGAGTTGATGCCAGGTACACAGCCTATTTCTAGAGCTCCTTATAGGATGGCACCAATTGAACTGAAGGAACTAAAGGAACAACTTGAGGATCTATTGGCTAAAGGATATATAAGACCAAGTGTTTCACCTTGGGGTGCTCCGGTTTTATTTGTGAAGAAGAAAGACGGGTCTATGAGGCTTTGTGTTGATTATAGACAGTTGAATAAAGCCACAGTAAAGAATAAGTATCCTTTGCCAAGGATTGATGATCTATTTGACCAGTTGCAGGGTTCTTCAGTATATTCTAAGATTGATTTAAGATCCGGATATCATCAGTTAAGAGTTAGAGAGGCAGATGTGCCTAAGACTGCTTTTCGTACCAGGTATGGGCATTTTGAATTTTTGGTTATGCCTTTTGGGTTGACCAATGCACCTGCGGTATTTATGGATTTGATGAACCGTGTGTTTCAACAGTATATAGATCAATTTGTTGTGATCTTCATTGATGATATTCTTATTTATTCAAAATCTGAATCTGAGCATGCAGAGCACTTGAGAGCTGTTTTGAAAATTTTGAGAACTGAAAAGTTGTATGCTAAATTATCCAAATGCGAGTTTTGGTTGGATAGAGTGGTATTCCTTGGACATGTGATTTCAAGTGCAGGTATATCAGTTGATCCGAGTAAAGTTGAGGCAGTCATCAATTGGTCTAGACCGACATCAGTTCCTGAGGTACGTAGTTTTATGGGTTTGGCAGGATATTATCGAAGATTTATTGAAGGATTCTCACAGATTGCGAGGCCAATGACCCAGTTGACACAAAAGAATGCACCATTTATTTGGTCACAGGCATGTGAGAATAGTTTTGTTGAACTTAAGAAGAGATTGACTAGTGCTCCAGTTCTAACTATTCCATCAGGTGTAGGAGGATTTACAGTGCACACTGATGCTTCACTTCAAGGATTTGGTTGTGTTTTAATGCAACATGGTCGTGTTGTTGCCTATGCTTCAAGACAGTTGAAGCCACATGAGTCTAGATACCCAGTGCATGACATGGAACTAGCAGCAGTGGTTTTTGCGCTAAAGATTTGGCGACACTACTTGTATGGTGAGAAATTTGAGATATTCACTGATCATAAGAGTTTGAAATACCTCTTTTCACAAGCAGAGCTAAACATGAGACAGAGGCGTTGGTTAGATTTGTTGAAAGACTATGATTGTGAGATAAAATATTATCCGGGTAAGTCGAATGCAGCAGCCGATGCTTTGAGCAGAAAAGTATGTAATATGTCTTTGATCACTAGTAGTGTATCTGATCTAGTAGAAGAATGTTGTCTTTCTGGTTTGAATTTTGTGGAAAATACTCAACCTGTAAGAGTATTTATGATTCAGGCAGAACCAGAGTTGTTTGTTAAAATTAAAGAGGCCCAAAGGTTAGATCAAAGCATTCAGAAATCAGTTGAACTCGTCAGATCAGGACATCGATCAGAATTTCAGGTCAATAATGAGGGTAATTTGTTTGTGAATGATCGTATTGTAGTTCCTGATATTCCAGAGTTGAGGATGCAGATTTTGCGTGATGCTCATTGCAGTAAATTCAGTGTACACCCTGGAAGTAAAAAGATGTACAATGATTTGAAGAAACAATTTTGGTGGAAAAGAATGAAATCTGACATAGCAGAATTTGTTTCTCGTTGTTTAAATTGTCAACAAGTGAAAGCAGAAAGAAAGCAACCAGGAGGTCTTTTGCATAGTCTTAAAGTTCCAGAATGGAAGTGGGATCATATCACCATGGACTTTGTCACAAAATTGCCGAGGTCGTCGAGGGGTTGCGATGCAATTTGGGTTATCGTTGATAGATTAACCAAGTCTTCATGTTTTATTCCTTATCAGATGACATATAGGCATGATCAGATGGCCAGATTGTACATCAGAGAAGTTTTGAGATTGCATGGTGTTCCTAAGTCAATTGTATCAGATCGTGATCCCAGATTTTCTTCTCATTTTTGGCAGAGTTTACAAGAAGCTCTTGGTACTCGTTTGCATTTGAGTACAACATATCATCCTCAGACAGACGGACAGTCAGAGCGTACTATTCAGACATTAGAGGATATGCTGAGAGCTGTAGTGATGGATTTTGGTATTGGTTGGCAAGATTCGTTACCACTTGTTGAGTTTTCTTATAACAACAGTTATCAAGTGAGTATTGGAATGTCACCATTTGAAGCACTATATGGCAGGAAATGTCGATCTCCTCTATATTGGGATGATTTATCTGAAGCACCAATTGTAGGACCTGATATGATAAAAGATATGACAGAGAAAGTGAAATTGATTCAGAGTCGTATGAGAGCTGCTCAGGATAGAAAGGCTAAGTATGCGAACATCAGAAGACGGCCGTTGAATTTTGAGAAAGGTGACAGAGTTTTTCTGAAAATATCTCCTTTTCGTGGTACAGTTAGATTTGGAAAGAAAGGTAAATTATCACCGAGATTCATAGGTCCGTATGAGATTTTGGAACGTGTTGGTGATTTGGCTTACAGATTAGCTCTTCCTCCTGCATTATCAGGTGTTCATGATGTTTTTCATGTGTCTATGTTGAGGAAATATCATCCAGATCCTTCTCATGTACTTCCACCCGATGAGGTTGAGTTAGATCAGACTTTGAGCTACATTGAGAGACCGATTCAGATTCTAGACAGGAAAGATAAACAACTCAGAAATAAATTGATACCATTGGTTAAAGTACAGTGGAACAGACACGGTGTCGAGGAGGAAACTTGGGAGTTAGAAGATAAAATGAGACATAAATATCCAGAGTTATTCAAATGAAGTACGCTTCTATTCTCGGTTTTAATTTCAGTATTGATTATTACATGTTAGACTTGAAAGAGATCATTGATTTCGAGGACGAAATCTACTTTTAGAGGGGAGGAATTGTAATGCCCGAATTTTGATATAATATGGCAGTAGTTGTGATGGTTCTTGGCTTACGTTATGATATGAATGGTAATGATGTTATAGAATGGAATAGATAATGGATGGGTAGAATCAAAGGTGGAATTTGAGCTAAATAGGTAATGGATGTGCAGAAACGGTATGAAAAATATGGCACAAGTTGTGGTTTTTAGCATAATGTTTTGTATATTGATCCAATTGATGTGAGGCCTTTCCATTAGAAAGATAAGATATAAGGCTATAACTTTCCAGTTTTGAGTTTTGTTCAAATCATTAGGGAAGACGAGCCAAAAGCGCCCCAAAGTGTGTCGTACGTATCGTCGTTCCTACAATGACACATGTTGGGAGAATTGGCATAACCTTTTACTCAGACCTCCAAATGAGATGAAATTTTGGGAGATGAAAGCCAAGACATAGGGCTACAACTTTGTAGTTTACCACTTTTCCTAATTCTGGCTGGAAGAGGCGTTTCTGAAGCGATCTTTGGAGAAGATGTGCGCAGAGTATAGAGCGCACCCGCGGTCCTTACTCTGCCGAACCCGCGGTCTTGATTATCAAAATTTTGGATGATTTGACGAAGGCACACCGCACCCGCGGTGCTTAGGTTAGCGCACCCGCGGTCTGTGAATAGTAAAGTCGTGTTTTTGGTGTTTTAAGGTATAAAATAGGTGGAGACTTCACTTTGCTCTCATTTCTTTCCATTCTCTCGGTTTCTTCAGAGCAAGGAAGCTAGGGTTCCTTTTCCTTTCATTTCCTTCCTTTGATTCAAGCATTTTGTTGGAATATTGAAGTGAGATCAAGATAGTTTTGGGTTCAAGGAAGCTAAGGTAAGATTTTGTTCTAGTTTGTCCTTAGTTTTTGGTGTTGGAGATGTTATGAGTTTGTTGATGGTGTTGGTATATGGATTAATTGATATGGGTTGATGATTATTGAGATGTTGATGGCATTGTTGTATTGATATTTTTGATAAGAAATGGAATTGAAGAGGAGCTAACTCTTTATCATGCACGCCAAGTGTTTGACAAAATGATTCAATGAATATTTTTATCTCATATTACGGTTAAGAAATGATATGGATTATTTCTTTACGCAATTGTTGGAATTTGAGTTTTCTTGAATATATAAATTGTGGATATTGATTTGAAGCCGTATTGAATTGATTATGAATTTTGGAACAGAAACTACTCTGTTTTGATAAATGATCCGAGTTCTTGAGTTATAGTAGAATTCAGAGGTTGAAGACTTCTCATCTACACATTTCGATCTTCTTTTGGTAATATTTTAAAGGTATGTTACGGTCGATAACATACGAGGTAAAAAGTATCATTTTTATTTTAAATTGAAAACTCTATGGCTCGATGAATTATTGGTGATTTGATGATGATTGTTGTATTGAGATGAGTTGATTATGAATTCGAAATGATGATATTGATTTGCATCATTGCATTGCATATTGAGCCAGTTTTTGATTCAGATTTGATATGGCGTAGGTCGCCTTGATATATTGATTTGTTGGACGTATGTGGCTATAGTTGAGTTGGCATAGTGTATGCGGAGGTCGCTGCTATGGCCTGAACACTCTCTATAGGCGCACCATAGTCTTGGGATTGTAGAACACAGCACCCCACCCCGAGCGGTTGAGTCGGTGGATGTTGCTGGGTGATTCTATTCCCTTGGGTACCCTATGACCAGATGATTCACTTGATCTTGAGATTTATTGATAGCCCACAGCTTCTGATCATGCATTGCATTATATTGCATCTTTATGAATTGTATATGAGATATTTGAAATTTTAATTCTCATATGTTATTGATTGTATCATACTGGGTTTATACTCACCGGCATGTCGGCTACCTCTTGTTTTCATGTGCTTGACGGTAGGTGAGGCGAGGCTTGGGATGCCAGAGTCCAGTTCCAGGCGAGGTGATACGAGTTAGAGTGGCATTCTCGGGTCTTACGAGCTATTTGATGATGTTTGGATTTCTTTGGTTCACTACTTTATGTTGTCATTTGAAAATTTTATTTCAAATAATTGAGACATTTAAATTATCCTGACGATGTTTATGTCAGTTTGTGAACAAGAAATTATGTATTTATTAAATCGTTCGGTTTGATACATTTAAAATTATTAGTATTAGATATCGGACCCGGGGCCCCACATCAAGAATTGGTTCTGATCCAGTTTCAAATAGTACATATTACCAAATCAACTCAGATATTCAGGTAACATGTAGCTTAATATCCAGTAAAAACATACTAAAATCATAGCATATACAATGTAGTTTCAACATTATATTCAATCATATGCCATATAAGTCCAGGCAGTAAAGCATAATATCATGCCAGCATACACAATGTAATTCCACATTATAATCAATCACATACTAGCAATCACATGCAAGGAAAGAAAACTCATTCAACCCCGCTCACTCTTCTCTATCTCAGTGCTAAGGAACCTAAAGTTCAATGACCTACAGCTCTGATACCACCTGTTGTGGGGACCCGGACGCTAATCACGTTCTAAATCATAATTACGACTAATTAATTAATTTGTATAAACAAACATGGTCTAATTTTTTTTTTTTAAATTATACAGCGGAAACGTAATGTAATTAAATTCAAATTACATATTAAACATAACCTACAATTATTGTATAATCTACAATAATCCGACTAGGTTCAACTACAAGTCAGTGCTGAATCCTAAGTTGCTTCAAAGCCCGGATCTCCACGCTATCTAGTCCAGCCTCGTACTCTTCTTGACCCTGATCCTAGCCCACCTGTTGCCATGCACACATACAAAACAAGACAACAGCCGGATAACTCCGGTGAGATATAAATATCCCAGTATAAATCATGTATACATGCAATCATATAAATCATATAAAAGCATATAACAGAAAATCATATCCCATATCAAAATCATGACATGAAATAATAACAAGAATAAATCATATTCTAAACATGTACCCTATTCAGGAACATAATCAATATCAAGAATAATTCCTATTCTAAACCTGTACCAATATCAGGAACAGCAAAGAACATGAACCATATTCAGGAACATAAATCAATATTAATCAATACAATAAGATATAACTGTCGCTCAGTCCAGTGACTCTACATTTTAGACTAGACTCAATCCTAGCCTAGGGATCCCGGTTTCCAGACATTGGCATTCCATATCGACCAACAGTAATAGAAAAGACTCCAGTTCTATCCACGTCGATATCGTATCGATCACCAGTAATAGAGAAGCTCTATTTCTATCCACATCAGTATAGTATCGATCACCAGTAATAGAAGAAACTCCGATTCTATCCACATCGATATAACATCGATCAACAGTAATAGAAGAAGTTATAATTCTATCCACATCGATACAATACTGATCACCAGTAATAGAATGAGCTATAATCCTATCCACATCGATAGCCAATTATCCAGTAGCAGACTATGGCACTTCCGCCAATACAATATCTTATGACATCGTGCAATGTGCCCGTGGTACTCCTACCACTATCAGGCACTTCTGTCACAAGATTACTCGTCTAACACCTGTTATCTATAATTCAAGAGAACAAGTATATCAATCAACTCAATGCAAATATCAATGCAATAAGTAAGGTATGTGATTTAGGGAAACTCGAGTCAAACCTCACTCGAGTTGTGCACTCCCAACTCAACATTAATTTATACCTTTATCTTCTCGCTCCGAAGAAGAAGAAGAAGTCCCGACTCTATCTCAGTCCATTCTCAATCTGGTAATAACAATACCAAACAGATATAATATCAATATACAACTCAATTCAATATCTGTTCTGATCAATATTCAAATCAAAACACATAACCTGATCGATGTCACTTGAGATACAATCTAATCCATATCGACGATATCACGATATAATCGAAATCACTACTGAATCTGATCAATATCAATCAACTGATGTTTCGACGGTATAACAATACAATCTCGATAACCTCGTCAGTCCAAACATCACAGATATAATATCAGATCTCATAATCAATATCGATACTAGTCATAATCTCAATAACCATACATATCTGATATGAATTCTCAGTCAAATCGACTCCAAAAATCATAACAATTACATGACCAGTCCGTTCTTTAATGTGACTTCGATTCTATGATGTCTAACATGACAAGAACATCATATATGAATCCTATTCAATTCTGACAATATCATAATTTCAAAGTATGTCAAAACGTAGTAAAACTTACGTCCAGTTGTAGCCTACGTTGATAGGAACTCGGTACTGAAGTCGGATTTAAAATCAGACTGACGGATTTCTCACAAAAGGCGTAAGGATTTTTCACTCTTTTCCCTGACCCTTTTCTCGGTTTCCTTCTTTATGAATTCTGAGGGATTTAGCAAATATATACGTATATATATCAATTTGCTCGGTTAAAGAAACGTGGCTTGTTTTCATGCATTTTGGTCGGCGTTCGGGCGGTAAGAAAATACCGCTCGAGCGCGGCACTCTCTGTCCAAGAATTCTCCGAATGCACTTTGGCGCTCGGGCGGTCACAAACTACCGCCCGGGCGCCACATCTTCTGTCCAAGACGTGTTGCTATTGAACTTTGGCGCTCGAGCGGTCATTTCTTACCGCTCGGGCGCCACTTGTTCTGTCCAACAATTCGCACCCTTCACATAACATCTTATTTCGTGTCCCGATTAATCCTTTCATAATCATATCAAATTTATAACTCAATAATTACAGATTACCAGGATTAAATTTCCGGGCATTACATTTCTCCCCCTCTAAGATATGATTTCGTCCCCGAAATCACAAACCCTCAACTCGTGTTAGACAGATAATCAGATCATATCTTAAATCAGATATAAGAAGGAGACATATCGAAACGACAATAATCTCATATCAACGAAATCAATCGTGATAGAATCAACCTCAGAACCATGGCTATACAATATCCGTATATGCCAATCTCCAGTTCATAACAAATCAGTATTTGCATCTGCTACCAAATTTGTTAATCCTAGCCAAAGATATATTCAATCTTCGGCTTCAAATACCAACAGTCATCGTCCGACATTGGCTTAATAGTCTATGTATTCTGAGCTATCCTCGTTCCTTCTGAATCAGTTTCATTTTTCTTATCAGATTTCTGATCGTATCAAATCTGATCTCAGGTATCATCGCAATATCATCCCCATCCGAAGGAAATCCGCAGTTCTCATGGTACAATACCTCGACTAAAACTATTTGGATACTCATCTGATAGCTATTATTGTACCATAATTCACAGGTGACAAGGAATCATGTCAATTAGTGCTAAAATCCAGCACTACATTTCCTGGATATCTTCCAGTATCAGGATAGTTCACTCCGACTATCCGTCAATTTATAAATCATAGATGAAAAATCATGTCATATACTCAGCCAAAAGTATAAAATCAAACGAAACTCACAGTCTGATAACATCAACTCTGGCATTCAATACAATCTGACACATGTTTCTGACATACCTCTCAGTCGTCTGGTTATATTTGTACATCATCCTGTACAATAGCATCTATACCGATTTGAACAATCGTTCAATCATAACCACTATCTTGGCAAGATTACAGTAGTGTCATCGCACAATCCATAGAATTGTACTCCCATTTCTATTTAGCTATCAAATATCAAGATCATTAATCTAAAAGTTTCTATCTGTCTGTCTTCATCGGTCGGCGATTTAGACATTTCAATACAAATTCTGACTTAACTGATTTTCATCTGTTTATTTCAAAACTGTCTATTCGAATTATCACACATTTCCTGTTATCAGAATAGTACTGAATCTACTATTGTGTGCATCTGACAATACCTGTCAATTTCCAATTCGAATATCTGACATAAACAAATCAGCTAATAAGATAAATTAAAGAAAAATACCTACCTGGTATTCGGTTCTGACTATCAAAATCAAATTCTGGACAGTCTGATCAAACTTCTGAACTGCTTTAATCTTCAAAATCAGTTCTGACTCGACTGAACTGTATGTAAGCTCAACGGTTCATAACAATCGGTATCAAACACGGATTCAGAATGATAACAATACCGGATCAGATTCAAAATATCAATACGCAATACTGATTTAATAACTGCATAGAATGCCAATTTCTGACATTTCGAAAATTCTGCCATATTCAATGTCGTTCTCAGCCACTGATCATGGTCTCACTGTGATACAATCAATCAGTATACCATCTTCAGATATCACAGACTCTGATCCCGATTCATATCCGAACAATTCTGTATACAACACTCTCAGTACCCAGAATATTCAATGTCATTCCAACTGTTCAGTTCAATCAATCATATGCTGCGAATATATCAAAATGTCATAGATAAACCGAGCATAAAATCATCAGAACACTTCCGAGTACAGGATTTATCAACCCATAACAAGAACTGAAGGATTTTCCAGAGAAACACATAATCAGATGTAATTCTAACTCTTCAGGCAATAAATCTTTCAACTGATATCTCAATTCTTTCAATTCAATCAATATCAGTCTATAAGAAATTCTAAAGTGAAATCAATACCTGAAATCACATCAAGGCCGAAATCACTCTCCCTGATACAGGACCAACCTGAAATCTCATCTGCCAGCCTATAGCAAACTTCCTGATACTAGTAAATCAATCCCTGATAGGCTCATCTTCAGTCATAAACTGAATACATAAGGAATTACTCCATTCCTTTCGATAATCATCGAATCTTATATAATACGGATATCAAGGACTTCAAAATCAAGAATCCTTACCGTATATCATTCATTTTTTGGTCATTTCATGTCCGAATCTTACCATCTCCTGGCAAGAATCTATACTAGCACTGTACTTGTTCGATATATCAATATCAATCATGCAGTCATCATCAGACAATACAAGTACAAGCTAGTCTAACTCAATCTCATTCTCAACTTACTGCAGTATATGATATATCACAGAATATCACTGATATCAAATTCTTTCCCCAAAAAAATAAGGAATCAAGACTACAGTAAATACAGACTCAACAGGTACATCATATATCAGTGCCACTCAATCATGGATAATCATAAGGAATGCATTAGTATATATCAATACATATGCAATCTAATCATAAAAGATCAGTACTTGTCACTGTATCATTCAGTATGTCTTGGGTCTGTTTCTCGATCCTTCCCACCAGAGGATTCTGCTCCCTGAAATCTTCGGGGACCTCTCTGTGGACAAGCTTTAGCAAAATGTCCTTGCTGTTTACAGATATTGCACCTACCAGTTACTCCCCGGCATTGCTCCGTGGAATGTCTTCCACCGCAATTCCTGCAATAAACTCCAGTATAACTCGGACTAGAACCACTGGAGCTAGATGAACCACTCCCTAACTTCTTGAATGGCTTTTTTCGAGCTTTCAGCAAATCCTGCTTTCCACTCGTACTACCGCGATCAATCCGGAGAGAAGGTTGCTGTGTCTGGGGTTGCACCGCACACAACCTTTTTAGTTGTCTAATCAGACTCGTCTCCGCTCTCTTTGCTCTACTCAAAATATCAGCAAAATGGTACGGCCGCTGCATATTCATCAATGCAACTATCTCCGAGTTCAATCCTCTGATGAACTGAGCCGTTACAGCTTCATCATTCCCAGCTACATGGGGAGCAAAACGTAGTAGAGTAGAGAATTTATCAACATACCCTTCAACATTCAGTTGACCTTGGCTCAAATTCTCAAATTCTACTTTCTTGTCCTCTCGGTACGATCCTGAGAAGAATCTTCGATCAAATTCAGCTTTAAAGACTTCCCATGTAATCACAGTACCACGTAGTTCTAATATTCCTTTGGTTGTAATCCACCAACTCCTGGCAGTCTCTCGTAACTGATGGAATACCAGTTTAACTTTCTGTTCCTCTGTACAATTAACTAAATCAAACATGATTTCTATATCATCAAACCAGTTTTCACAACCTTCAGACGTCTCGATACCACTCAGAATCGGCGGTTGTAGTAGCTGGAACTCTCTCAGCTTTACTTCCATCTGAGTTTCTGATACATCTATCGGATCAGACGAAGTACTACCGCTTTCTGGAATTCTTCTAGGAGGAATATCTGATAATCACAGACGTTAGTAGTAAAAGGAGACAGATCCGTCTCAATCCCAATCCTGGTCAGCTTACCTCTGATCAAGTGTAATGCCCGAATTTTGATATAATATGGCAGTAGTTGTGATGGTTCTTGGCTTACGTTATGATATGAATGGTAATGATGTTATAGAATGGAATAGATAATGGATGGGTAGAATCAAAGGTGGAATTTGAGCTAAATAGATAATGGATGTGCAGAAACGGTATGAAAAATATGGCACAAGTTGTGGTTTTTAGCATAATGTTTTGTATATTGATCCAATTGATGTGAGGCCTTTTCCATTAGAAAGATAAGACATAAGGCTATAACTTTCCAGTTTTGAGTTTTGTTCAAATCATTAGGGAAGACGAGCCAAAAGCGCCCCGAAGTGTGTCGTACGTATCGTCGTTCCTACAATGACACATGTTGGGAGAATTGGCATAACCTTTTACTCAGACCTCCAAATGAGCTGAAATTTTGGGAGATGAAAGCCAAGACATAGGGCTACAACTTTGTAGTTTACCACTTTTCCTAATTCTGGCTGGAAGAGGCGTTTCTGAAGCGATCTTTGGAGAAGATGTGCGCAGAGTATAGAGCGCACCCGCGGTCCTT
The DNA here is from genome assembly GCF_022965805.1 of Primulina eburnea. Classification (NCBI taxonomy): domain Eukaryota; kingdom Viridiplantae; phylum Streptophyta; class Magnoliopsida; order Lamiales; family Gesneriaceae; genus Primulina; species Primulina eburnea. The sequence goes on from NC_133102.1 coordinate 32,684,750, forward strand.
ACTCTGCCGCACCCGCGGTCTTGATTATCAAAATTTTGGATGATTTGACGAAGGCACACCGCACCCGCGGTGCTTAGGTTAGCGCACCCGCGGTCTGTGAATAGTAAAGTCGTGTTTTTGGTGTTTTAAGGTATAAAATAGGTGGAGACTTCACTTTGCTCTCATTTCTTTCCATTCTCTCGGTTTCTTCAGAGCAAGGAAGCTAGGGTTCCTTTTCCTTTCATTTCCTTCCTTTGATTCAAGCATTTTGTTGGATTATTGAAGTGAGATCAAGATAGTTTTGGGTTCAAGGAAGCTAAGGTAAGATTTTGTTCTAGTTTGTCCTTAGTTTTTGGTGTTGGAGATGTTGTGAGTTTGTTGATGGTGTTGGTATATGGATTAATTGATATGGGTTGATGATTATTGAGATGTTGATGGCATTGTTGTATTGATATTTTTGATAAGAAATGGAATTGAAGAGGAGCTAACTCTTTATCATGCACGCCAAGTGTTTGACAAAATGATTCAATGAATATTTTTATCTCATATTACGGTTAAGAAATGATATGGATTATTTCTTTACGCAATTGTTGGAATTTGAGTTTTCTTGAATATATAAATTGTGGATATTGATTTGAAGCCGTATTGAATTGATTATGAATTTTGGAACAGAAACTACTCTGTTTTGATAAATGATCCGAGTTCTTGAGTTATAGTAGAATTCAGAGGTTGAAGACTTTTCATCTACACATTTCGATCTTCTTTTGGTAATATTTGAAAGGTATGTTACGGTCGATAACATACGAGGTAAAAAGTATCATTTTTATTTTAAAGAAAACTCTATGGCTCGATGAATTATTGGTGATTTGATGATGATTGTTGTATTGAGATGAGTTGATTATGAATTCGAAATGATGATATTGATTTGCATCATTGCATTGCATATTGAGCCAGTTTTTGATTCAGATTTGATATGGCGGAGGTCGCCTTGATATATTGATTTGTTGGACGTATGAGGCTATAGTTGAGTTGGCATAGTGTATGCGGAGGTCGCTGCTATGGCCTGAACACTCTCTATAGGCGCACCATAGTCTTGGGATTGTAGAACACAGCACCCCACCCCGAGCGGTTGAGTCGGTGGATGTTGCTGGGTGATTCTATTCCCTTGGGTACCCTATGACCAGATGATTCACTTGATCTTGAGATTTATTGATAGCCCACAGCTTCTGATCATGCATTGCATTATATTGCATCTTTATGAATTGTATATGAGATATTTGAAATTTTAATTCTCATATGTTATTGATTGTATCAGACTGGGTTTATACTCACCGGCATGTCGGCTACCTCTTGTTTTCATGTGCTTGACGGTAGGTGAGGCGAGGCTTGGGATGCCAGAGTCCAGTTCCAGGCGAGGTGATACGAGTTAGAGTGGGATTCTCGGGTCTTAGGAGCTATTTGATGATGTTTGGATTTCTTTGGTTCACTACTTTATGTTGTCATTTGAAAATTTTATTTCAAATAATTGAGACATTTAAATTATCCTGACGATGTTTATGTCAGTTTGTGAACAAGAAATTATGTATTTATTAAATCGTTCGGTTTGATACATTTAAAATTATTAGTATTAGATATCGGACCCGGGGCCCCCCATTAGGTGGTATCAGAGCGTAAGATATTTGGGAACAGGGTAGATCGAGTCAGTTTTAATTTCTTGATCATGTGATATATTTGCTGGAATTTTCATTTTGCTATGATGTGAAATACATGATTTAAATTGAGATATTATATTGTTGAGCTTTATTCGAGATTTTTGAGATTGTTGAGTCTCAAGAGCCAGAGATGATTGATACAAGATTGAGATGATTATGAGATTGTGATTTTATATGTGTTTGATCTATTTTATATCAGACATAGCTACTCGAGGTAGAGGTCGTGGTAGACCTAGACAGGACATACCAGTGGCACAAGATCAGGGCAGTGCTACTCATACTCAGATGGATATAACTCCGACTCCGATGGAGATACTGTTAGCCAGATTTCAGTCTTTGCACCCACCGATGTTGAAGGGTACCGAGAATGCATTAGAGTGTGAGAACTGGTTGGAGAACATAGATCAATTATTTGAATATCTTGAGTATCCAGATGATCGTAGAATAAAGTTAGTTGTTCATCAGTTATTAGATGTTGCTAAGAGTTGGTGGATCATGACCAAGAAAGCTTTAGAGGGGCGAGGTACGATTGTTACCTGGGATATTTTTAAATCTGAATTTTATCAGCGTTTCTTTCCTACCTCTTACAGGAAAGATAGGGGAGCCGAGTTTGCAAATTTAAAGCAGGGAAATCTGAATATTGAGGACTATGTTGCTAAGTTCTCGAATTTACTGAGATTTGCTCCTCATGTAGCATCCGATGAAGAAGCGAAGGCCGATCATTTCATAAATGGTCTTAATCCTGATATCTTTACCCTGGTTAATACTGGAAGGCCTAACACTTTTGCTGAGGCTCTTGATCGAGCCAAGGGAGCTGAAACTGGAATTATTAGGCAGAGAGGTTTTCAGTATTCGCAACGACCCCAACAGCCACAGTTCCGACAGCAGTTCAGACAGGGTAATAGTGGCGGTAACAGTGGAAATATTAGAGAGCAGTTAAAGGCTAGAGGGAAGCAATTTAAGAGACATGGCAGTAATTTTTCAAGTTCTAGTGGATCGAGACAATCTGGTTCAGTTCAGAGTACTGGTTATTCAAGTCCGACTTGTGGTCAATGTGGTGGTAGACATTATACCGATCAGGGTAGAGGAATCTCAGGAGCTTGCCACTTGTGTAACCAGGTGGGACACTATGCTCGAGTGTGTCCTAACCGTGGCAGTGATATGTCTCAGAGTGGGGGATCATCGAGACAGACACCTCACCAGAATCATCAGACCCCTACAGTTCATTCTTATCAGCAGTCAAACCGGTCAGATCAGAACAAACAGAGTGGTGGCCACAGAGTAGGACATCCACCTAGACAACATGCTCGAGTTTTTGCACTCACTGAGGATGAGGCAAATAATGCTCCAGATAATGTCATTGCAGGTAATTGTTTTCTCTCAGGTTATCCTGCTTATGTTTTGATGGATACTGGTGCATCACATACTTTCATAGCCGAACACTTTGTCACATTGCATTCATTGCATTCTATGCCATTATCATCTACATTATCTATTTCTACTCCACTGGGCAAAATGATGAGGTCAGCTGAAATGATAAATGGTTGTGAATTTCGTTATGAGGATAATGTTATTGAGTTTGATTGTATTGTATTGGAGATGTCTGATTTCGACTGCATAGTTGGCATTGACATGTTGACAAGATACAGGGCTACTGTAGATTGTTTTCAGAAGGTTGTTAAGTTTAGACCTGATATGACAGATCACTGGACGTTCTATGGTAAGGGTTCTCGAGCTAAGATTCCTTTGATATCTGTTTTGTCCATGACTCGTTTGTTGCAGAAAGGAGCCGAATGTTTCTTGGTTTATGCGATTGATATTTCAAGGTCAGTACCTAAATTGGCAGATATTGCAATTGTTAGTGAATTTTCAGATGTATTTCCAGATGAAATTCCAGGATTTCCTCCAGTCCGAGAGGTTGAGTTCAACATTGAGTTGATGCCAGGTACACAGCCTATTTCTAGAGCTCCTTATAGGATGGCACCAATTGAACTGAAGGAACTAAAGGAACAACTTGAGGATCTATTGGCTAAAGGATATATAAGACCAAGTGTTTCACCTTGGGGTGCTCCGGTTTTATTTGTGAAGAAGAAAGACGGGTCTATGAGGCTTTGTGTTGATTATAGACAGTTGAATAAAGCCACAGTAAAGAATAAGTATCCTTTGCCAAGGATTGATGATCTATTTGACCAGTTGCAGGGTTCTTCAGTATATTCTAAGATTGATTTAAGATCCGGATATCATCAGTTAAGAGTTAGAGAGGCAGATGTGCCTAAGACTGCTTTTCGTACCAGGTATGGGCATTTTGAATTTTTGGTTATGCCTTTTGGGTTGACCAATGCACCTGCGGTATTTATGGATTTGATGAACCGTGTGTTTCAACAGTATATAGATCAATTTGTTGTGATCTTCATTGATGATATTCTTATTTATTCAAAATCTGAATCTGAGCATGCAGAGCACTTGAGAGCTGTTTTGAAAATTTTGAGAACTGAAAAGTTGTATGCTAAATTATCCAAATGCGAGTTTTGGTTGGATAGAGTGGTATTCCTTGGACATGTGATTTCAAGTGCAGGTATATCAGTTGATCCGAGTAAAGTTGAGGCAGTCATCAATTGGTCTAGACCGACATCAGTTCCTGAGGTACGTAGTTTTATGGGTTTGGCAGGATATTATCGAAGATTTATTGAAGGATTCTCACAGATTGCGAGGCCAATGACCCAGTTGACACAAAAGAATGCACCATTTATTTGGTCACAGGCATGTGAGAATAGTTTTGTTGAACTTAAGAAGAGATTGACTAGTGCTCCAGTTCTAACTATTCCATCAGGTGTAGGAGGATTTACAGTGCACACTGATGCTTCACTTCAAGGATTTGGTTGTGTTTTAATGCAACATGGTCGTGTTGTTGCCTATGCTTCAAGACAGTTGAAGCCACATGAGTCTAGATACCCAGTGCATGACATGGAACTAGCAGCAGTGGTTTTTGCGCTAAAGATTTGGCGACACTACTTGTATGGTGAGAAATTTGAGATATTCACTGATCATAAGAGTTTGAAATACCTCTTTTCACAAGCAGAGCTAAACATGAGACAGAGGCGTTGGTTAGATTTGTTGAAAGACTATGATTGTGAGATAAAATATTATCCGGGTAAGTCGAATGCAGCAGCCGATGCTTTGAGCAGAAAAGTATGTAATATGTCTTTGATCACTAGTAGTGTATCTGATCTAGTAGAAGAATGTTGTCTTTCTGGTTTGAATTTTGTGGAAAATACTCAACCTGTAAGAGTATTTATGATTCAGGCAGAACCAGAGTTGTTTGTTAAAATTAAAGAGGCCCAAAGGTTAGATCAAAGCATTCAGAAATCAGTTGAACTCGTCAGATCAGGACATCGATCAGAATTTCAGGTCAATAATGAGGGTAATTTGTTTGTGAATGATCGTATTGTAGTTCCTGATATTCCAGAGTTGAGGATGCAGATTTTGCGTGATGCTCATTGCAGTAAATTCAGTGTACACCCTGGAAGTAAAAAGATGTACAATGATTTGAAGAAACAATTTTGGTGGAAAAGAATGAAATCTGACATAGCAGAATTTGTTTCTCGTTGTTTAAATTGTCAACAAGTGAAAGCAGAAAGAAAGCAACCAGGAGGTCTTTTGCATAGTCTTAAAGTTCCAGAATGGAAGTGGGATCATATCACCATGGACTTTGTCACAAAATTGCCGAGGTCGTCGAGGGGTTGCGATGCAATTTGGGTTATCGTTGATAGATTAACCAAGTCTTCATGTTTTATTCCTTATCAGATGACATATAGGCATGATCAGATGGCCAGATTGTACATCAGAGAAGTTTTGAGATTGCATGGTGTTCCTAAGTCAATTGTATCAGATCGTGATCCCAGATTTTCTTCTCATTTTTGGCAGAGTTTACAAGAAGCTCTTGGTACTCGTTTGCATTTGAGTACAACATATCATCCTCAGACAGACGGACAGTCAGAGCGTACTATTCAGACATTAGAGGATATGCTGAGAGCTGTAGTGATGGATTTTGGTATTGGTTGGCAAGATTCGTTACCACTTGTTGAGTTTTCTTATAACAACAGTTATCAAGTGAGTATTGGAATGTCACCATTTGAAGCACTATATGGCAGGAAATGTCGATCTCCTCTATATTGGGATGATTTATCTGAAGCACCAATTGTAGGACCTGATATGATAAAAGATATGACAGAGAAAGTGAAATTGATTCAGAGTCGTATGAGAGCTGCTCAGGATAGAAAGGCTAAGTATGCGAACATCAGAAGACGGCCGTTGAATTTTGAGAAAGGTGACAGAGTTTTTCTGAAAATATCTCCTTTTCGTGGTACAGTTAGATTTGGAAAGAAAGGTAAATTATCACCGAGATTCATAGGTCCGTATGAGATTTTGGAACGTGTTGGTGATTTGGCTTACAGATTAGCTCTTCCTCCTGCATTATCAGGTGTTCATGATGTTTTTCATGTGTCTATGTTGAGGAAATATCATCCAGATCCTTCTCATGTACTTCCACCCGATGAGGTTGAGTTAGATCAGACTTTGAGCTACATTGAGAGACCGATTCAGATTCTAGACAGGAAAGATAAACAACTCAGAAATAAATTGATACCATTGGTTAAAGTACAGTGGAACAGACACGGTGTCGAGGAGGAAACTTGGGAGTTAGAAGATAAAATGAGACATAAATATCCAGAGTTATTCAAATGAAGTACGCTTCTATTCTCGGTTTTAATTTCAGTATTGATTATTACATGTTAGACTTGAAAGAGATCATTGATTTCGAGGACGAAATCTACTTTTAGAGGGGAGGAATTGTAATGCCCGAATTTTGATATAATATGGCAGTAGTTGTGATGGTTCTTGGCTTACGTTATGATATGAATGGTAATGATGTTATAGAATGGAATAGATAATGGATGGGTAGAATCAAAGGTGGAATTTGAGCTAAATAGGTAATGGATGTGCAGAAACGGTATGAAAAATATGGCACAAGTTGTGGTTTTTAGCATAATGTTTTGTATATTGATCCAATTGATGTGAGGCCTTTCCATTAGAAAGATAAGATATAAGGCTATAACTTTCCAGTTTTGAGTTTTGTTCAAATCATTAGGGAAGACGAGCCAAAAGCGCCCCAAAGTGTGTCGTACGTATCGTCGTTCCTACAATGACACATGTTGGGAGAATTGGCATAACCTTTTACTCAGACCTCCAAATGAGATGAAATTTTGGGAGATGAAAGCCAAGACATAGGGCTACAACTTTGTAGTTTACCACTTTTCCTAATTCTGGCTGGAAGAGGCGTTTCTGAAGCGATCTTTGGAGAAGATGTGCGCAGAGTATAGAGCGCACCCGCGGTCCTTACTCTGCCGAACCCGCGGTCTTGATTATCAAAATTTTGGATGATTTGACGAAGGCACACCGCACCCGCGGTGCTTAGGTTAGCGCACCCGCGGTCTGTGAATAGTAAAGTCGTGTTTTTGGTGTTTTAAGGTATAAAATAGGTGGAGACTTCACTTTGCTCTCATTTCTTTCCATTCTCTCGGTTTCTTCAGAGCAAGGAAGCTAGGGTTCCTTTTCCTTTCATTTCCTTCCTTTGATTCAAGCATTTTGTTGGAATATTGAAGTGAGATCAAGATAGTTTTGGGTTCAAGGAAGCTAAGGTAAGATTTTGTTCTAGTTTGTCCTTAGTTTTTGGTGTTGGAGATGTTATGAGTTTGTTGATGGTGTTGGTATATGGATTAATTGATATGGGTTGATGATTATTGAGATGTTGATGGCATTGTTGTATTGATATTTTTGATAAGAAATGGAATTGAAGAGGAGCTAACTCTTTATCATGCACGCCAAGTGTTTGACAAAATGATTCAATGAATATTTTTATCTCATATTACGGTTAAGAAATGATATGGATTATTTCTTTACGCAATTGTTGGAATTTGAGTTTTCTTGAATATATAAATTGTGGATATTGATTTGAAGCCGTATTGAATTGATTATGAATTTTGGAACAGAAACTACTCTGTTTTGATAAATGATCCGAGTTCTTGAGTTATAGTAGAATTCAGAGGTTGAAGACTTCTCATCTACACATTTTGATCTTCTTTTGGTAATATTTGAAAGGTATGTTACGGTCGATAACATACGAGGTAAAAATTATCATTTTTATTTTAAATTGAAAACTCTATGGCTCGATGAATTATTGGTGATTTGATGATGATTGTTGTATTGAGATGAGTTGATTATGAATTCGAAATGATGATATTGATTTGCATCATTGCATTGCATATTGAGCCAGTTTTTGATTCAGATTTGATATGGCGTAGGTCGCCTTGATATATTGATTTGTTGGACGTATGGGGCTATAGTTGAGTTGGCATAGTGTATGCGGAGGTCGCTGCTATGGCCTGAACACTCTCTATAGGCGCACCATAGTCTTGGGATTGTAGAACACAGCACCCCACCCCGAGCGGTTGAGTCGGTGGATGTTGCTGGGTGATTCTATTCCCTTGGGTACCCTATGACCAAATGATTCACTTGATTTTGAGATTTATTGATAGCCCACAGCTTCTGATCATGCATTGCATTATATTGCATCTTTATGAATTGTATATGAGATATTTGAAATTTTAATTCTCATATGTTATTGATTGTATCATACTGGGTTTATACTCACCGGCATGTCGGCTACCTCTTGTTTTCATGTGCTTGACGGTAGGTGAGGCGAGGCTTGGGATGCCAGAGTCCAGTTCCAGGCGAGGTGATACGAGTTAGAGTGGGATTCTCGGGTCTTACGAGCTATTTGATGATGTTTGGATTTCTTTGGTTCACTACTTTATGTTGTCATTTGAAAATTTTATTTCAAATAATTGAGACATTTAAATTATCCTGACGATGTTTATGTCAGTTTGTGAACAAGAAATTATGTATTTATTAAATCGTTCGGTTTGATACATTTAAAATTATTAGTATTAGATATCGGACCCGGGGCCCCACATCAAGAATTGGTTCTGATCCAGTTTCAAATAGTACATATTACCAAATCAACTCAGATATTCAGGTAACATGTAGCTTAATATCCAGTAAAAACATACTAAAATCATAGCATATACAATGTAGTTTCAACATTATATTCAATCATATGCCATATAAGTCCAGGCAGTAAAGCATAATATCATGCCAGCATACACAATGTAATTCCACATTATAATCAATCACATACTAGCAATCACATGCAAGGAAAGAAAACTCATTCAACCCCGCTCACTCTTCTCTATCTCAGTGCTAAGGAACCTAAAGTTCAATGACCTACAGCTCTGATACCACCTGTTGTGGGGACCCAGACGCTAATCACGTTCTAAATCATAATTACGACTAATTAATTAATTTGTATAAACAAACAGGGTCTAATTTTTTTTTTTTTTAAATTATACAGCGGAAACGTAATGTAATTAAATTCAAATTACATATTAAACATAACCTACAATTATTGTATAATCTACAATAATCCGACTAGGTTCAACTACAAGTCAGTGCTGAATCCTAAGTTGCTTCAAAGCCCGGATCTCCACGCTATCTAGTCCAGCCTCGTACTCTTCTTGACCCTGATCCTAGCCCACCTGTTGCCATGCACACATAAAAAACAAGACAACAGCCGGATAACTCCGGTGAGATATAAATATCCAGTATAAATCATGTATACATGCAATCATATAAATCATATAAAAGCATATAACAGAAAATCATATCCCATATCAAAATCATGACATGAAATAATAACAAGAATAAATCATATTCTAAACATGTACCCTATTCAGGAACATAATCAATATCAAGAATAATTCCTATTCTAAACCTGTACCAATATCAGGAACAGCAAAGAACATGAACCATATTCAGGAACATAAATCAATATTAATCAATACAATAAGATATAACTGTCACTCAGTCCAGTGACTCTACATTTTAGACTAGACTCAATCCTAGCCTAGGGATCCCGGTTTCCAGACATTGGCATTCCATATCGACCAACAGTAATAGAAAAGACTCCAGTTCTATCCACGTCGATATCGTATCGATCACCAGTAATAGAGAAGCTCTGTTTCTATCCACATCAGTATAGTATCGATCACCAGTAATAGAAGAAACTCCGATTCTATCCACATCGATATAACATCGATCAACAGTAATAGAAGAAGTTATAATTCTATCCACATCGATACAATACTGATCACCAGTAATAGAATGAGCTATAATCCTATCCACATCGATAGCCAATTATCCAGTAGCAGACTATGGCACTTCCGCCAATACAATATCTTATGACATCGTGCAATGTGCCCGTGGTACTCCTACCACTATCAGACACTTCTGTCACAAGATTACTCGTCTAACACCTGTTATCTATAATTCAAGAGAACAAGTATATCAATCAACTCAATGCAAATATCAATGCAATAAGTAAGGTATGTGATTTAGGGAAACTCGAGTCAAACCTCACTCGAGTTGTGCACTCCCAACTCAACATTAATTTATACCTTTATCTTCTCGCTCCGAAGAAGAAGAAGAAGTCCCGACTCTATCTCGGTCCATTCTCAATCTGGTAATAACAATACCGAACAGATATAATATCAATATACAACTCAATTCAATATCTGTTCTGATCAATATTCAAATCAAAACACATAACCTGATCGATGTCACTTGAGATACAATCTAATCCATATCGACGATATCACGATATAATCGAAATCACTACTGAATCTGATCAATATCAATCAACTGATGTTTCGACGGTATAACAATACAATCTCGATAACCTCGTCAGTCCAAACATCACAGATATAATATCAGATCTCATAATCAATATCGATACTAGTCATAATCTCAATAACCATGCATATCTGATATGAATTCTCAGTCAAATCGACTCCAAAAATCATAACAATTACATGACCAGTCCGTTCTTTAATCTGACTTCGATTCTATGATGTCTAACATGACAAGAACATCATATATGAATCCTATTCAATTCTGACAATATCATAATTTCAAAGTATGTCAAAACGTAGTAAAACTTACGTCCAGTTGTAGCCTACGTTGATAGGAACTCGGTACTGAAGTCGGATTTAAAATCAGACGGACGGATTTCTCACAAAAGGCGTAAGGATTTTTCACTCTTTTCCCTGACCCTTTTCTCGGTTTCCTTCTTTATGAATTCTGAGGGATTTAGCAAATATATACGTATATATATCAATTTGCTCGGTTAAAGAAACGTGGCTTGTTTTCATGCATTTTGGTCGGCGCTCGGGCGGTAAGAAAATACCGCTCGAGCGCGGCACTCTCTGTCCAAGAATTCTCCGAATGCACTTTGGCGCTCGGGCGGTCACAAACTACCGCCCGGGCGCCACATCTTCTGTCCAAGACGTGTTGCTATTGAACTTTGGCGCTCGAGCGGTCATTTCTTACCGCTCGGGCGCCACTTGTTCTGTCCAACAATTCGCACCCTTCACATAACATCTTATTTCGTGTCCCGATTAATCCTTTCATAATCATATCAAATTTATAACTCAATAATTACAGATTACCAGGATTAAATTTCCGGGCATTACAACCCGAATCTTACCGAACTCCTTAAAATATCCCAAAACATATTTATAAGCATTCATAGACGTAAACTCGAGCTCATTTTACAAACTAATTGATTCATTTTAAAACTTGGATCGGGGTCCCGGTTTTAACCCGAATCGGGCCGAAACTTAACCAAAACTTTCCAAAATTTTTACCATACCTTAAAAACATCTAAAAGGTCCTAAAAACATCAAAACCAGACCTTTAGACACTTGAATAAGACCCTGAACAGCTGCTGGAAATTCCAGCAAGCCATCGCCCAACTCTAGCCGTGACCCTAGCATGCTTCTAACTACTTCATGCTTAAACCGACTCGAACCAGACCCGAACCAGGCCCTAGACTCGACCCTTAGACAATACTTAAGATCATGCTTATGCCCTTTTTAACTCAGAACCATCACCTAAGCCCCAAAAAATCAGAACCGTGACAGCAGCTACAAGAGACTCAAATTGTGCAGCTTTCATGTTTCTGGTTGTACAGCTTTCTTCAGCCAACCAAACCACAAACCACCTTAATTAGGATCATCATAGGACCCCTAGAGACTGCCTAAATCATAGCCAAGAGCCCCAACCCAGCCCCTAGCCGAAACCATAAGATCAAACACTTACAGCCCTTACATGCATACAAATCTGCGCAGCTGCACTTCTTCTCGTTCCAGCATACTTCCTATCCAACAAGACCCCTAACCACCATAACTATACTCATCCTAGGACCATTAGAGACTGCCTAAACCATGGACAAGAGCCCTGGACTAGTCATACACGGAACAACAAGATCCAACACCTACAGCTCCTACACGAACCTTGCCACAAACGTCGACCTACAACCATAACTCCGATCTTTAACCCCCTAGGCTCGATCCGTTCATGATACCAGCAAGGTGTCCCCCTTTTTTTAAGTCCTATCAGCCCTCTAACACCGAAAACCAGCAGCCCCTTGCAACTTACCAGAAAAAAAACGTGAGTGGTGATCACAAGATGCAAGAATAAACAAGAAAACCGAAGATCTTTCCTGCACTAGGTTGGATCGAAATTTTAATTGTAAGAACACAATCATCAGCATGTGTATGACGTAAATGATGCAGAAATAAGGGTACGGGGCGTGCCTGATGAGTTTGAAGATCAAGAACGATGCGAGGGAACCCGGGAGAAGTTTTTTCTTTGCAAGCTCAAATGAAAACGAGGCCACCAGCTGGAGAGGGTGATGAAAATAAATAGAATGATTCTGAAATGAATGGGTGCCGGTTGGTGTGAGGGTTGTAGGGTTGGGGTTTGGTTAAGGGAGTAATTAGATAGGAATAATTTAGCTAATGGGCCCCAAACTATAAATGAAAAAGAAGTTAGAAGGGTTTTAAGTCCAATAAGCTTAAAAGTAGGCCCATTAAATCCAAACACACTCCCGAAAAATATTTCGTGTTGGAAAGATTTTGAAAATATTAGTCGAACCCTAAAAAATTATACCGATTTGATAATATTTGCGTACCGGTTAAAATAAAATCATGCGGGTCAAGATACCTAATAAAATCTCATTTCTTGAAAAATACCTTTAAAACACATTATATTAATTAATAAAAATTAATCATGTAATAAAATAATTTCTCCTGAAAATTTTCCGGTCTCCATTCCTCGTTCGAGCGCGAAATGAAACTTAAAAATCTTTAATGAATGAACCTTTAAAATTTCATGAATTAAATTCTACCGTGCATGAATTATGCATAAAATGTATAAAAATATTTAAACATAAATTAACGAAATAAAAATGCATTTAAAACTTTAAAACAATTTAATAAAATATCAAATAAATTTAACAACTTACATACATGTGGTTTACGTGACCCTTCAAATTCTCGGGACGTTACAGAATTAATGCGGAAGCGTTACAACTTAAATTAAATTTAAACTGAAAATCTCAAAAATCACCAGCCCCAAAACTGGTCCGACTCTTCTTTTTTGAGCTTTTTCTCAGGCGTATCTGGGAAGGGATAACAATGGATGAGTGATATGGTCGTCACTCAGCATGTGGGGATGTTTGAGCACAACATAAACATGCATAAATTTCGAAACACATACTATGTACAATATGACTCGTATCACATGCATAACATTGACCAGGCACTGAGATTCCTCGAGTTTCTGTGATTTACCGATATCAGTCCCTAATTTTTACTCATCTAAGGGGGCGATGCCATATAACGGTTACAATCCCACCGTGTAAGAGCCATAAACATATTATGCATATCGAGATTCCCACCCATATCCAGTCAAATCCTCACAGTGTCAACACACAATCATATGATAATCGTATAAAGAATGGAGTAGAAGAAGAATTTTTATTCCACCGAATTTTTAAAAACGAAAATATGCATAACCGAAAATTAAACTTTAAAACAAGTCTACTTACCTGAGATCTGGAGAGAAAAATGTGAAGGGTTTCTGCACTGAGAGTTCGAATTCCTACCGAGTTTGGACTGCAGCAGATCTTCGCTATTCGACAGAACTTGAAGAGGAGAATTTCAAAAATTTGAGGGCACTTTGAGAGAAATCTCTCAAAATTTGGTTGTTGGAATTGAGGTGTGAATTTTGCAATGACCTAAGGGGTATTATAGGTGCTGGGTTAAAATCTTACCATAAACCAATTAATATTCTTTCCAAAATTTTGAGATAATCATTCCATGATTCGAGATGCTCCTTCCCTAGATAATAACATTCCAATTTTCGAAAATAACTTGGCCACCAAGCATTAAATTTTTGAATTTGTGCCTTGGACTGGATGGCTGAATGTAGACTGCTTTCTTGTACAGATTCATAATGTATCTAGACTGCAATGCAAATTTGTTAGCTTCCATGTATGCAATATTTCTTTCCAATTATGATGATACTCATCCTAAATTTCGAAATTAAGGTGTATATCTTGCACTGTATTTCGAATTTAAGACATTTACTAGCTGGGAGAAATTTTTGAGTACCATGTATTATTCAATATTTTCGAAATTATTATTGCTTACATAATTCAAAAATAATATCCTATACATATCTGTGATAAAATAAAAAAATTGCAACTCTCAAATATTTGGGTTATCACATTCATCCCACCTTATTGGAAGTTTTGTCCTCGAAACTTGAGTTGACTTGGTTTCAAATAGGTAGGGATAATCCTTTCGCATATTCTCTTCAACCTCCCAAGTTGCTTCTCACTCCGTGTGGTTGAACAATTGCACTTTGACGCAGGGAATGATATGTCGCCTAAGAATTTGGTCCTTGGTGTCCACTATTATGATGGGGATTTCTTCGTACTTCAGTTCATTTCCCAAGTTTCTTTCGGTTATGAGTGGTTCTACTTCCAACACGTGACTTGGGTCCGGAATGTACTTCCTTAGTTGGGACACGTGGAACAAATTGTGAATTCTTGACATGTTCAGAGGTAGTGTCAATCTGTATGCCAGCGTGCCCACTTTCTCCAAGATTTCAAAAGGTCATACATTTCGAGGGTTCAGTTTCTCGGCTTTACTGAATTGGACAATCCCTCTCACAGGCGAGACTTTCACGTAGGCCTTATCGCCAACATTGAATTCTACAGACCTTCTTTTCAAAGACACCCAGCTTTTTTGTTGTTCTTGAGTAGCCATGAGCTTTTCTCGGACAATTTTAACCTTGTCCACTGTTATCTGTACGAGCTCAAGCCCCACCACGGATTTTTCTCCCACTGCATCCCAATACAAGGGTGATCGACATTTCTTTCCATACAGAGCTTCATATGGACCCATTTCAATGATGTTGTGATAGCTGTTGTTGTATGCAAACTCAATTAAGGGTAAATGAGTGCTCCAGTTGCTACTGAATTCAAGGGCGCATGCTCGCAGCATATCCTCGAGGGTTTGTATTGTCCTCTCGGTTTGTCCATCGGTTTGAGGGTGATAGGTCGTACTAAGAGTAACTTTTGTTCTCATGGCCTCTTGGAAGCTCTTCCAAAAATGTAAGAAGAACCTTGGGTCTTTGTTAGACAGGATGCTCACCGGCATCCCTTGAAATCGCACAACATTGTCTGTGTAGAACCCCTAACTTAGACTACGTATAAGCCATGCATAATTTTAGTATTTAAATTTTAAAATGATTTTATTCCATGAGTATTTAAATGATTTTCCTTAATTTAATTATTTTATCATAGTAATTTGAATTTTATCATTTCAGTTAATTCAGTGAGGCCGGACTGAAGTTGGAGTTTAGAGATAAAATTTAAGATTTAAAAATCATTTCCAGAATTTATTTTAGCTAGCAAGTAAGTTAATTTAAGTTAATAAAGAAGTTTAAGGAATTATTTAAGTTACTTGAGGTGAGTAGAAAATAAATTCATTTAAGTTCCTTAATTAAGGGATTAGTTCACTAAATTAATTAAAGGATAGGTGAGAATTTTAAGTGTTATAAATTTAGTAAATAAACAAAAATTTCCCTTCATTTTTATTGTAAGATTTCGGCCCCTAGAAGATTAAGCAACATGCCTTGCCACCTCACCACCTTTGACCCTTTGTTTGTATATAATTAATAGGATAATCCTTTTTTTTTCTACCACCATTTAATTAATGATCAACCTTATCCTCACCTAGTCTAGATGAAAAAAAAAATCGGCCATGCTCCCTCCCAAGAAGACTTGTTCAAACAAATTCAAAATTTAAATGAGAGGTAGACTTGGTCTTGCATTTGAATCCCTTTATTAGTGGATCTTCCCCTCACCCTCTTAACCATCATTCTCCTTCACCCCATGACCGAAATTCAGAGCATTTAGAGTAGAAAAATCGTGACCCTCATAGCTAGAAACAAGAGAGAAAAATCGAGCAAGAAGCAAGATAAGAAAGTGCTCCACCTCCTCCGCCCCAGATCGTCTCATTATTTCGTTTTTCTTTCAAACGAAACCATGCAAGCATATATTCTTCCTTGAATCTTCAATCAAGTCCTACTATCATTATTTTTATATTACATGATCATCATTTCATGCAAAAACCGAAATATGTCAAGAACATTTTGAAATAAAACATGCAGAATTTTTCGGCATTCATGATGCTCTTCACGGGTTGCTTTGTTTTGTGGATTTCAGGTATTGGTTCGGTTCCAGGCTCCCAAGGCTACATCTAGACATGTTCTAGGATGGATTAGGACCACTTTGGTCCATTATTTCAGCCCCCATGCTTGCTGGAAATCGAGATGACAGCCACTCCCCAATCATGTCACCATTTGCATTCGATTTTCTTGTTTGATGTTAAAGGTTGATGGATCTGATCTTGGCTGCCCTAAGGGATATAGCCATGGTTAGAACATCTCCTTGTGATGTCTAAGACGTGACCAAGTCGCCCCTTTGAGGCTTGGTCCATGCTTGAATCGGTTTTTAAATCAAACAACAAGAACAGCCCTTCGCCCCTTTCGAATTCAGCAAGTGTAACATTTGGTTTTGAGGAATGGTTTGGATCTTGGTTGGCCTATGGCCCTTAGCCACGGTTCATACCATACCTATGGATGTCTAGATCGTGCCATGGTCAATCAAATGGCCACTGGAACGACACGTGATATCAAACGAAGCAAGACACCACACGCATGCAAGGGTGCTCTCGGGTGTGACGTTCGGTTGAGTTATGGTGTGATGCGAATTGTGGCTGGCCTAGAGCCCTAGGCCATGGTTCAAACATTCCTTAGGATGTTGGTAAGAGTTTCTGGTCGGTGGTTTGAGTCCCAATGGCCATTAGCCTCGCAAACGACACAAGGAAACCAAAGCACAGCTGCTGTATTTTTGGACAGCAACTTGCTGTGATGGTTCAGTGGCTCGTTCGAGTTCTCAGTTGGCTTTTAGCCTATGGCCTTGGACTGGACAGTGCCTCATTGAGTTAGGAAGGTCATGTTTTTGACCGTTTGTAATTCGGTTCATTTTTGAGGTCGTACGAGAATTTACGGTGCGATGTGCCAAATTGACTCTCGAAAGAGCGTTTCATGTTTTGGCCTCCATTCACCTAAAATTCGACTTGCATCATTTTAGGAGCATTAATTCATGATTTTAAGCGTATTTTAATCATGACTATATGATGTTTCAGTGTTGGCTCGGGTTGGTTTGGAGTCTTGAATAAATACGAAGTCGTTCGGTGTAATTGTCACATTTTCAAATGTTATTGCATAGTTTGGTCCCATAAATCTATTGCATATTTTTCATGGCATATTTAGGTTGCAGCGAGCCTGAGAGCGATCCAATCCAAGCAGTAAATTATTACAGGATATTTAATTGTGCCATTTAATTATATTACGTGCATAAAAATATAAAATATTCATTTTTGAGATTATGCGATATTGCTTGGGGCCATTTCACTATCATGGGATTATTGCTAAATCTGGTAGCCAGTTAATGGTCCGGTCGCCAGTTACCGGTCAGTTCAGTTTGTACAACCCAGTATACTGTGGCATAGTCTGATCAGACGTTCATTATTTTACCCGGTCGCCAGTTACCGGTCATGGTAGCATTTTATTATCCGATCGCCAGTTATCGGTCAGTTTCAGTGCAGTGGCCACTTGCGTAGACCATAATCTCAACAGAAAATTTATTACAAGCTATTTCAGTACAGGGCTCCAAGGAGCAAACATTTTCACTATGACTTTCAGTTCAGTTATGCAAGTTTTATAATCGCTCATGATATGTTATTTTCACATTGTGTCTCATGACCTGATATTTTTATCCCATGCAAATTTTACTATATTATTTACTCATTATTTATGATGTATGCACGTTGAGTCTTTAGACTCACTAGACTTGATTGTTGTAGGTACTGATGATGCCGGGGACGAGGGCGGGGACCAGTGAGCTAGCTTGGTCGGCAGTAGTGGAACCCGAGGATCTAATTTTAGCATTTACCATTTTTATGCTCAAACAGTTTATCCGTTGTTGGATTATTCTTAAATTGTTCTTTTGCAAACAAATAATTTCTTCCGCTGCTATTTTTAACATTTAAACTTTATTTAACGGTCTATTTTATGAATGAGGCATTTTACTTACTTTACAAAGAAAATTTTTAATTTTTCCGCAAATATTCAAACACGAATTTTCGGGCCGTTATAGTCTGTGTACAGCGTAGCCGATTTTTCATTATTGTAATTCATGCGGACGGGTAGAAAGTGTGCAGATTTTGTGAGTCTATCTGCGATTACCCAAATTCCATCATGACTTTCCCTTGACTTAGGTAATCCTACCACAAAGTCCATTGAAATATGCTCCCATATCCACACGAGAATTTCTAAGGGCTACATTAAACCTCTAGGTCACTGCTGCTCTGCCTTGTCCTACTGACATACTTGACATTTGGAGACAAATTCAGGTACATCCATTTTCATGCCATTCCATCAAAAATTATACTTGAGGTCTCTGTACAATTTAGTACTGCCTGGATGAACTGAGAATTTTGACTTGTGCGTCTCTGTCATTACCTCTTGGAGAAGGTTATTGCTGTCGGTTACGCACTGTCATCCCTTCATCCATATGATTCCCTTGTCGTCGATCTGAAGATCTTGAGACTTCCCTTCTCTGACTTGATCTTTAAGTTAGGTCAGCACCGGATCTCGATCTTGATTTAAGTTGAAGGTTTCCTGTAGACATGGCTGGGCTGAGAGGAAAGCTATGGTCTCTTTACTTTTGCCCTTCCGACTCAACACGTCAACCACTATGTTTGCTATACTCGGATGATAGCTTATGATCAAGTCATAATGAAACGTCTACTCATGTAAAAGTGCGGAAATATATATATATATATATATATATATATATATATATATATATATACATATATATATATATATATATTTTAAATAAATGCTCGCATTTTCGAAATAACATTTAAACGTTTTGCATGCATGCACTCTACAGAAAATTATAACATTTAAAAATGATATTAAATATTCGACAGTAAAAATAGTGCAGTTTAAATTAACCAAACTCGTCCAAAATCGTACGTAAACATAAATGAGTAAAAATCTTAAAATCATCAACGTATGAAAATTTATAACTCCTCTCAAAACATAATGCGGAAAAACATGCGGTCCTCGGGTCGTGTCACCGCACCAGTTCTGCCTACTCAGAGTTCGGCACCTCCAGTCCCCTCATCCTTGAGCTCACCTGCATCACACACGTCTAGTGACTCTAAATATTCAACACACCTGTACCGGGAATAACAAGTACATATACATGACACACAACAGTGAAAAATATCATATTCAACATATCTTTCATGAATTTCAAAGCATAGCATAAAAGTGTCGTTTAAAATCATATCATGTCAAATCATCTCATCTCGTGTCATCATATATGAATACATTTTCATTTAATTGAATTCAGTTCATTAGTTGTGACTTTCGTATCAGCTTTATCGTATCAGCTCTATCGATGGATCCATCTACGTATAACCACGGTACATGACGGCGGGGGACATCAGCGACAACATTACCTGTCCACTGACCCCGGGCCTCAGCTCATCACATCTCATATCATCGTATACATATACATTGTCAGTCACAACTAAATCTCATCCTTCAAAAATAACATCATAATCACCACTTAAAAAAAACATGCATAAACGTAACTTTTCCTTTAAACCAAGCATGCGACGTATTTATCATAATTACGTAAAAATCGTAAACATGATGCATAAACATTTAAAATATCGTAAATTTCTGCTCAGGGCGCTGTCTAGACCAAAATCTCACCCCAGGTGTAAACTGATTATTTTGCTCCCTGGAACCCAAAAATTACCGTTTTACCCCTGAAACTCTACAATTGACCCGAAGCTTACCAAACTCCTTAAAATGTTCCAAAATATTTTAAAAGCATTCCTAGACGTAAACTCGAGCTCAATTCATAACGTAACCGATTCGTTTTAAAACTTGGACCGGGGTCCCGAATCGAACCGAATCTTAACCAAATTTTCTCCTAACTTTTACCACACCTAATACACTCATTTACAGCCTTAAAATCATCCAAACTAACCCCCTAAACCTTCGAATATTACCCTGGATAGTGGCTGGAAAAATCCAGCAACCCTCAATGGACTCCTAGGCAACTAAGCTTGAATCTCTTGGTCCCAACTACCGAGCTGATGAGTGCATCACCTAAACACCCTTTCTGGGCTCAAGACAAAACTCACCAAGACCTCTTGGACCATCCTTGTTGTCTTACTGACCCAGGAACCTGCCCACGCAAAGCACTCGATGAACCTCTCAAAAACAAGTTACCGGGAGTCCCCTTCAACTAAACCCCCTTCGATCTGCTCCTGGACCAAGACCAGCAGTTCCAGCCCCTCCTAGCCCTACCACTGACCCAAGATGGTCGGCTATAAGACCGGTACTAAGCCATGCACAGCTGACAAACCGAATCTCTCGATCTTGACCTCAAACACCCTCACATGCGCTTGACCGAAATAATTCCCCTCGGGCTTGGCAACCCGAATCTCCAGCACCTAAACATCATTACACATAGCCTGAACAACCCTCTAACATCACTAACTTGACAGGCCCTTGCACAAAAATGGGAAAGACGTGAGTAGTTGATCAAAAGATGCAAGAACATATGTAAAAACCGAAGATTCTTCATTTACAAGGCTGGACCGATATTTTCACACCCAATAACACACACAACAACATGTATATGACATAAATGATGCAGAAACAAGAGTACGGGGCGTGCCTTGATGTATTTTGAACGCAAACTTGAAGAACCACACGAAGGGAAGGCACCAAAGGAATTTTCTTTGGAAGCTCAAGCTTGGCCGATGGATTATTGGTGTTTTGTTACTGAAAACAGAGAGAGAAGTGATGATTGCAGGAAAGTGTCGGCTTGTGGGTGGGGAAATAAGTGTAGGGTAGGTTTAAGTTTAGTTTAGAGTATTATTAAAATAGTTGATTAATAGATAATGGGCCATAAATTGTCATTTAAGGATTTAAAAAGATATTTAAGCCCATGCATTTAAATCTTTAAAACAATTTAATAAAATTCCAAAGAAATTTAATAACTTGGATGCATGTGGTTCACGTGGACCTTGAAATTTTTGGGACGTTACACTTAATCCTTTAAAAGTTCAATCCATCGTCTTTGCATCATATTAAATTTCTTCTGGTTGAACAAGTATTTGAGGCTCTGATGGTCTGTGAAGACTTCACACTCGGCTCCATAGAGATAGTGCCTCCAGATTTTGAAGGCAAAGACAACCGCTGCTAGTTCTAGATAATGTGTAGGGTAGTTTTTCTCGTCCGGTTTCAACTGCCTTGATGCATAGGCGATCACCCTTCCTTTTTGCATGAGTACACATCCTAGACCTTCCTTAGATGTATGACTATAGATTGTGAATTCCTTATCCTCCACGGGCAAGATCAACACTGACGTGGATGTGAGATTCTCTTTCAATGTATGGAAGCTCTTCTCACAACTTTCAATCCAAATGAACTTGGAACTTTTCTGTGTGAGTTTTGTCAGTGGTATGAATACCGAGGAGAACCATTCAAACAAACTGCCGGTAGTAACCTGCCAATCCAAGAAAACTTCTGATGTCGGTGGCTTTCTTAGGTCTCGGCCAATCTATAATTGCCTCTACTTTTCTTGGATCCATTGACACTCCTGTTTTTGAGATCACATATCCTAAAAAGGACACTCTTTGGCCAAAATTCACATTTTCTGAACTTAGCATAGAGCTCATTTTCTCTTAAGGTTTTCAGAGCAAGGTGGAGGTGCTCTTCGTGACTTTCTCTCGTTGGGGGAATAGACGAGGATGTCGTCGATGAATACTACTATGAATTGATCCAAGAATGGATTGAAAACTCTATTCATCAGGTCCATGATTGCTTCCGAAGCGTTCGTCAGGTCAAAAGACATCATTGTGAATTCATAATGCACATACCTGGTTCGAAAGGCTGTTTTGGAGATATCTTCAGCCCTGATCTTCAACTAGTGGTATCATGTCCTCATATCCAGTTTAGAAAAAACGGCGGCTCCCTTAAGTTGATCAAACATGTCATCTATTCACCGTAGATGGTACTTGTTCTTGATTGTTATCTTGTTCAGTTCTCTATAGTCGATGCACAATCTCATACTTCCATATTTCTTTTTTACAAAGAGAACTGGAGCTCCCCATGGGAATACACTCGGTCGAATTTGCCTTTTATCTAGCAATTCTTGGAGTTGTTCTTTCAGCTTCTTGAGTTCGGGTTGTGCCATTCTGTAAGGTGGCTTCGAAATTGGTGCAGCACCAGGAACTAGTTGATTTTGAACTCAACGCCGTGGTCTGAGACTGTCCTAGAGAGTTCTTCTGGAAAAACATCTGGGAACTCTGCACTATCGGGATGTCTTCCAGCTTCAGTTCGAATTCCTCCTTTACTTCGCTGACAATTGCTAGGTAGATGTGTAACATACCGTAATTTTTAAACTATTTAAAATTTGCGAAAAATAAAAATTTCTTAAATAAATAGCAACCTTTCAAATAACGAAAAATAAACTACTCATCTAAAATACTTGAAATAAAAACAGTTACAACCAAAGTTTGCAAAAAAAAAAGTATTCGTTTAAACATCCTAAAATAAACTCATTAAAATCAGAGTATTTGAATCAACATGCATAAATTCTTAAAACATAAACGGTCCTCAGGTTAGTCCACCGCACAGTCCGAGCCAGCTCATTGGTCCCTACCTCTCGTCTCCTCAGAATCTTCCTCACCTGCATCGATCAAGTCTAGTGAGTCTAAAGACTCAACATGTATAAACTGGAGATAACAAATAATACATAATAAAACCACATGCATCTTTAAAGTAGAACGTACATATTTTAAACTTGAACGTAATATTATAAACATAGACGTGCCATCATATCATAAAAATTTTCGTGAACATGCTTGTATCGTACATTCTTGAGCATACATAACATCATCATTTTGCGTAGAGATATGTTCCAAAGCAAGTGACCCACACATAAATGCTCCTGATCACACTAAACCACAGTACTGGGCTGGCAGAGAAAATCCACTAGCACATACATGAGATCTCCGGTCATACTTTACCTGTTGGATTGGCCCTTGGTCATACTTTAACGCTTTCCAATCCTGATCTAAACCCGGTCGTGCTTTACCGGGGTGGAGAGGTCATCGGCTACATTCACCAACTTCCAAACCCGTTCATAATTGGTCACAAGACATTTATCATACCTCAAAAATAAAATATTTTCTCATTTTTGCACGTCGAACATAATTACATGGCGTTGAAAGATTCGTTGTATCTCGCTTGGGGCCACTACTGCACATACTAAAATGAGTTCAAGCATTTATCTTTCATAACTTAGACGTATTAATCATGCTTACACCCAAAAATGACAAATTTCTTATGATGTTCTAAATCTCTCGGGACTCGACCTCGTTTAATCATCGTACTAAACCCTGACATCGAACCCCAGCACAATCCCTATATTTTCCCAAACATGGAAGGCGCGGACCCCGTGTACACATCCGGGTCAGGGTCCGTGTAGACTCTGGATACTTAACCTACAAAAATAACAAAGGTCAGGGTCCGTGTAGACTCTAGATACTTAACCTACAGAAATAACAAAGGCACGGACCCCGTGTCAAGGTCCGGCTAAGGGTCTATGTAGACTCTGAAATTTCACACTCCGGAAGAAACAAGGGCACAGACCCCGTGTTAGGGTCCAACTTCGGGTCCGTGTAGTCTCTGAAAATGTAAACCAACGGGAATCACTACACTTATGGCTTAATCATCCTAACTCAATCATACGAACCGTGAACCAACACCTCGAGACCCATCCTAGGATGTTGTGGCAATTATTCAAACTCTCATGGCGCCTCAAAACGACGATACAAATCATACAACGCACCTCAAACTGTGAACACGACATTTTGCCACCAAATATTTCCTATGACTTCTAATGCAATAAAGTGCATATCAACACGAAACAAAGCACCAAAAATCATCCCGACATCATACTCACAATACTTAAATGCAGCAGCATTCACCTAACGGTTCCCAACGAAGCCTGCAACAAATAACTTCAAGAACACGTTTTCAGAAAAGTGCAGCTTGAGCAGTCCCACGAAAACATTCATAACTCACTCGTTTCTTGTCCAAAAATTAAGAATTTACTGTCAAATCGAAGGTATCGAAAGGTAATGCGTTTTATGTGTTAAAGTTTTTCCACAAAACCAACTGATTTATCTCAGAAATCAAAATGACAGCAGACACATTTTCAGATCTAAAAATTTTGTTCCAAAAATCATTTTAAACGTTTTTTCTCAAACTTTTCACAACATACATGGATTTTACGTATAATAAACATTACAACACATAATATAACAAGATCGATGCAGAAACAATAGTTTATAAATGCATTTTGATATTTAAAACTCACGATATGACGATACCGAAGCGAAAATGGTGCGAGAGTTGATCCAAGACGAACGTGGCACGATTTTTCTTGAAGAAAAGTGACGAAAACTTGCTGGGAAATTCAGAGGATAGGAGCGGCTACTCTTGGTTCTTAGAACCCTAGGTTTTGTTAAAAAAAAGAATGAAATGAAAGTGTAAAGAAATGTGTATGTGTGTGGAATGGTTATGGTGTGTGAGAAGGGGTGTGCGCGTGTGAGTTTAGGTAATTAGGGAGAATAAAAAAATGTCTTAATTACATAATTAACAAGGTAATTAAAAATACTAACTCCCTACTCACCTCTAATAAAATCTCTTAATTTAAAATAACATGCATAAGTACTAAATCTTTAAAAGTTTTAAAGTCTTAAATTCACCTAATAATTAAATTAGGCTTTAAAAATTCTAAAATTTAATAAATCGTTTAAATGCCAATTTCTTGACTTAAAATATCACATTTTAAAATTGTCAAAAATTGTCACTGATCTATCTTCCTCGATCCTGCATCGAATAATTTCCTGAAACTTGAAACTCAAGAAAACATTTTAACGTGCATCACATAAACATAAATAATTTAAAATAATGCAATTTCACAAATTATTCATCCCTAAATTCAATTTAAACTTAGATAGATAATTTAACAATTTAAATATATGCATGGGTTTTACATGTACTGAAGTTGGGCTCTACAATTCCTCTCCCACTTAAATAAATATTGTCCTCGAAATTAAGTCTTACCAAACAACTCCGGGTAGCGGTTCCTCATGTCTGTTTCGGTCTCCCAAGTGGCTCTTCCACTGCTTGTTACAGCCACTGGACTTTGACCAATTTGATCACTTTGTTATGAAGCCTTCGCTCCTGTCTGTTTAAGATTTGGATAGGTCTTTCCTCATACGACAGATCTCGAGCTAACTACAATGGCTCAAAACTCAAAACATGCGAAGGATTGGCTAGATACTTCCTCAGCATCGAGACGTGGAACACCTTGTGTACACCGGCTAGATTCGACGGTAGGGCTAAACCTGATGCAATCCCGCCCACGAGATTTTTGATTTGTCCCGATCTTTGAAACAAGTATTGATAGGTGCGATAATCGCCTCTAGATCACGCGGTCTAGCAACAATTAATCAACGGTAGAAACAATCGCGTTCAAAAGAATCTCCAAAGAACCCGTCCTTGGCAACCCTCGTTAAAATAGATAGACGAACGACAAAAGAATCCACCTTTGAAAGTCCTATTTTGAAAACACCGAAGTTTATTTGAGAGAAAATCTCACTAATTTGATATCAAATCAATAATAAACAAAAGTTCAATTGTTTACATGGTATTCTAGCTTAAATATAGGTAACGAAACCCTAAATATAGAAAATTGCATATTTAAAGATAACAAAATCAATAATTAATTTAGAATTTAATTAAACTAAGGAAACTAGGTTAAGAAAATAGTCTTCTGGCAGCTCAAACTTCCCGCAACGCGCTAAGGCTCAAGCTTCCAATTAATCCTCTACTTGATGGTGATGCAACCCGAACCCCTGGAGCCTTATTTCCAAGCTTTCATTGGTTGAATGAAGGACAACATTCAACATCTTCAATCGTCGTCTACGGGATTGGTTCTTGGAACGCATAGTGGCTGGCTAGATTCATATCATACTCTCTTTCTTCAAAATGATTTGTCCCTCAAATCTTGTCTTTCTTGATAGCTAGGGAGATCAATACATTTCATGCATTTTCCACAATCCTGCAAGTAGAGTTTAACAATGCTCGGGATCGAACTGGCTATTTCATTAAAATAAAATAAGCCAAATTTTCTCAGATGTACATGAAGTGGTTTATTCAAAATAAAGAGTCGCTCATCCTCACTCTTTCCGGCCATACATATAATTTCTTTTTTTGTTTGTTTGGCCTCTATTTCACACAACTTTTTTTGTTCATCGATGGCCATCCCACATTTTTTATCACTCTTTTTTTCGGCCATCTCATTTTCTTTTTCTCTCAACTCATAACAAATTGATTCATCAATACATATTACATATGTAGACAGTTGAGCAACAGAAACAACTTGCACATCATCTAACAACTCACCCTCCACACCACAACACTCAATACTCGCATGAGACACAATTGGAGTATCAACCTCAACATTAGAATCATCCACAGGTTTGGCTTCAAGGTTGAAAGTGGAATCCACTATCTTCACCTCTTCATTTGGACAATGATGAAAATCAGATCCTACCTCTAGACACTACAAACATCGAATATCATAAATACAATTATGTGAGAATTGCGATATACCTTGATATCCATGTTTTGAACTCCTTGCTGGTGTCGCCATGTTTCTCTCCTCTTTACTCATCCTTCCACTCTCATCCACTCGCCCATACCTTTCACGCAAAGGTTTAAATTCTTCCTCCATCTTTTTACCAAATTCTACCAACAACGACTGAAATTGACTATGAAGCATATTGTACCCTTTTTGTTTTGTTTTGTTTGTTTGTTTTTCGAGTGAACAGTACGACGCTAGAGTAGAATCGCGATGAACAGTACCGTGAACAGTAAATCCGATACGATGAACAGTAAATCGGAAGATGAACAGTACCGTGAACATTAATTCCGATGGAGATGAACAGTAAATCCGATACGATGTACAGTAAATCGGAAGATGAACAGTATGTGAAAAGTAAATCCGACGGATGAACAGTAATCACAAATATTTTTTTTTCTTTTTTGTAGATTCAACAAATACGTAGAAATCGCTACACGAAATCGGTATTGACAATCCTACGAGGAATTGAACGGATACGCTTACTTGAATCGAAAACCCGAGCTCTGAGAACACTTGATGCGATCCCGCCCACGAGATCTTTGATTTGTCCCGATCTTTGAAACAAGTAATTGATAGATGTGATCATCGCCTCTAGATCACGCGGTCTAGCAACAATTAATCAATGGTAGAAACAATCGCGTTCAAGAGAACCTCCAAAGAACCCAGTCCTTGGCAACCCTCGTGAAAATCGATAGACGAACGACAAAATATTCCACCTTTGAAAGTTCGATTTTGAAAACACCGAAGTGTATTTGAGAGAAAATCTCACAATTTGATATCAAATCAATAATGAACAAAATTTCAATTGTTTACATGGTATTCCAGCTTAAATATAGGTAACGAAACCCTAAATATAGAAAATTGTATCAAATCAATAATTAATTTAGAATTTAATTAAACTAAGGAAATTAGGTTAAGAAAATAGTCTTCCGGAGGCTCAAACTTCCCGCAACGCGCTAAGGCGCAAGCTTCCAATTCATCCTCTACTTGATGGTGATGCAACCCGAACCGTTCGAGCCTTATTTACAAGCTTTCATTGGTGGAATGAAGGACAACATTCAACATCTTCAATCGTCCTCTCGGGATTGGTTCTTGGAACGCATAGTGGCTGGCTAGATTCATATCAAAACCATAAGCTAGTGTCCCAACTCTATCAAGTATCTCGAACGGTCCAATAAATCTCGGACTGAGCTTGTCTTTATTCCCAAACCTCATAGCACCCTTCATGGGTGCTATTTTCACGAAGACGTGATCACCTACTGGCAAACTCAAGATCTCTTCTTCTCTTGTCAGCATAACTATTCTGGCTACTCTGGGCGAACTTAATCCTGTCTGGATCTTGACCACCACGTTTGCAGTCTGCTGAACAATCTCTGGACCAAGTTCTGATCTCTCACCGACTTCATCCAAATGAATCGGCGACCTGCACTTTCTGCCATATAATGCCTCGTAGGGAGCCATACTTATAAACGATTGGAAGCTGTTGTTGTAGGTAAAATCCACTGGAGGTAACTTTGATTCCAAATTCCCATGGAAATCGATCACACAAGCTCTCGACAAATCCTCCAAAATCTGAATCACTCGATCAAACTGACCATCTGTCTGAGGGTGAAATGCAGTACTGAATAACTACTTCTTCCCCATGGTTTCATGTTGTAAAACCCGAGAATTGGATTACCGTAATCTGAAATGATTTGATGATAATTGAGGTGATTATAGACGAAAAGGATTAGATCAGAAAAGACGGAAGAACACAAATTATGTGCGAGGACAGAACACCTCGCGCATATGCGCGACAAGGAGCCCCGCATATGCACGACAGTGGCAGAAGACCTCGCGCATATGCGCGAGACGTGTACGCGCATATGCGCGAGATGTCCAGGAGCTAAAGGTGATGTCCAGAGAACCTCACGTATATGCACGACGAGGGTGCGCGCATATGCGCGAGCTGTCGAGAAGGGTACCTGCCGAGACAGTAGGTCTCGCGCATATGCGCGGGACTAGGACGCGCATATGCGCGAGTCATGCAAAGGAAAAATTGACACTTGGTTCATCAATGCTACATGTATGTGTGTGTGTATATATATATATATATATATATATATATATATATATATATATATATATACATCCTTCCTTCCTCAGCAATTTAAAGGGAGAAACGAGAAAGAAAGGAAAAGCTCCAAGTTCCGTACAAAGAGTTGAGAATACGCAGAATCCAACCGTCTGATTTTCAATCCGAGTACAGTACTGTGTTCCTATCGACGCAGGCTACAAATGGATGCATATTTTATTAAGTTTCGATATGATTTGAAATTATGATACTGCCAGAATCAGATATGATCCATATATGTTGTTCTTGAGATATCAGATATTGTAAAATCGAAACCGGATCGAAGAACAGACTGTTTATGTAATTGTTATGAATTTTCAGAGTTGATTTGATTGTGATTAGACCGAGTTGCTATCAGACTTGTGTTGTTATCGATTATGAGGAGTTGAGATTGATATCTGATTGATATTGTATTGCTGGATATATTGATATTATTCAGATTTGGATCAGATGAGTTATTGATTCAGTATATACTGATATTGTAGTGCCGGTATTGCGAGGTTGTACAGATTTAAGATTATGATATGTTATTGTTTAGATTATGGGTTGTACTGATATTGATTATGAGCCGTGTTATTATATCTGTGATGTTGAAATTGACGGGGTTATTGAGATTGTATTGTTATGCCGTCGAAACATCAGTAGATTGATATTAATCGGATTCATTATTTATTGAGATTGTATCGTTGTATCGTTGACATTGATCTGATTATATCTTGATTTGAGTATTGATCAGAACAGGCCTTGAATTGATTCGTATATTGACACGGTCTATTCGATATATGGACAGATTTTACTTCGAGACTTCGACTTCGTCAGACCGAGAAGAGAAAGGTATAAATTGATGTTGATGCGGGATTGCACAACTCGAGTTAGATTCGACTTGAGTTTCCCTAAATCACATACTTTACCTTATTGCATTTATATGTGCAACTGAATGAGATTGATATCTTTGGTGTATTGATTTATGTATTGAGTCACTAGGCGGATGCGCCTAGTCGTAGACGATTGATCTCATGACATAGGTGCCGGATAGTGATGGAATCGTCACTGGCACATTGCACGTTGTCACAGGATAGTGATTTGGCGAAAGTGCCAAAGTCTGTGACGGATAGGTCAAGGCACCGGATGTTTGGTTATATCGAAGTGGATAGAATTGGAGTTTCTTCTATTACTGATGTTCGATATGGAAAGAGCCAATGTCCGTGAATAAGAACGTACCACCACCCCGATCGGGAGTGTAGGCGGGTGTATGTTCTTGTTCAGATCGGGATCCCTAGATTAGGATGAGTCGAGTCAGAGTCTAAGAGTCACAGAGTGTGATTCAAAGTTTGTATTGATTCATGTTTCTGATTTTGATACATGTTATGAATATCTGTTTCATGTTGTTATACTTGTTTATGAAATGCATGTATACATGATTTATACTGAGAATGTAAATGTCACCGGAGTTATTCGGCTGTTGTCTTGTTTTGTATGTGTGCATGAAAACATCTGGGACATGATCATGATCAGGAAGAGGATGAGAGATTATAGTTAGCGTGGAGATCCGGGCCCAGAAGCAGAATATGATTCAGCACTGGATGTATAGTCGTTGAACCTAGTTGAGATAGAGACATGTAGTACATGACTTGTACTTTGATATTGACATGTACATTAGATAGATTACAATTACGTTTCCGCATTTATATTTTAAAAAGAAAAATTTTAATCCCACTTTTCTTATTGTTATATTGAATACTTAATAATGATTAAGACATGAATTAGCGTCCGGGTCCCCACAGTAGGTGGTATCAGAGCGATAGATCCTTTAGACTGTAGATAAGAGCTAGTGAGCGGGGTAGATTGAGTTTTCCTTCCTTGCTTTTGAATGATAGCATGTGTTACTTGATTTATATAATACATGTTTACTTGATTATCTGATTTGTTTATAAACATGTGTTATTGAGAATGAATCAGAACCGATTCTTGATCAGCAGTAAGATGATCAGAGGAGGACTGAAACAGGTTTGTTGTATTTGGTTACTAATTATTTTGGTAATCAGATATACCTCCTCGAAGAATCCCAGAATAGGGTGTTACTTCGGTTTATCAGATGGATGTGTCAGAAACTCCAATGGAAACAATGTTGAATAGATTTCAGTCATTTCAACCGCCGACTCTGAGGGGTACTGAGACATCTGATGATTGCGAGAGTTGGCTGAATGATATTTAAGTGCTGTTTGATTCACTTGATTACTCAGATGAACGTCGAGTTAGATTGATTGGGCACCAGTTATATGAAGTCGCAAAGAGTTGGTGTGTCGCAACCAATGAAGCCTTAGAACAGCAGGGTACCTTTATTTCATGGAAAATCTTTAAAGCTGAGTTTCATAAAATATTTCTCCCAGAATCGTACCGACAAGATAAGAGTACAGAGTTTGCCATCTTGAAACAGGGCCAGCTGAATATTGAAGAATACGTGGCAAAATTCTACTACTTTATTACGTTTTGCTCCTCAGGTGGCTTGGACTGATAAAGCTGTAGTTGATCAGTTCATCAGCGGATTGAATCCTGAAATATCTACATTGGTGAATGTGGAACGACCCCATTATTTTGCTGACGCCTTGAACAGGGCAAAGAGAGCTGAGGCAAGTTTGATTCAACAACGAGGAATGTCGTATGTTGCTCACCCCCAGAAACAACAACCTCCAGCCCAATTCTTACAATCACTGTCTAGATTTGATAGTGGCAGTACTAGTGGAGGAAAGAAAGATTTCCTGAAAGCTCACAAGAAACAGTTTAAGAAGTTAGGGAGTGGTTCGTCGAGCTCCAGTAGTTCTAGCCCGAGTTATACAGGAGTTTATTGCAGAACTTGTGGAGGAAGACATTCCACAGAGCAATGCCAAGGAGTACTCGGTAGTTGCCACGTATGCAGACAGTCGGGACATTTTGCTAGAGTTTGTCCACAGATAGGTTCTCGAAGATCTCAGGGAGCAGAACCATCTGGACCAGTGGCACCGCCTGATAGACAATCACCGGTTGTTCACTTTTTCCATCCACCGACGACTCCTCAATCACAATCAAGGCCAGGACACACCTGACGAGGTAGTGGCAGATACTTATTTACTGTATGGTTATTTAGCATATGTATTGATAAATACTAATGCATATCATACGATTATCTTTGAATAAATTGCATTGATATATGCGTTGTCTATTGAGTTATTATATGCTGTAGTATTGATCTCTTTTCTGTTTGGGAGATGTTTTGTATCAGTGATATCTGTTAGATCATGTATGCTACATTATGACAAATATGAGATGGACTTATATGATATTGTACTTGGATTGTCCGATTTCGATTTTATTATCGGTACTAATATGCTGACCAAGTACATAACTACTGTTGATTGATTCCAGAAGATGGTAAGATTCGGACCTGAAATGGCCGAAGCATGAACATTTATGGTAAGGATTCTAGATTTAGAATTTCCTTGATATCTATAATGTTTTAACTCGATGATTATCGAAAGGAACGGAGGAATTCCTTATGTATTCAGTTCATTTACTGAAACCGAGCTTATCATCGGCCGAATTGCCAGTGGAATGAGAGTTGCTGATGTTTTCCCCAGATGAAACTTTGGATTTGCTTTCAGTCCGAGGGATTGATTTCAGTCTTGATTTGATTCCAGGTACTGTTCTTATTTTAGAACTTCGTACAGAATGACATTGATTGAATTGAAAGATTGGAAAGACCAATTAGACGATTTTTAGCCGAGAGTTACATCTGATTAAGTGTTTCTCTTTGAGATGTTTCAGCTATGTTGTGAGTTGATGAAGCCTGTATTCAGAAGTATTCTGATGATTTTATGCTCGTCTTATCTATGATATCATGAGATATTTGAAGCATATGACCGATCAGATCGAACATTTGAAAATTGTATTGCATATTCTGAGAATTGAAACATTATATACAGAAACTGTTGAAATGTGAATTTTGGCCGAGACAGATTGTATTCAGAACATATTATATCCGAGGATAATATATCGAGTGATCTTAGCACAGTTAAAGTCATGATTAGTTAACTGAGTCTGATAACATTGTCAGATATTACAATTTTATGAGTTCAGCAGATCAGTATCGATGAGTGATGTTTTGAATCTGATTGAATATTGTTGTTGTTCTGAATCCGTGTTTGAAACAGATGGTAGACAGTGGGGAATTTATATTGTATAGGCCGAACCATAGCTGATTTTGAGAATTAAAGCAGTTCAGAAAATTGATCGG
The DNA here is from genome assembly GCF_022965805.1 of Primulina eburnea. NCBI lineage: Eukaryota > Viridiplantae > Streptophyta > Magnoliopsida > Lamiales > Gesneriaceae > Primulina > Primulina eburnea. The sequence continues at coordinate 32,718,238 of NC_133102.1, forward strand.
AATGTTCAGAACTCGATATCGACAGTCAGAGCAGGGCATCGATCAGAATAACAGGTTTGTGACAGCGTGTTATATGTTAATAACCGATTTGTGTGTGCCAGATATTTCGAATTTGAAATGACTGATGTTATCAGAAATGCACCGTAATTGATTCAGCATTCATCCTGATAGCAGAAGTGAAATGATCGGTGAATCGGGTGAAGAGTGTTTAGAAGGGGGGGTTGGATAAACACTGCTCAATTAAAATTATTCTTCGACAAACTGATTTCAGTTGTGTTACAAACTGAATCTAAATATCCCGTCGGTCAATAACAATCAGCTAAACTGAATAAACAGTTGCGGAAAACTAACTGACTGAAAGATAGAGTATCTAACTGAAAATGATAACTGAAAGTTATACCACCGCAATTTGTTTCTGGATGTTCGGAGACTTGAATAACTCCTACGTCACCCCTTCTATCACGAAGATAGAATATTCACTAAAAGACTTTGATCAAATACAAAAAGATGTACTACCCCTTCAGTTTGGACTTATCACTTTGCCAATACTGAAACTCTTAGTATACAACACTTTTACAGATCGTAACTGATCTTAGCACAATCTAGAAAATCTATCAATCGATTACAAAGTGCTATATAAGCTCAAGAGCGTAGTCTAGAATACTACTGATATAACTGATAAGCGTGAGCTTTGATTTCTGAATGTAAGTGGATATTTTTGCAGCGTAACAGCAAGTAAGATAAGATAACTGAGAGTCAGATATTCTTCAGCTGCTGTCTTCGACTATTTATAGGCTTCCCTCTCAACGGTAACATTAAAGATATTTGAATATTCTAACCGTTGATTGCCACGTCGATATATTCTGACAATCGTACACTGTTCATTCTGAAATGCGGCGAGCCACTACTTGTTGTAGATAGCTGTACTATTTGTTGGTTGTCGCTTTCAACTGATGACGTGTACAGCTGAGAGATCAGCTGGTAAAGTTCAGTTGACGATGGAATAGACTTCAGTTGTAGCGATCAGTTGACTGATGACGTGTTCAGTTACGTCGACCAGCTAGTCAAATTCAGTTGCTGGATTCAGTTGGTAAATCTTTTGTCAAATGCCGGAATTTCGTTTCCAACAATTTCCCCCTTTATGGTGTTTGACAAAACTATAGTGAAAGATACTTGATTGAATTCAAAGTAGATAAAATAAGATGTCGATTAACTGAATCAACTGAATTCACATTTCTTCAAATAAATACAATAGATACTGCTCTTATTGTTTCTTCTAGCTGTTCTAAGATCTCCTTGATCTCTTCCCCCTTTTTGTCAAACAGCTCCATCTTGAGAGATAGCTTCCGAACATCAGTAGAAAGGAGCTTGACAGAGGATGAAATGTTATCGATAGCAGTAGACATAGTGACTTGTAGCAGTTCGATTTTTCTTGATACAAGTGACTCCACACTGTCTACCCGTTTGTTAATAGAGTCTTGAGTGGTAGTCAGACTTGAAAAAATTCCTCTATTTTTCTGAATATCTTTAACTGCAAATGAAAGGGAGGTAACAGCAGATTTTATATCCTTCAGTTTTTGTAAAGACTGCTGATTATCGTCCAACTTCAGAGTATGCGATAATTGCGTATTTTGAATCTTGGAGATGGCAGTAATCATTTGATTCATACTGTCCTGTATATTCTGAACTTCTTCAAAAATAAGATCAAAATCTGATGAAGATGGAGGATGAGACTGTCGAGAAGTGCTTGGTTCACTTGTAGTAAGTTCAGAAATGATCAAGGATTGATCAGTTGAAATTGTTTCAGCAGCATCTCGAACTGAAGTATCAGCAGTAGTGATTTCTCCTTGATCCCGAGGTGGTGAAGGAGGATTTGGTTCAGCAGATGGTGACAAAACTGAAACTGGTGCCTCTAAAGGATGATCGATTGAATCAACTGGCACATCAGTTGGGATAACCTGATCAGTAGATGGATCTGGCTGAACAGGTTCTTCTGAAGGAAAAATGACCTCTGGATTGATTTGATCAGCAGAGTGATCAACTTTTTCAGAAACGGGTGCACTAATCTGGGATTCTTCCACAACGGCCTGAATAACTTCATCAATGTGTGCGAAAGAGAGCTCAGCTTCAGTATACAGTTGTTCACCAGGAGGTGAAAGAGGCTTATCATGAACTGGCTCTTCAGTTGGAAAAATGACTAAAGCTGATGATGGTTCTGTTTTGTCAGAGGATGCTTCTTCAAATATTTCCTCGTCGTCATCATCTGAATCTCCTTGATGGAGAACCAATTCTTGATCCAATTCCCAAAACTTGATTCGAGATAGTAGCCCTATAAGATCAGCGTCTAGCTGAGTAATTACAGCTTGATCAGCGTAGGCAGTAGGGCTTGTAGGTAAGTAGTTGGTCTTCAGCTTGGCAACAATTTGAGCCAACTTCTTCGCTCTCATCTGATCAAATAGATAACTCTTCCTCTCCATAGCTTGAGCAATTGAGGCAGCTTTGACTGTCCTGAGGACAAAGGCCTCCAGTTTGATTAATTTGCTCAGTTCGGACTTCTTCTTCAATTGCTTGGCAAAAACTTCAGTGCGATAGGCTGTCCAAGCATCATAGGACTTAATTTTTGAAGCAGCAAAACTGTTAACCTTTGCCCATACAAGGTCAATATGAGTCTGAATTGGGTTGGAGGGTCTGGGCTCTTCAATCAACTTCCCTTTCCCTTTATCAGTACTCATGATGTGAGGAATTTCCAATCCTATTCGAGTAGATTCCACCTGCTCTACAAATTTTATGCCTTTAGGTCTAGCAGGTGCCACACCAGTAGGACGAGAGATCTGAATCAGAGGAGCTTTGGTCCTAACTGATTCCTTTTTGGTACCAATTGAAGCTTCTTGTGGAATTATCTGCAGAGGAACTGCTTCTATAGGCTGCTGATCAGTGGTAGAAATCATTGCATCAGTAGGAATGGATACCTCCGAAGTTGTTTTAACCCTTTGGGTTCTTGGTTTCTTCGCAATCTGAGGGGATGGAGTCTTCTCTGACTCAGATGCACTCAACACTAATTTTCTTTTGGTGACCTTCAGTTGAGCCAACGTTTTGTGCTTCTTAACTGATTTAGGAGCTGCTAACTGAGTCCCAATCTCCTGTTTGATTTGCACTAACTGAGCAGGAGTTATGTCCATTTTGGTTTTGAGTGGCATCGTGTTCTTTGCATTGAACACCTTAAATTTCGAGGACCTTTCAGAATCATCAGCCACTAATCCTTTCACTTTCAACAGATAACTGATTTGTATAGCAAAACCCTTGGACTGTTTTGAAGACAGAAACATATTCTTCAGAGTGTTAAAGATAAGGTGCTTCCAGTTGAGTTTGCGATCAGCCATAATAACAGAAATGGCTTGAAACTTCTCCAAGGTGAGGGCAGCAAATGATCCAGCTTTGCCAAAAGCCCTTTAGCAACTACATCAGCAAGCAACTGAACTTCATGCTTCAGTTCCTTCTTAGGATCGGAAACCTTAATCTTCAGTCCATCAGCAGAGTGAAGGGTTTGCATCTCTTCAATATCAGATGCTTTAACATCCGAAAGTTGTGCCAAACCATCAGAGGGTAAAGAAAATAATTCCCCAAGAGAGTCTTCAGAGATGGTCAGCAACTGACCATTGACAGTAGAATTAATGTTACCCTCAGAATCAACCATGCCGGTGGAGTAGAAATCCTGAAGTTCTTTGGGATAAATGTCCTGTGAGGATTGTCCCAAAAATGTTCTCAGTACTAGCAGTTTCAAGTTTCTGAAATACCTTCTTGACTTCAGCATCGCCGAAGGATAAGATGGATCCAAAGTTGATAGCCATAGCATTCAGCATAAAAGCGGGAATTTGGGTTGCCATTGATAAGTGAGTGAGTTCCTGAAACGAAATTGAAGAATAGAATAGTTCTCGCTCTCAAAAATTTGTGGATAATTGTAAGGTGAAACTGAAATGAAGCGGGTAATGGTACATATGCACGTGACTATTCAAATTCTGGACACGTGTCAGTCCGTAGAAATTTTGAAAAAGCATAGTGTGTACGTGTGCTATAAGCGTGTGTACAATTTTGAGCGGTTAAAAATGTGTCCACGTTATAAACTGAAATTCATCATGAGTTAGCAGAGAGTCACGTCATTTGATTTGGAATATAATAGGTTTAATTAGTTAACTTATATGAGAATATTAGTGGAATATTCAACTGAATGATCAGTTAGTAAAACTGAGTCCTTTCAGTTGAGAATTCACTAACAACTGTCTTCTCAGTTAACCTCTTAAACCACCATTCCCCCTAAATAGATGCATTAAAGAAAATGACAATAAAATATGCCAGATTAATTAAGAAAATCCTGAGGCTTGGTAGAGTAATCGTCACTTAAGGAAGTGTCCTTTCATCTTCCTCGACTTGGCCTATAAATAAGAGTTGAGGAGTTAGTCACAAGTATCAGCATACAATATTCAAAAATAAATGGAAGGAGCAAGTAGTTCAAACGTCTCTCCACTTTCTCTTGAAGCCCAAAAAGGTGCTATAGAGGACGAGGTCTTCTATGCCAGTCTTCCCTACTAGGAAGAGTTACAGGGGCTGGAGCTCCTGTACAACTCTGGGAGGGTTACCACCTTCAGGCGGATGGCCCAGCTGAGAGAAGTGCGAAAGCACTTAAACATTTCTGCAGAGGTGGATGCCTTCAAGGAGGGCCATCTCTATCAGCTGATGCTTCGCAAGGAGCTGGAGACTCTTAATAGAATCGCCTCTTCGCACAGCTTCTGCAAGACCTCTTCCTCAGCTCTAGCTGTTTGGATGAGGATGTGGATAGCTAGTGTAGAAGAGACTTATGAAAATGTAGTCCTCTCCAACATTTATGGATAAATAAAATGTTTATTTTGATTAAGCGTCGTTTTTCTTTGTTTCTGCACGCAATGATCTGTATGAGATACAAACACATGAACTAATGAAACGCTAACTGACATCAGTTAAAACTCATATGGATAAACAACTCACTTTAAATAATCAGTAAGAAAACAGTACAGCTGACATATGAATTACGAGCAATAACAATTAATTATGACAAATCAATTAATCCAAGTATATTGCGAAAATGAGAAAACTTAGTCTCAGCCAGTGGTTTGGTGAAGATGTCAGCCGCTTGCTGTTCAGTTGATACGTATTCCAATTTGATGTTCTTCTTTAAAGCATGATCTTTGATGAAGTGATGTCTGACATCTATGTGCTTAGTCCTGGAGTGAAGAACTGGATTATACGTAATAGCAATTGTACTTGTGTTGTCACAGAATATTGGCGATTCCTTTGCATCAACACCATAATCTTTCAGTTGTTGCTGAATCCAGAGCAGTTGGGCGCAACAGCTTCCAGTAGCAAGATATTCTGCTTCAATTTTGGAAGTTGCTATGGATGTTTGCTTCTTACTGAACCAAGAAATCAGTCTGTCTCCTAGAAACTGATATGATCCACTTGTACTTTTTCGATCAAGCTTGCATCCTGCATAGTCTGCATCTGAATAGCCAACTAAATTGAAAGATGAGTCTTTAGAGTACCATAATCCAACATTTTGCGTGCCTTTAAGATATTTCAAGATATGTTTGGCAGCAGAGAAATGTGATTGCTTAGGATTAGCTTGAAATCTTGCACACATACATACAGCAAACACAATATCAGGACGACTAGCAGTTAGGTATAATAATGAACCTATTAAACCTCTGTAAAGCGTCGTCTCAACTGATATTCCCCTTGATCAGTGTCTAATTTAGCTGATGAGCTCATAGGGGTGCTTGCAGCTGAACATGATTCCATGCCAAATTTCTTCAGCAATTCCTTAGTGTATTTGATTTGACTGATAAAAGTTCCTGAATCCAGTTGTTTCACTTGTAGACCAAGGAAGAATGTCAGTTCACCCATCATACTCATCTCGAATTTCTCCTGCATTAACTTGGAAAACTTCTCGCATAATTTGGGGTTAGTTGACCCAAAAAAAATATCATCAACATAAATTTGAACAAGTAGAATATGATCATTTTTGGAGAATTTGAACAATGTCTTATCAACTGATCCAACAGAAAAGTAATGATCGGTTAGAAATTTTGAAAGGGTTCGTACCAAGCTCTTGGAGCTTGTTTAAGACCGTATAAAGCTTCGTTCAAATTATAGACATGATCAGGAAGGTGATGATTGACAAAACCTGGAGGTTGTTCAACGTAGACTTCTTCCTGAAACTGGCCGTTCAGAAATGCACTCTTTACGTCCATTTGATAGACTTTGAAGTTTTTGAATGAAGCATAGACAAGGAATATTCTGATTGCCTCCAGTCTTGCAACTGGTGCATATGTCTCATCGTAATCAATTCCTTCTTCCTGCCTATATCCTTGTGCTACTAGCCTTGCTTTGTTGCGCACAACTGAACCATCTTCGTTTAGCTTGTTCCTGTACACCCACTTTGTACCTATCACAGTTTTTGAGAGTGGTCTTGGAACTAAGTTCCAGACATTGTTATGGGTAAACTGATTTAGCTCTTCTTGCATTGCATTTATCCAGTTCGGATCAGCAAGAGATTCATCAGTTTTCTTTGGCTCCAGTTGAGATACAAAAGCTGAATGAATAAATAAGTTAAGCATTTGATTTCTTGTTCTTACCGGATCAGATGGATTACCTATCACCAATTCTGGAGGATGTGATTTCTTCCATCTAAGTTCAGCATTTGTTTCTTCTGTATTAGCAATTTCCTCAGTAGGTAACTGAATGTCTTCAGTTTCAGTTGGCAATTGATTCTCATTTGTATGCTCCACTAACTGATTGTCAAGATTTGCTTCCAATTCAGCTTATTGATCCAATATGTCAGGTTCAGGTGATTGGAGGTTGTTTTTATTAAGATGGATATCTTCTTCATCATCATCATCCAAGCTTATATCTGTAAATCTATCAGCTAGCTCAACTGTATCAGTTGGCTTAGAAGTTAGTGCAGACTCATCAAACACAACATGAATAGATTCCTCAACATTCAAAGTATTTTTGTTGAAGACTCTATAGGCTTTACTCGCTGAAGAATAACCAAGAAATATTCCTTCTGCATATTTAGCGTCAAAAGCTTTTAAATGGGTTTTACCATTGACAAGTATAAAACATCTGCAGCCGAATATTTTGAAGTAGGAAACCACACTTTTTCTTCCATGACAGATCTCATAAGGTGTTTTCATATGATTCTTATTAATCATTGATCTGTTTTGAGTGTAACACGCAGTGTTCACTGCCTCTGCCCAAAACCTTTGAGAGATAGAATAATCAGCAAGCATTGTTCTAGCAGCCTCTTTGAGGGTCCGATTTCTCCTTTCAGCTACACCATTTTGCTGAGGAGTTCTGGCTGCTGAGAGCTCATGCTTGATTCCGGTATTCTCTAAATAATTTGAAAGAATTTGATTGATAAATTCAGTTCCTCGATCGGATCTGATTCTATCAATTCCAACTGATTTTTCATTTAATAATCTTTTGAAAAGCTTAATCAGTTGAGCAGCAGTTTGGTCTTTGGACTTGAGAAATATAACCCAAGTGAATCTTGAAAAATCGTCTACAACCACCAAGGTGTATTTCATTCCCCCTAAGATCATGACTGGTATAAGACCAAATAGATCCATATGTAACAGTTCTAAGCATCGGGAAGAAGATTTACGACCCTTGTTCTTAAAAGAGGATTTGATTTGTTTACCAAACTGACATGCTGAGCAAATTTTGTCTTTGATAAAATCCATTTTGGGCAATCCAGTAACAAGATCGTGGTTACTCAAATATGCAATAGATTTGAAATTTAGGTGGTTCAATCTCTTATGCCACAACCAGTTTTTAGAAGATTTTGAGGCAATAAAACATACTGGTGCATAAGGTTTATCATTCCAGCTGACTTTGTAAGTGTTTCCACACCTTTTGCCAGCTAGGATGATCTCTTCAGTTGAGTTTTTGGCTGAATAAGAATATTTGTCAAACTGAACTGAGAATCCATTATTGCATAACTGACTGATACTGATCATATTATACTTGAGATTCTCAACTAATAAAACATCATTAATGGTGAAGTTACCATGGATAAGCTTACCCTTACCTACAGTTTTACCTTTAGAATTATCTCCAAAACTGATGTTTGGTCCAGTGTACTTGATCAGTTGAGATAATAAATTTGAATCTCCTGTCATGTGGCATGAACATCCACTGTCCAAATACCATATAGATCCAATGCTTGTACCTATTACCTGCAATCAAACACAAGATAAGATTGTGGTACCCTTTTCTATTTGGGTCCAAAGTTGATTAGTCCTTTAGGAATCCTAACTTGGATCAGTCTAACTGACCGTCCAGTTGTTGTATTCCAAATTTTCTTTCCCGGTCTGTGTGTGTGTGGTGTATGGTGTGCAGAAGATAAAACATGTGATTTGCCCTTTTTCGACTGATTGTCAGCCAGTATTTTTTCTGAACTGGCTTGCTGTTATAGTAGTTTGAATAGTTTTTGCTGAAAAATTTTGGTGGCTGACTTCGTGAGTCAGTCACAACTCTTGGGCTATAACCAATACCACATCTTTTGCCCTTGCTCGTATTGTGAGTTGGCTGTTCAATCAGTTTACTCGGCTCAGCTTGTTCTTGTACCATAACTGATTTGACAAAGTGAATATATTTCCCTTTATCCATATTCAGTTTTGGTTGAATATCTTTGGAAGGTATTTCATCCTGGTTACTGAACCCTTAGCCAGTTTTATCAATAAATGATTTCTGAGAGTTCTGTATATCAGTCAATGCAACGGATGATTTATTCCAAGCCTGAATGAGCTCAGTTTGCTTTGAGTTTTCAAGCATTAACTTTTGAATCATTAATTGATCCTTGCTCCTTTCAGTATTGAGTTCGGCAATCTCCCTTTTTAGACTCAACATCTCAACTGATATATCAGTTGTTGTCTTATTGTCAATAGGATCAGTTTGCTCTACTCTGGCCTTTTCAAATGATAAGGCAAGCTTTTGATACTCACTAACCATGTCATGAAGAGTCGAAATAAGTTCCTCTTTTGTGAAATCAGTTAAGCTAAAATCAAATACCTGTTGGCTGCTTGATTGAACTTCTGTGTCATCAGCCATCAAGCACTTTACTTCTTCCTCATCTTCACTAGAGCTGCAAGAGGTTTCTGGTTCTGACTCTTCGCTGTCAGTCTCTGCCCATTTGGCTTTGCTATCCTCAGCTAGGAGTACTTCATGTTTCTTTTTGTAAGGCTTCTTGTCGTCCTTAGATCTCCTCTTATGTTCATACACTTTCTTCTTTCTTTCAGTTGAAACTTGACTGTCCTTTTTAGGCTTGGGACAGTCAACAATAAAATGACCAGGTTTGCCACAGTTGTAGCATGCATTGGATTCTTCTCTGGAATTGTTTCTTTGGTACTGCTTCTGAAAATTCCCTTGATTCTTCCTCATGAATCTTCCGAATTTCCTGATGAACAATGACATGGCGTCATTGCTTAGTTGATTTGCAGCTTTCTCAACTGAACCAGTTGGTTCTGATCTTACAGCAGCTAAGGCAGTAGTTGCTGCTCGGGTAGATGGTTCTCCTTCTCGAGTTTGCAATTCAAATTCATATGCTTTTAAGTCAGCGAACATGTCATGGAGTTCAACTTTGTTCAGATCTTTAGACTCCCTCATAGCCATGGTTTTCACATCCCATTCTTTGGGAAGACCTCTGATAACCTTCAATGCTATTTCTTTATTGGTATATACTTTTCCAAGTGCATTCAGTTCGTTGATGATGCAGCTGGTTCTTTCATCATATTCATGCATTGTTTCTCCAACTTTCATTCTGATGTTATCGAACTTTTGTACAGCAACAGATAGCTTGTTTTCTTTGGTTTGTTCATTGCCTTCGCAAAGCTGGATTAATTTCTCCCAAATCTCTTTGGCTGTCTTGCACATCTTGATTTTACTGAACGTCACTTTGTCCAGTGTTTTGTACAATATGTCTTTTACTACATTATCCAAATTAGCTTTTCTCTTGTCTTCAGCAGTCCACTCATCTCTGGGCTTTTCAATACGGTGAGGTGCCCCATCTGTGATTGCAACTGCTGTGTTGGCTTTCAAGATCTTCATGGGTCCGTCAGTTATAACGTAACACATGTCATCATCCTGTGCAGCTAGATGAGCTTGCATCCTGATCTTCCAATCGTCGAAATCTTCTCTGGAGAACATAGGAATCTTGTTGAATGAAGACTGATCGAGCCAAACTTGCACAGTGAATAATCCCAAAATTTATTTTATAAATGAATGCTCGATTTAAATATTGCAAGTGCACGATAGTCAAGTTATAATAAACGTAAGTGAATACGAGTATCGTTCCACAAGGACTACGTTACACTGTTTTTATTTTCAAGTAAAATTTATTTAGCAACGATAAAATGAGTTGATGATTAAACTAATGTAAATTAAACAACCAAAATAATTAAAATGCAAAGAAAAGTATTCAAGAAAGCAATGATTAATTTGGATTAAATCAAATGAGAAATGAATTTGTTGGGAATTAGCAGTTCACCTACCACTCGTGTTTAAATAATTATACTCGACTTTTACTCGTGCATTCGACGGAATTCCTTAGACTAATTAATATACTCTGTCGAACTATATTAATACTAATCATAAACATGCAGTACTCAAGTGTCATCAAATATTTAACAGTTCAAGATTGCATTACACTCTATGGACTTCACTAGCTTTCATTCGGGTGAACTATCACTATCGACACGTACCCAATTCTGTATATCTACTAAAATTGTAAATTCGTGGTTTATACTATTTGATTCTATTGTTAATTATTCTGTCGAAATCATCAACAACATGAAATAATCAAAGGAAGTTAGCTAGGCTTCGATTGAAACAAGAACGAACAATAGCATAAATGAATCACTAATGAAAACGTCGAGAAATAATGTTAAACACTGAGTACGGGGTAGGATCCCCTCAAATCCCAACAAATCTAGAGTTTAGCTACTGAAATTCAAGATAAAAACCAACAATCAATGTAAGAAATAAAATAATGAATAATGAAAATACTAAAGATGACGATGGATGACGACCACGACGCGTGGAAATCTCGAGGTCTTCGAAATCTCCTTTGCTCCTAGCCTCCTCCCAAAGAAAAAGTGATGAAAATCTGATAAAAGATCAAAAACGGCCGCTGGTCTCGTGTCTTAGGTTTTGGTGTAGGATAGAGTCCCTAGAAATTTGGAAACAAATCTTTCTCAATCTCGCTCTCGCTAGGGCGGTATATTTTGACCGCCCTAGCGAGAGGTCCTCGAATAAGCTTCCTCGAGCATGTCCCTGGTTTCGCTGGGGCGGTCACTTTTGACCGCCCTAGCGAAACACTTGCGCAAAATACTCCTCGGCCAGACCACAATGCTCGCTGGGGCGGTCACTTTTGACCGCCCTAGCGAGACCTCTTCGATATTATGCCAAAGTTTCTCCCACTTTTTGGTTCAATTCCTACAAAATAACCACAGAATACACGAGATCAGTCAAATGCTAAATAATGCTAAAAAAATGCAAAATTCAACTAAAACAAACTAATATGATGCATGAACGCGACTCAAAACCACACTAAAAACGCGTAAAAACGAGTCCTATCAAAGACATAGTGAGCGATTTGAGTATAGATAATCTTTGAAAGGATATGACTCGCTCTGATACCACTTGAAAGGATCGGTGAATTGGGTGAAGAGTGTTTAGAAAGGGGGGTTGAATAAACACTGCTCAATTAAAATTATTCTTCGACAAACTGATTTCAGTTGTGTTACAAACTGAATCTAAATATCCCGTCGGTCAATAACAATCAGTTAAACTGAATAAATAGTTGCGGAAAACTAACTGACTGAAAGATAGAGTATCTAACTGAAAATGATAACTGAAAGTAATACCACCGCAATTTGTTTCTGGATGTTCGGAGACTTGAATAACTCCTACGTCACCCCTTCTATCACGAAGATAGGATATTCACTAAAAGACTTTGATCAAATACAAAAAAGTGTACTGACCCACTTCAGTTTGGACTTATCACTTTGCCAATACTGAAAATCTTAGTATACAATACTTTTACAGATCATAACTGATCTTAGCACAACTTAGAAAATCTATCAATCGAGTACAAAATGCTATATAAGCTCAAGAGCGTAGTCTAGAATACTACTGATATAACTGATAAGCGTGAGCTTTGATTTCTGAATGTAAGTGGATATTTTTGCAGCGTAACAGCAAGTAAGATAAGATAACTTAGAGTCAGATATTCTTCAGCTGCTGTCTTCGACTATTTATAGGCTTCCCTCTCAACGGTAACATTAAAGATATTTGAATATTCTAACCGTTGATTTCCACGTCGATATATCCTGACAATCGTACACTGTTCATTCTGAAATGCGGCGAGCCACTACTAGTTGCAGATAGCTGTACTATTTGTCGGTTGTCGGTTTCAACTGATGACGTGTACAGCTGAGAGATCAGCTGGTAAAGATCAGTTGACGATGGAATAGACTTCAGTTGTAGCGATCAGTTGACTGATGACGTGTTCAGTTACGTCGATCAGTTAGTCAAATTCAGTTGCTGGATTCAGTTGGTAAATCTTTTGTCAAACGCCGGAATTTCGTTTCCAACAAGAAGGGTATGGTAATTTGAAAGACAGTTTTGATAAAAACAGATGAGATTAGATATGACAGAGTTTGTACTAAGATGTCTGAATTTCTGACAGATGAAGACTGAAAGAATGAAACCAAGAGATTGGTTATATAGCTTATCGATTCCTGAATGGAAATGAGATTACATTTCCAGGGCTATCGTCATGAAGCTACCACATTTTTCTCAGAAGTGAGCATTGATTGAGTTAGGAGTGACAGACTGACCCAGTCCGCAATTGCTAGCTCGTACATGAAGACGTACAAATATGGTTATATTACTGAGATTCTGTCAGAAAAGTGATTAGATTATACAGAGTGTCGATAATTGATTATATCAGACCATGATTTTGGTTTACTTTGCACGTTTGGCAGAGTGTACAACAAGAGTTGGGTACAAGATTATATCTGAGTACCACATATCATTCACTGACTGACGGAAAGTCAGAGTGGATTATCCGGATTTTGGAGAATATGCTTAGAGTTGTAGTGCTTGATTTTACCACTAGTTGGTAGGATTTATGTCATGTTGTGATTTTTCGTACAAATACAGCTATCAGACGAGTATCGAGATGGCACCATTTGAAACGTTGTACGGTAAGAAGTGCAGATTCCCTCTTTATCGAGATGATATCTCTGAGGTTCCTGAGATTGTACCTGATATGATTAGAGATGTGACTGAAAAGTGAAGCTGATTTAGAAGAAATGAAAACAACTCAGAATAGACAGATTGAATATGCCAACGTCAGACGATACCGTTGGTATTTGAGACAGAAGATTGAATATTTAATTAACTGGAATTAAACAGATTTGATAATAGCTATTGATGTTGATTAGTTATGAGATGTGGATTGGTAGATACAAAGACTGTATATCCAGTATTTTGGGACTGATTCTAACAGAGTTATTCGAGTTGTATTATGACATTATACTTCGTGAATTATTATTCCAGATTGAAATCAGAATCAGTAAAAGAAAGATAATTCAGAATGAAGACTATTCTGCTGTTGAAAATTCAATAGAGTTGTTAGAATATCGAAGAAGCTACTTGGAAGATAGAATTTGAGATGAGAGAGATTCCAGAATTTTTTTATTGAGGTGAGTTTTTTTTAGCTTCTGTATATACTTCCTTTGGTATCTGCTTTGATATCTGATTTGATTGCCTATGATTTCAGAATTGATTTCCTGTGATTTCGGGGACGAAATCGTATCTTAGAGGGGGAGAAATGTAAGTCCCGAGAATTGGATTACCGTAATCTGAAATGATTTGATGATAACTGAGGTGATTATAGACGAAAAAGATTAGACCGGAAAAGACGGAAGAAAACACGAATTATGTGCGAGGACAGAACACCTCGCGCATATGCGCGACAGTGGCAGAAGACCTCGCGCATATGCACGAGACGTGTGCGCGCATATGTGCGAGATGTCCAGGAGCTAAAGGTGATGTCCAGAGAACCTCGCGCATATGCATGTCGAGGGTACGCGCATATGCGCGAGCTGCCGAGAAGGGTACCTGCCGAGACAGTAGGTCTCGCGCATATGCGCAGGACTAGGACGCGCATATGCGTGAGTCATACAAAAGGAAAAATCTCCCTTCCTTAGCAATTTAAAAGGAGAAACGAGAAAGAAAGGAAAAGCTCCAAGTTCCGTACGTAGAGTTGAGAATACGCAGAATCCAACCGTCTGATTTTCAATCCGAGTACAGTACTGTGTTCTTATCGACGCAGGCTACAACTGGACGTAAGTTTTATTAAGTTTCGATATGATTTGAAATTATGATACTGCCAGAATCAGATATGATCCATATATGTTGTTCTTGCGATATCAGACATTGTATAAACGAAACCGGATCGAAGAACTTACTGTTTATGTAATTGTTATGAATTTTCAGAGTTGATTTGATTTTGATTAGATCGAGTTGCTATCAGACTTGTGTTGTTATCGATTATGAGGAGTTGAGATTGATATCTGATTGATATTGTATTGCTGGATATATTGATATTATTCAGATTTGGATCAGATGAGTTATTGATTCGTATATACTGATATTGTAGTGCCGGTATTGCGAGGTTGTACAGATTTAAGATTATGATCTGTTATTGTTAAGATTATGGGTTGTACTGATGTTGAAATATCTGTGATGTTGAAATTATTATTATATCTGTGATGTTGAAATTGACGGAGCTATTGAGATTGTATTGTTATGCCGTAGAAAATCAGTAGATTGATATTAATCGGATTCATTATTGATTGAGATTGTATCGTTGTATCGTTGACATTGATCATATTATATCTTGATTTGAGTATTGATCAGAACAGGCCTTGAATTGAGCCGTATATTGACACAGTCTATTCGATATTGTTATTTCAGATTGGATATGGACAAATTTTACTTCGAGACTTCGACTTCGTCAGACCGAGAAGAGAAAGATATAAATTGATGTTGATGCAGGATTGCACAACTCGAGTTAGATTCGACTTGAGTTTCCCTAAATCACATACTTTACATTATTGCATTTATATGTGCAATTGAATGAGATTGATATCTTTGATCTATTGATTTATGTATTGAGTCATAGGCGGATGCGCCTAGTCGTAGACGATTGATCTTGTGACATAAATGTCGGATAGTGATGGAATCGTCACTGGCACATTGCACGTTGTCACAGGATAGTGATTAGGCGAAAGTGCCAAAGTCTGTGACGGATAGGTCAAGACACCGGACGTTTGGTTATATCGAAGTGGATAGAATTGAAGTTTCTTCTATTACTGATGTTCGATATGAAAAGATCCAAAGTCCGTGAATAAGAACGTACCACCACCCCGATCGGGAGTGTAGGTGGGTGTATGTTTTTGTTCAGATCGGGATCCCTAGATTAGGATGAGTCGAGTCAGAGTCTAAGAGTCACAGAGTGTGATTCAGAGTTTGTATTGATTCATGTTTCTGATTTTGATACATGTTATGAATATGTGTTTCATGCTGTTATACTTGTTTATATGAAATGCATGTATACATGATTTATACTGGGAATGTAATTCTCACCGGAGTTATCCGGCTGTTGTCTTGTTTTGTATGTGTGCATGAAAACAGGTGGGACATGATCATGATCAGGAAGAGGATGAGAGATTATAGTTAGCGTGGAGATCCGGGCCCAGAAGCAGAATAAGATTCAGCACTGGATGTATAGTCGTTGAACCTAGTTGAGAAAGAGACATGTAGTACATGACTTGTACTTTGATATTGACATGTACATCAGATAGATTACTATTACGTTTCCGCATTTATATTTTAAAAAGAAAATTTTTAATCTCACTTTTCTTAACTGTTATATTGAATACTTAATAATGATTATGACATGAATTAGCGTTCGGGTCCCCACACATGTAAACTCTTCCAGAAGGACGATGTGAATCTAGAGTCCCTCTGGACATGATAGAAACTGGGATTCCGTGCAATCGGACTATCTCCCTGATATAGAGCTCCGCATAGTGCGTCAAGGAGAATGTCGTCTTCACCGGTAGAAAATGCACTGACTTAGTAAGTCGATCCACTATAACACAAATGACATTGGATCCCCTGACTGACCTCGGCAAACCGATCACGAGTATTTCTTTCCAATTATGATGATACCCATCCTAAATTTCTAAATTAAAGTGTATATCTTGCACTTGATTTAGAATTTAAGGTATTTATTAGCTGAGAAATTTTTTTGAGTATAATGTATTATTCAATATTTCCAAAATTATTATTACTTACATAATTCAAAAATAATAATCTATATATGTCCGTGATAAAATAAAAAAAGTACAACTCCCAAAATATTTGGGTTATCACAATTTTTTTATTAGCAAAATTTGGAAATAAGGGATTTAAAAACATCCCTTCAAAATAAAATATTTTAATATTATTTTTATGACTAAACTAATTAAATTAGGTAGCATTTAATTATGGGTAGAATTTTAAAGTTATAGGAATCTTAATCTAAAATTGGAGGGCTTAATTAGTAATTTAAAAATTGAGGGTTTTATTATTAATTTAAATCTTGATTAAATAACCTAAATGCCATTTGATCATGGCTCACTCGTACTTGATGAATTTCCAGGTGAAATGGCCGGAGAACTGAAATCGGGAAGAAATATACAAGCCACGCGAGAAAGGAGTGAAATCTTACCGCTCGGGCGTGAAGATTGATTTTCGGACAAAATAGTTGGCGCCTGGGCGGTGATATCTTACTGCTCGGGCATCACCGCTCGAGCACAAGATGTGCCTTTTGAAGAGCGAATACAGAGGACCCGATGCTAGGGCCGTATAATCTTCCCGCTCAAGTGCGAGTGCTGCACGAAGTAAGAACAAATACAGAGGAATCGGCGCTCAGGCGGTAGAATCTTACCGCTTGAGTGGAACTAAATTTGGAAAAAATTTGTGAGGATGATTTTTTGCCTTCCGTGGGATGCTTACCAATTGAGGCTGCAGAAAAGACCCTAGGGGACGAAAAACAGACATGATTCATCAGCCAAAAAGTAGGAAGAGGAGAAAAAGGCTTGGAGAAAAGCTTGGAGCGAAGAATTCAAGATTTCCGAGCAAACGTTCTTCGTGTTTTCGTCAAGTCTAGTATTTCTAGATTAAAACTTCTTGTTTAATTATCGTTTTTCTTAGTTTTATCATGAATTCTAGTAGCTAATTTTCATTATTTGTTGGGATTTAAGGGGATCATACCCCGAAACAGTGTTTAGTTAATTTCTTTCTCGACTTTTGATTTGCTCTTGATTGTGATATTATTCTCATTATGTTGTTGAAACGTAGCTAAATTTAATAACGATTCCATATTGCGAGTGAGTTCGAGTGATAGGAACGAGTAGCATAGTCCGTGAATTTAGAATTTCCTAAGAGATATGAAGTTGGATACACGTCGATAGTCATAGTCCAGTAGGTCGAAAGTTAGGAGATTTCATAGAACGACATGCAATTCAACTTTGATAAACAATTAAATAGATTTAATTACTTCAACGTGTTGAGTTAGTTTGGCATAGCTCGAGATTGCATGTTCAATTGGTTAGGAAATCCTGTCGAAAGCATAGATCATTCTCGAATGAATTAAATAAATTAGTGAGAGGTAGCTGAATCGAGATTCTCAATCATTTTAGCTTATTCAATTCAACATTTAATCTATTAATCACTTCATTGAGGTTTTATTTAAATTATCATAGTAGTAAGCAATCATTCAAAATTATCATTTTAGCTTATTCAATACAGTCTCTGGAGGAACGATACTCTTACTCTTGTACACTATATTATTACTTGACATCGTGCACTTGCGATTATTTCGAGCTTGAATTTAATTGATTTTTATATAAGATTTTACAGTGCAAGTTTTGCTCGATCAAGTTTTTTGTGCCATTGCCAGGGACTGTTAATCCAAAATTTTATTTTCAGTTAAATACTTTAGCATTCTTTATTTTGTTTTGTTTGAAAACTTCGATTTTTTTGCAGATATCTCTTTCGGTGCTTGCCAAGGTCTCTAGAATCTGGACTAAGAGATATTCGATCCCGAGATTGAAAGAACCCTCCATAGACGAAGACAACAACAGAGGCTTAGAGTCATGATGAACAGGAACAAACGTGAGGAAGAGCATCATCAAGATCTAAGAGTCGAATAGCCAAGGCGCATACCCATGTTGGAGTACGCATAACCTTCGCTTAATGGAGCACGTCCAAGCATAGTGCGATCAACCATCAGGGCGAACCAGTTTGAGATCAAACAAGCCATTATTCAAATGATTCAAAACATTGTCCAGTTTGGGGGAAATGTGCTAGATGACCCAAACACTCACATCGTGGATTTTATTGAAATTTGTGATACCTTTAAATTTAATGGAGTTTCTGATGATGCTGTTAGATTGTGTTTATTTCCCTTCTCTTTCCGTGACAAAGCTATAGCCTGGTTAAATTATTTGCATGTAGGTTCAATCACAACTTAGGAGGATATGGCCAAAGAATTTCTCTTGAAATATTTTCCTCCATAAAAAACCATTAAGTTGCGAGAGGACATAACGAACTTCTCTGAATTTGATCCGGAGTCACTCTACGAGCCATGGGAGCGCTACAAATATTTACTGCGAAGATGCCCACATCATGAGCTGCTTCTTAGGTTAGTTGTCCAAACTTTTTACTATGGTTTAATATGCCGAATAAGGATATGAGTTATTGGAGTAGATGGCTGCTAGCAGTTATCACCCTCAGTCTGAGAGGAACAGACAGAGGAGAAGTGCGGGAGTTCATCAGGTAACCGATTGTTCTGCTGTCACTGCACAACTAGAAGCATTAAATAGGAAAATAGACAGCTTGAGTGTGAATGGGACAGCTATGCGTCTTCAAGAGGTGTTACGTGATAAATGCGGAGGGGAACATTTTGTTAGTCAAGACAGTGGTCATTTCTATGTGCAAGAGCAGGCACTAGTAAATCATGCAGGGATTCAAAACCATCCTGGGAATGATCCATATTCGAACACATACAATCCTGGATGGAGACAACATCCCAACTTCTCATAGGGTGGTCAAAAAAGTCAGAGTCGCCCATATGTAAGAAAATAGTATGGTAAGCAACATATATAGACCTGAGCCTAGAGAGGAAAAGTCTAATTTGAAGCAAATGATGTCTAAATTTATCTCATCCACCGAAACTATACTACAAAACCAGGATGCATCGATAAAGGAGTTAGAAAATCAGATAGGGCAGTTAGCTAAGATGATCGCGAGCACAGATCCGAGCGCCTTGCCAAGCAACACTGAGACTAATCCAAAAGAGAAAATGAAGGTTGTTATCCATCCACCTTTTCCTGTAGCATTGAAAAAAGAAAAAATGGATGCGCAATTTGGTAAGTTCCTAAAAGTGTTTAAGAAATTGCACATTAATATTCTTTTTGCTGATGCTTTGATGCAAATGCCGAGTTATGCTAAATTTCTGAAGGAAATCTTAGCGAATAAGAGGAAGTTAGAAGATCATATGACTGTAGACTTAACAGAAAACTGTTCTTCATTGGTACAAAATGTACCGCCTCGGGACCGAGACATTGGTGACATCATGCATTGTTTATCAATTTGCACAAAAACAATAAGTCTCGTAACAAATAGTCAAACCCCAATCTTTTTCATAAATAAATATTGTCTTTACAATGAAAACATAATGAAAATTACATCAGTATTGCGGAAGCAAAATACAAAAGAAATACAAAGTCTTGATCCTAGATCTTTTGATGCGATCACCAGCCCAGAATGTTTCCTGCTCTTCATCATTCAATTGTTCCTCAGTCTTATCTGGGGAGAGATGTAAGGGTGAGTGCTTTAGAAAACACTTAGCAAATTGAGGTCGATCGAATACCACAAATACATATAATGATAATTTAAAATAGATTTTCAAATCTTATTATATCGACTTATCATATCAGAACATTAACCAAATCATAATCGAAATGTAGAACAGAGGTTAGCAAAACAATTCATAGCATAACATATCAGAACAAACGAAACATTACTCGTCTAGTTATCCATAGTCAAATTGTCCCCAATATGTTAGTCTTCTAAGGGATGAAGCAAGAACACAGTTTTATACCCACTGATGGAAGTCAGAAAGAATACAGTTTTATACCCACTGATGGGGGCTAGAACACAGTTTTATACCCACTCATAGGGGCCAGACAAAATTTACAATCTTCGTTCTATATCCAACTCAAGTCATAACAGTGAACCACAAAATCCGACTTATCAAATGATACTTATCAGAATTGTGAAAGGACTCAGTAGAATCAAAGGACATCGAAAAAAAGAGGAAACATATTGTACATCGATCAATATTTTTATCAAAATGAATAACATTATTTTCGAAAAGGGTTAGACACACATACAAGCATGTCATAATATACTTATACATATTTTAGCTCACAAAGGAATACTTAGCAAAAACCCACTTACCCTTTGTTCAAAAGATAGAGCTCGAATTTGATTGCTTCTTGAACGTTGCTTTAGTCGAAATTTGGGCAGCACTTAACCTATTTTCTTAAGCAGAGTATGGAGTTATTTCAGCAGCACTTTGACAAGTTTTGTTGTGGCTTGAAATGACCGCACTAAGCCTTCTTCTCCTTCCGTGCCTTAGCTGAACTTTGAAGAGAATTGAGGGGAGATTTGATTGTGTTGTTTACTACAACACATGGGGTATTTATATGTGAAAAATGACTCTTCTTCTACCCCATTCATTCAGCCAAATTTCCCCTTGAAATGCCCCAAAGTTGATGGTCCAAATAGCCTCCAAATGGTCAAAGTTTATCCAAAAACCAAATGTCATTTTGGTGCACTCAATGGTCATTATTTACACATTGATTGTGTCCAACTTTTAGCTCCTTTCATGGCTATAATGTTGCCTCTTTTAGGACAAACATCAATGAGCTCCTTTGATCTGGGGGTTTAAGCTCATGAGCTAAGGGTTTTCTCCCAAGAATGAATGAGTTTCCTTGAGCTGAGGGTTTTAGCTTGTGAGCTAAGGGTTTCTTCAATGAGCTTCGTGAGCTGAGGTTTCATCAATGAGCGACGTCCCTTCAATTATTATGGTTTTGCATTGCTTCAATTTCTTTTTGAGCTACTTTCCGAGATATTTGAGGTGATTTTCTTCAAAAATCCGTGTCCTCACATCCCACACTCCTTATTGGAAGTTTCTTCCTCGAAACTTCAGCTTGCTTATTCTTCGAAAAGTTAGGGATATAGGGTTCGCATCTTCTCTTCTAGCTCCCATGTTTATTCCCGTTCAGTATTGTTTGACCATTGTAATTTTACATATGGAATGGTCTGGTGTCATAGCACTTTTTCTTTGGTGTCCACTATACGGATATTGACTTCTTCGTATCTCAATTCTTCTTTCACGTTGCCTTCAAGTAGTAGAGGTGGGACCTCAAGGATATGACTCGAGTCGGGAATGTATCTTCTCAGCTGCAAACGTGGTAAACGTTGTGGATTATTGACATGTCCGGCGGCAAGGCTAGTCGATAAGCTAATGTTCCAACTCTTTCAAGAATCTCAAAGGGTCCGACGTATCTTGGGTTCAATTTTCCTGATTTGCTGAAGCAGACCACTCTCTTCATAGGTGAATCATTGACATAAGCCTTTTCTCCGAGTTCAAACTTCAACTGTATTCTTTTCAAGTCAGCCCAGCTCTTTTGTCGATCCTGTCCTGCTTTGAGTTTCTCCCTGATAATGGCTACCTTTTCAACCGTGTATACCAGTTCCGATCCGATGACAGTTTTCTCCCCAATTTCTTCCCAATTCAGCGGAGGTATACATTTTCAACGGTAGAGCGCTTCATAAGGGGCCATTTCTATGCTACTATGATAGCTGTTATTTTAAGCGAACTCTATTAGGGGTAGATGCTCACTCCAATTTCATTTGAAATCTGGAGCACACGCCCTTAACATATCCTCCAAGGTTTGGATCGTCCTTTCAGTTTGGCCGTCTGTTTGTGGGTGATAGGCTGTGCCGAGGGTGAATTTGGTTCTGATGGCTTCTTGGAAACTTTTCCAGAATCGGGACACAAATCTTGGATCCCTATAAGATATTATACTTGCTAGAACTCCATGTAATCTTACTATGTTGTCCGTGTACATTGTGGATAGTTTATCTAGGCTGTAGTTCATTCGCACCAGTAAAAAGTGTGCCGATTTGGTTAGTCAGTCAATGATAACCTAGATCCCATCATGGTTTTGTCTTGACTTCGGTAATCCTACCACAAAGTCCATGGAAATGTGCTCCCACTTCCATGTTGGGATTTCTAGTGGTTGTAGAAGTCCTCCTGGTCGCTGATGTTCGGCTTTGACCTGTTTCCAGATTTGGCATTTAGCGAAAAATCAGCTACATCCTTCATCATTCCATTCCACTAGTAATTCTTTTTCAAGTCTCGTTACATTTTGGTACTTCCAGGAAGAATTGAGAATTTTGATTTGTGTGCCTTAGACATTACTTATCGTCGAATCGCATCGAGGTCTGGTACACACATACGTCCTTTCATCCACAGGACACCTTTTTCATCAGCTTGAAATTTTTTGGATTTTCCATCTTGAATTTGCTCCTCAATTTTTTCTATGGAAGGATCGTGATTTTGTTTCAACTTGATGGTTTCTTGAAGGCATGGTTGAGCTGAAAGAGCCGATAAATTTACTCTTCCTATGTCTCTTCGTCTCAAGGCATCTGCTACCTTGTTGGCTTTACCCGGATGGTAGTTGATTGTTAAGTCGTAATCCTTCAAGAGTTCAATCCACCTTCTTTGCCTCATGTTTAATTCTTTTTGGGTGAATATGTATTTGAGGCTCTGGTGATCAGTGAATATCTTGCATTTGACTCCGTTAAGGTAATTTCTCCAAATCCTTAGTGCAAATACAATTGCAGCTAAGTCGAGATCATGGGTTGGGTAATTTTGCTCATAATGTTATAATTGCCTTGATGTGTAGGCAATTACCTGACCTTCCTACATAAGCACATCCCCTAATCCTCCCTTTGATGCATCACTATATATCGTGAAGTTGTTGCCATCATCGGGGAGTACTAGCAATGGTGTAGAAGCGAGTTTTCTTTTAAGAATCTGAAAACTCTTCTCGCATTCTTTGCTCCAAATGAATATAGCGTTTTTCTGTGTAAGTTTAGTGAGAGATATGGCTATTGAAGAAAACCCTTCAACGAATTTCCTATAATAACCGGCTAAACCTAAAAATATTAGAATCTCATTTACAGTCTTTGGTCGAGGCCAGTCCACAATTGCCTCCACCTTCTTGGGTTCTACTGAAACACCTATCTCAGAGATTATGTGACCCAACAAGGCGACACTTGTTAGCCAAAATTCACATTTCTTAAATTTGGCATACAATTCTTTTTCTCTGAGTGTCTGTAGAGTGATGTGAAGATGTTCCTCGTGATCTTCCTTATTTTGTGAGTACAAAAGGATGTCGTCTATGAATACGACCATGAAATTGTCGAGGGTATGGTTTGAAGACTCTATTCATGAGTTCAATGAATGCTGCTGGAGTATTTGTCAGTCCAAACGGCATTACTGTAAACTCTTAATGTCCGTACCTTGTCCTGAAGGATGTTTTAGGAATATCTTCCGCTTTGACCTTCAGTTGATGGTATCCTAACCTCAGATCGAGTTTTGAAAAGATCTTGGCTCCTTTCAATTGGACGAAAAGGTCAAGTATCCTCGAGAGTGGATATTTATTCTTAATCGTGATCTTGTTCAACTCTCTATAGTCGATACATAACCTCATACTCCCGTCTTTCTTTTTCCCAAATAGTACAGGGGCTCCCCACGGAGATGCACTGGGTCGAATATGGTTTTTATCTAACAACTCTTGGAGTTGATCCTTAAGTTTTTTTAACTCTGTTGGGGCTAATTCTGTATGGTGCTTTTGAGATCGGTGGAACACTAGGAATCAAGTTGATCTCAAAATCCACATCACGGCCAGGAATCGTTCCAGGCAATTCTTCAGGAAAGACGTCTGGAAATTCCTGAATAACTGGAATATCCTCTATCTTTAGAGTAATTTCGTTATTTACCTCGTTGATCATTGCTAGGTAAATTTTTTCACCACATTTCATAGCTTTCCAAGTTTGTGATGCCGATAGAAGAGATTTTTGCTCTTTAGGTATATGATCTCCTCATGGTTTGGAGTCTGCAGCTTGAGACTCTTCTTCTGGCAATCCACCAGGGCATGATTCTTAGCCAACCAATCCATTCTCATAGTACACTGAATAATATATGTGTATCAATACTTATTTTATTCCATATTAAAATTATCACGATTAATATCTCAAAACTTAAAACCAATATAAAATCTTAGAACATAACTCCTTATAAGCATATTGACTCAAGTCTCAATAATTATAACCTAGTTAAAATTTCTTTCAACCTTATACGGAAGAAATTAATTCCTCAAACAATTCTTCTTTATTAAATTTTTCTTTAATCAAGACTATGAGCCTAGCATGCTTTAACACAAACAAGTTTCGTTGGATGTATTTCTCTTCAAATCTTCCCTTTTTTTTTTGTACTACAAGAAGAGTCAGAACATATTATGTATGCTATACTTACTCGATGTCTATCAATATGTTACTTTATTTTCATAAGGAAATGATCTAAAATAATATAAATTTCTTAATATATATTATTTCTTACCTTCATAAGATATTAAAAGATCCTATATATTTAAATTTGGGATGCTCACTTAGCATCCCAAATTTAATGTACATACCGTTAATTATTAACACAAAAATCAACTTCTACATCTTAATATCAAAGATTATATAATTCTTATCTCCTATTTTCATAAATAATTTATTATCCCCGAGTCAAACATTTAATCTTATGTCAGAATCTTATCTTCGATTGGTATTCCTAAAAATGTAAGTCAACTTATATCAGATAGGTGTATTCCCAAAAATATTAGTCAACTTCTATCTGATAGGTACATTCCCAATATAATTCAACTTATCTTTGTACATTCCCAAAGAAATATTACACTTCTTCGTATCATATAACCATAATACCAATCTAACCTACCTTAACATCTCTCCATCATCACAGCTCTTTTTCCACTACATCCATAGGTACTTATTTTTCTACTTTTGTGTTTTCCATGAAAAGGTGCATATAGTTATTTTGTTCTTCCAGTCTATCCATAGCACCATAAAGCTTGGCGATATAATGTTCTTGCTTGTTGGAAAGGTCTTCACGTTGATGGCGAGAGCGGTTAGCAAGATCCTTCTCAGTTTCAATCCTTACTATCAAATTTCGGTTAGGGGAAACTAGTCGTACCACGTGAATGGGTTACGTAGGGTTACGACGAGCTGGCTCTCTGCTCGATCAAGATGATGGGTGAGACATTGTACATTAGTTTGAAGCGGGTTCCTAATCTCCAAGAGTTCTTGTTTATCTTGTTTTCCTCTAGCGAGTTGAGCCTTTAGGGTTTCAATCTCTCATGTTTGGTTTTCAATGGTAAGTTGACGCATGCAAAGGGCGGCTTGAGCACGAGTACGAGGGGTGGCCATTTCCAATACATATCGAATGAAAAAGTGATCAAAGTTTCATTATCAGATAAGCAAGATATTTGGATTGAACATAATGGGATTTTCCAAAAGTGGAAAGAAGGGATAATTTCACACAGATTGAAAGCAGTTGACAAGATTGAGTTTTGAGAATCTATGCGAAAGTATAAGCCATCCAATTATAGTGACAACTTAAATTTTAAGATTTAAACAAACTAAAATGATTTTGATATATCAGAATCACCAGAGAGGGAGGTGGAGTTTTCAATTGAGCTTATGTTGGGTACCGTGCCAATCTCTAAGAAACCTTATCGTCTTGCACCTACGGAGATGAAAAACTGAAAGATCAGATTCAAAATTTGTTAGACAAGGGTTTTATTCGTCCGAGTTCATCTCCATGGGGCGCATCAATTCTTTTCATAAAGAAGAAGGATGGTAGTCTCTCTGTATTGATTATCGAGAGTTACTGTGAAGAACAAGTATCCGTTCCCAAGGATCGAAGACCTGTTTGATCAGTTGCAGGGAGCTTCGGCGTTCTCGAAGATAGATTTTCGTTCCGGTTATCATTAGTTGAAAGTAAAGGAAGCAAATGTTCATAAGACGGCCTTCAGAACTCATTTTGGGGCACTACAAATTTATTGTGTTGCCACTTGGGTTGGAAAATGCCCCAACGATCTTCATGGATTTCATGAATCATGCATTTCAGCTGTCGTGTTCATAGATTACATTCTAATCTATTCGAGAAGTCGTGAAGAGCACAGTCAGCATCTAAGTACGGCACTGCAGGTGCTTTGAGATCGGAAGCTGTTTGCCAATTCAGCAAACATGAGTTATGGCTGGAGAAGTTGGAGTTATTAGGCCACATTATTTCAAAAGATGGAGTAAAAGTTGACCATTCTAAGGTCAAAGTTGTGAAGGAGTGGTCAGTACCTAGGAATGTATCCGAGATTTGCAGTTTCTTAGGCCTGGATGGTTATTATCGCAAGTTTATCAAGGAATTTCCGTCTACTACAGTGCCCTTGACAAATCTGATGAAGAAAAATGTCAAATTTGTGTGGTGTGCCGAGTGTCAGAGCAGTTTCGAGAAGTTGAAGCAAGCACTTACTGCAACACTAGTTTTAGTGATGTCATCTGGGCAAGGGGATTATGTGCTATATACGGATGCTTTGAAGCTCGATTTGGGCACTGTGCTGATGAAGAATGATAGGGTGATTGCCTATGCGTCAAGGCAGCTGAAGAATCATGAAAAGAAATATCCGACACATGATCTTGAATTAGCTACAATTGTTTTTGCATTGAAAATTTGGAGACATTATTTGTACGGTGAGAGGTGCAAGATTTTCACCGATCACAAGAGCCTCAATTATTTCTTTACTCAGAAGGAGCTGAACATGAGGCAGAGGTGGTGGTTGGAATTGGTTAAGGACTATGATTGTGACATTAGCTACCACTAGTAAAGTGGTGGCCGATGCATTGAGCAGTAAGACAGTAATGGTAGGCCGCCATCTAGCTTTATAGAAACATCTTCAGACAGAGACTCAAAGGTTTGGCCTTGAGATTTATGCTAGTGGCCATGCCCCGAGATTATCTACTTTGACGATGCAGTCCACTCTGAGAGACCGCATTTGTACCGGATAGGCTACTGACAAGCAGTTGCAAAAGTGGAAGACGAGGGACGAATCGAATGGCAGTACTTTGTCTTCTGTAGAGGATGGCATTGTCAGATATAGAGGCCGTTTATGAGTGCCTAGTGGTGATTCGTTAGAGTCGAGATTATGACATAGGCACATACTTGGCCATACTCTATCCACCCACGAAGTACGAATGTAACGTACTGTACTTTCATACTATTTTAAAATTTGCGGAAAAATAAAAATTTTCTTAAATAAGAAGTAAACCTTCAATCAAAAACTATTCATCCAAAATATTTACATTACAAATATTACAAATAAAGTTTGCTAAAAGTTCTTGCTTAAACATCGTAATCATAACGTGAAATCAGAGTAATAAAAACCGTGCATAAATAGCTTAAAACATGGGCGGTCCTCAGGTTTAGCCTCCTGCGCAGTCCAAGCCGGCTCATTGGTCCCACCCCTCGTCTCTTCAACATTTTCCTCACCTACATCGATCAAGTCTAGTGAGTCTAAAGACTCAACATGCATAAACTGGAGGTAGCAAATAATATGTAATAAAACCACATGCAACTTTAAAACAGAGATTGCATACTTGAAACTTGAACGTATCACACTTAAAACTTGAACGTAACATACTTGAAACTTGTACATACATACATAAACAGAGATGTGCCATCATCATAAGACTTTTCATAAACATACTTGCATCGTACATACTTGAGCATACATAACATCATTTTGCGTAGAGGCATGTTTCAAAGCAAGTGACCCATATATAAATGCGCCTGATCAGACTAAACCATAGTACTGGACTGACAGGATAAATCCACTGCCACATACATGAGATCTCCGTTCATGCTTTAACGGGTGAATTGGTCTCTGGTCATGCTTTACCGCTTTCCAATCCTGATCTAAACCCGTTCATGCTTTAACAGGGGTGGATTGGTCCATGGTCATGCTTTACTGCTTTCCAATCCCATACATAAATTTGATCACAAGACATTTAGCATACCTCAAAAACTTGAAATATTTTCTTTTGCACGTCGAACATACTTACTTGACTTTGAGGGATTCTTTGGATCTCGCTTGGGGCCACTGCTGCACATACTATTTTGAGTTCAAACACTTATCTTGCATAATTTATACATAGGTAACTCGTGCTCACCACCGAAGTAAATAAATAGCTTATGACATTTTAGATCATTCGGGACTTGACCTCATTTAATAATCCTACTAGGCCATGATATAGAACCCCAAAACAAATCCTATATTTATACATAAATAAATTTTAACCATTGTACTAAGCCATGATATAGAACCCCGAAGCAAATCCTAAAATATATATCTATATATATATTTATATATTAATTTTTTTTAAAAGGGGTACTCGGACCCGTACACGAGGTCCGGGTAGGGGTCCTGGTAGACGCTGAAAATTCTCATTTTGAAGGAAAAAGGACACGGACCCCGTGTACTGGTCCGGATAAGGGTCCGAGTAGACTCTGAAATTTCATATTTTGAAGGACAAAAGGGACGGAACATGTACCGACAGCTCGAGACCCATCCTAGAGTGTTAGGACATTCATTCAAGCTCAAACAAACGCTCCAAAACAACGACGTCTAACTTACAACACAATACAACTTATGAACACGAAATTTGACACCAAATCAATTCCTACGATTTATAACTCAACCAAATTCCTAAAGACACGAAACGAAATACCAACATACATCCCAACATCATTCTCGATATACTTAAACGCAGCAATGATCACCCATCGATGCCCAACAAAGCCTGCAACAAATAAACTTCAAGAACACAATTTTCATAAAAGTCGCAGTTTGAGTAGTCCCACGAAAACGATCATAACTCACTCATTCTTCATCCAAATATTTCGAATTATATATCAAATCAAAGGTATCAAAAAGGTCTATGATTTATATGTTGAATGTTTTTCTAGAAAAGCAATCGAAAAATCTCAGTATTTAAATGAACAGTAAATTTTGAGTTTTAGATCTAAAAACGTTTCAAAAATCGATCCAACAAGTTTCTGCTCAAACTTTGTACATCATACATGGATTTTTACGCATAATAATCAACACAACATATAACATGACAATATCGACGTAGGAAAAACAGAATATACATGCCTTTGCTTTGAAACGATTGAAGATGGCGAATACCGATGCGGTGGAATACGGGAGATGACCGGGGAACACTTGCGACGCGATTCTTGCTCGAAAAACCAACATAAACCTTCAGAAATTTGCAAAGGAGAGGGGTGGCTACTGCTAGAGCTCAAGAACCCTAGGCTATCTCAAAAATGAAATGTGTGTTTGTGTGTGTGCGTGAGTGTGTGGTGTATTGTAGGGAAATAATGGCTTAATTACTCAATTAGGGGCTAAATAATTGATTAATTAAATAATTAGAAATAAAATAATACTAATTTAATTAGTTAACCCAAACAAAGTTTTAAATAAAACAATAATTGAGTGCAAATTTCAAGATTAAAATATCTCAATAATAAAATTAGTATTTGAAAAGCTTAAAAATCTAAAATCACCTAATAAATTAAATTAGGTTTTAACATGCTAAAATTTTTCATAAATAATTTAAAACACTAATTTTCTTTACTTGGAATAACATACCACGATACAAGAATCGCCTAAACCGTAACCGATCTCTTTTCTCGATCTCGCATCAAATATTCGCTTGAAACATAAAGCTCAAGAAACATTTTAACGTGCAACACATAAGCATAAATAATTCAAAATAATTCAAATTAATAAATCGTGAATTAAAACACAAATTAATGAAATAAACATGCATTAAAACCATTTAATAAAATACATAAGGAATTTAATAAATTGCACGCATGTGGTGCATGTAGACCTCAAATTTTCGGGACGTCACAAAGAAGATGTACAAAAGACCTACCGTTACTCTATTGGTGATCGGGTATGAAGAGGAACAATCAGAAGTTTGTGTCAGAATACCGCACTTATCAGTAGGTGAAGGTAGAGCATCAGAGACCAGGGGACTGATGAGACCACTCCTTATTCTCGAGTGAAAATGGGAGAATATTACGATGGACTTCGTGGTTGGATTGCCGAAATCAATGAAGGGATACAATGTCATTTGGGTGATCGTGAATCGTCTGACTAAATAAGTGCATTTCCTGCCAGTGAAGACAACATACTCTATGTCAAAGTAGGTCGAGCTGTATATTCGAGAGATAGTCAGACTGCATGAGATTCCAGTGTCTATTATATCCGACAGAGATCCGCGATTTAATTCATCGTTCTGGAAGAGTCTTCATTCCGCTAAGGGGGCCAAGCAGTTGTTTAGTACGACATTTCATCCACAGACTGACGGCCAATCAGATAGAGTGATCCAGATTTTGGAGGAATTTCTACAAGCTTGCATAATCGACTTCCAGGGTAGTTGGAAGCCAAAGCTACCGCTAGTAAAGTTTAATTATAACAACATATATCAGTCGTCTATAGGCATGTCTCCCTACGAGGCTCTATATGGAAGAAAGTGTAGGTCACCGATTCATTGGGATGAGGTCGAAGAAAGAACCGAGATTGGACCGGATATCAGCAGACTGCGGATTTGGTAGTCAAGATCTGGGATATGATGAAAACGAATAATAGTAAACAGAAGAGTTATGCAGACAAGAGGAGGAGAGATCTCGAGTTTGCCATTGGTGATCACGTCTTTGTCAATATATCCCCCATGAAGAGAGTTATGTGGTTCAGGAAGAAGGGCAAGATCAGTCCGAGGTTTATTGGACCGTTTGAGATCTTGGAAAGAGTGGAGCATTGGCATACAAGGTGGCCTTACCGCCTAATCTAGCCAGAGTTCAAAATGTCTTCCACATTTCTATGCTCAGCAAGTGCATGTCGAATCCATCACATGTGCTGAATTATGAGTCACTGTAGCTTACTTCAAACTTGTCCTGTGAGGAGAAACTGATGCAGATCCTAGACAAGCAGGAAAGGAGGCTGCGTAATAAGGTGATCAGGATGGTCAAGGTCAAGTGGATGGATCATCCAGAGGATGAAGCTACTTGGGAGACCGAGGCCGACATGAGGAGTCGTTACCAGATCTTTCCGAAAAGTTCTGATTTTGAGGACAAAATTATTTAAAGGGGGAGGAATTGTAATGCCTGAAAACCCAAACACACTAACCACATGTATGCATGAAAAATTAATTAGAATTTATTTAAATAAGTGTTCTAAATGTATGTTACGGTATTTGTATGACTTAAGTAATATTTAACCGAATGTTGTGAAATTGAACTTTTGGCAGTCGTTTACGTGACATATGACCAAGGGGAGAGAATCGTGGAAGATTTTGATAATACGTCTATTTTTAGAAGTTTAAGATTTTGAAACCCGAGATTTAATGATCCCAAATAGGAAAGTGACAAATTTATTTTTACTAAGGGGAGAACTTAATCGATAACAAACTTTTACAAGAAAATGAGAAGTTTCGGAATTACGGTAGCGGAAACCAGTGACACCAAATATTTTTAATTATCATGTGGACTTCTAGTGGTTAAATTATTTATTTAACTAACTTATTGATGGACCTAGATTAGTAGTGGATAACTAAAAGGATTATAGGGCCTAATGACTTAATTAAATAGAACCTTAGCCACCCCTACAACACATCACACACCTCCTCACACCATCAGCACACACACAAAACCCTAGAGTGGCCGAAGGTCCATAGCCAAGGGAAGGAAGATTTTTGCAAGCCTCGTTCGTCTCTCGTCGCATCTCACTCGTATTTCATAAGCATAAAAATCAAGGCATGTTTAAACTTTTTTATGCACCATTCACTCCATATTATTTCATGCATTCGAATTATGCGAGGAAATTAATCACCTTGTTGGTTTAAAGATTTTATTCATGTGCATCTCATGTTTTCATAAAGGATCCTTGAGGTTGTTGGGAATTTTTTAAGGAAGGATGCTAACCAAGGGAATAAAGCATCGATATAAACTTATAAGGGCAGACTGTGAAGAGACAAGAGCCAAAAGAGAAGGCTGAAGTTGCTGGACCAGCCTGCACGCAACACACGCGCAGGCCGAGAGAGGGAAGTCTAGTGGCTTGGGCTCCTACGGCTAAAGAGGGCTGCATGTGGTCCTAGCCATGTTTTGTAGGGTTGGTTTAGAGTCCTATGGAGGTCCTGGTTGGGGTCAATCAAGGCTTGGATGGGCCGGAGCATCCCTGCGGCTGTGAATCTACAAGCTGCCGCTGTGCGTTGTTTTTGGTTGTGTGTGGTACTAGGGGATCTTGATATGTGCCCTAGGGTCCTGTTGAGGAGTTGGTGTGAGCCAAGAGTCGAGCCAAAGGCTGCAACAGCTGCTGGTGCGTGTGAGAGCCGCTGCTGCGTAATGGTGTGTGCTTTGTGCTGCTGATACGTGGAGTCTAGGGATTAGGGCATCTAGTCTGTGTCTAAAAAGGCCTGATCATGGTATTACTAAGGGTCTAAGGAAGGGGTTTAGGGTCTGATTTGGGGTCATTTTGAGCCGTGGTCCCTTCGGGGTCGTAATTTGTCCGAACGTATCAAAATAGGGATGAAATGAGCCTAGGTTAAATTTGGATTCAAGTTTCGGTTTTGGCTTGAGTTTGGGAAGTTCCAGCAGCTAAAATTGGGTCTTATGATGTTAATAAAGGTCTGGTCTCTGGTTGGTTCGAGTCGGAAGGGTAGTTTGGTAATTTGTTTGATCAAAAACATGAAAACGATGGTAAACGAGTCATTTGGTAAGCGAAATGAGTTGTTTTTGAAACATAGGTCCTAAGATTGAATTTTTAGCAAGCTATTGGATATTTTTGGCATTTCCAAAGTTTTAAAATCAAGTCGTTTTCGTTGAGTCAAGGTTCGGGTCGTCCGAGTACGTATAGCATTGAATCGTTTGCGGTCAGTTCGAGGAAAGTCGAGGGAAGTTTGCAACTTCCTAAAATAATTCCATGTAACGTTAAATGCTATTTTTGGAAGTTTTAATGTATTGGGATGAAATATGATATTTTCAGAAGTTCTAACATATATGCATGTTTATGCTATTTTTAGTAGTCTCGAAGTATACTAATGATA
Organism: Primulina eburnea; assembly: GCF_022965805.1. NCBI lineage: Eukaryota > Viridiplantae > Streptophyta > Magnoliopsida > Lamiales > Gesneriaceae > Primulina > Primulina eburnea. The sequence goes on from NC_133102.1 coordinate 32,751,763, forward strand.
TAAGCCATTTTTGGAAATTTTAAATAATATTAAAAGTTATGCATGTTTGTATGAAATGATAGAGTAAAAGAAAATATTTTTGAGGAATGAGAATTGATTGTGACGTAAAAGTAGTAAGGGATCCGTTGAACGATTAACTTGCAATGAAAAAGGAGTGAACCATCGAAAACGGGAGCGATAATCTCAATAATAATGGTCCATTGAAGAAGTGAATGGTGAAGTTATTTTTAAGATAGTCGGAGGGATTGTCGAAGAAGTGGGCGTTGAACCCGATGGCCTAGTACTATTGTTTATAGATTGATCAATGGACTGAATGTTATCACTATCGAGAATCGCAATTCACCTAAAAACGTTATTTTTATGGAAAAGGTTGTATTTATGTATGATTTAGAACATGGCATGTTTCTTAAGGTTTTGCATTGGCACGAAAACTCTATTTTTAATAAATATATTTTTGCGCATGTGGTTGTATATTTATGTACTTGCTAAATCATGTTTGTGGATGCTGAGTCATTAGACTCACTAGGTTTGAATGATTGCAAGTGATGATGATGTTGAGTCGTGGGGTGTTGACTATCGAGTAATCCATGAGACGCATGGCATAACCGAGGACCTTGAAATTCCGCATATGTTAAAGAATTTGATGATTTTATGGATTATGGATTATTGTTTTTATTTGCAGACTATTAGGATGTTAGATTTGGTTGGTTTGAGTTTAGTTTTAGACTTTTATTTATTTGCTTACTTATTCGACATGAATGATTATGAATATTATGGAATTCACTTATTTGAACATTTATGCTAGTTACTCATGATGAATTAATTGTGCATGTGTAAAAAAAAAAAACTAGTGTAACTTAAATGAATTTAAAAGTTAGGGTCGTTTCAGCTGATGAGACCTCGGTTCATTTGCTTGCGCAATGGTACTGGTATTGTCGTAGTATATCGGGACTGGATCAACTATTTGAGGAATGACACCCAACTCTTGAACTAAATTCCTCATCCAAACCCCATCCTTTGCTACAACCGATACATCTATATATTCTGCCTTAGTGGTTGAATCCGTTGTGGCGTCTTTCTTGGAACTCTTCCAATAGACAACACCACCATTGAGCTTGAATATAAATCCAAATGTTGATTTCGAATCATCCACATCTTATTGAAAGCTAGAATTGGTATAGTCTTCCAATTTTAATTCTCAACTCTCGTAAACCATGAAAAAATTCTTAGTTCTTCTCAAGTGCTTAAAAATTTCCTTCATGGCTTTCCAATGCAATTGACCTCAATATAATATTATGTATATGCTACACAAAATAGTAACCATAGCTCCGATACCACTTGAAAGGTGATCATTTAAGGTGCCCGAAATGCGCAACAGAAGTTTCAAAATTATTTTGTAGCAAAAACCGAGCACCCCAAACACTAAGATTTGTAGCAAATACAATAAAACACAAAATGACATTCATAGGGTGTTTTAAGATTTTACTTATCAATCTTAAAGATTGATAATGGCTCCAACTTAGTTTTCAAACAACTAAACTCTTCAATGGCAAGATTGATCTTCAAGCTTCCAAGAGCACACCTTGCTCAAAAATTAAGCCCACCACCAACAAGGAAGATCCACCTTACACTTGCACTAGAAAATGTAAGGTATTTTTCTTTGAGAAGATTAAGCTTTCCTCAACAAATTGAAGAAGCAAAATTGAAGGGAAAATATGTTCAATATTCGGCCAACTCTTTTTAGGAGAGAGGGATGAGTGTTTTTCTTAGTTGTGGAAAATTTGAAGTGAGCATGTGCATGCCATACCTTGGATGTTGAAAAAGTAGCCTCCAACCCTTCACCTCCCTTGCATGCTTTCTACTTGGGCTTGGAACAATTACAAGGCTCATGGACATTTTTATTTAAATGTCTCAAACACATTTAAGACAATTTAAACTTTACTTGATTTTACTCAAGCTCGCTAATTTAATAATCATCTCTAACTGGGCTCTACAAAGCCCAATATTATTTAATTAATTCAACACTTGAATTAATATAATTATTTAGATACTACTAGGTACACTAGTATTTAATTAATTCAACACTTGAATTAATTAATTTAGTCCATAATAATGTTTATGAAAATCAAAATTTTCAAATACATTATTTATTAGGCCGACTTTTAATTTAGAAACACTTCCTCAAATTAAAAGTCACATTCCCCTTATAGTAGTTATACTTCTAATTTTCCCTGCGCTTATAAACTCCTTTATAAGCCGTTCAACACATTGAACTACTTTTACTTCTCAACGGGATCTAGAAAGCGAGCACTTGTGTGGCCCTCAATGGTTCATTGATACAACTAGCCGTGGGTTCACATCTCCATGTGATTCCTAAACATGTCCTTATATGAACATACTCCAATTTCTCCATTCTTACTTATCAACCTATTGATAATAAGAACGTCGGAACTCAAGTCTGATAGTACCCAACCAATCATGTTAAACGCCTAGCAACATCGCTTACATGATTCTCTAGGTATCAAATGATAATGTCTGCAAGAACCATTCAATTGTGGTTAGCGTACAGTACGGTCTCTTCAATTCATATATCCCGACCGATTCGACAACTATTGGCATATCGAGAGCTGTCAAAGAATCGATACTATGTGTCATGTCGTAGTTGCATCGATGGTGTAATCTATGAAACCCCTTTCATAATTACCACCATACTCTGATAAGAGATTTCATACTACATATACATAAGATCACATAGGATATCCATAACCGAAGATAATCGGTGAATCCCCTACTACAATGCATCGACTCCTATATGTTTTAGACAAAACACCCAACCTTGCTACCTGATGACCCCATGAGAGTCGGTAAACAAGTCAAAGTGCAATGCTAGCATATAGAGTCTCAACGTTGACTCGGGTAATAAGGACTAATGGTGTACAACCATAAACTAGGACGTTTCCACTCGATAAGTGAGAACCACTTGGAAAGTCCTTTATGGAGGGTTGTTCTGTGCACTCTACAAGGAGCACCTATCTGCATGTTCGGACATCACAATGTCCCCTACCAATGAAACATGATACTCACATCGCAGATACTAGTCTCAAACTTGAGCGACCTATATCCTTATTAGCGGCGGCTGAATCGACTAGGAACTGTTTAGAATATACAGTATTCCAAATATGAGTTTCATGATACTCATCATATGAGCATCTCATATTCTTTCTACTATTTGTATATTCAAGGACGACTTTATTTATGCAACTAGCATGGGTATACAGATAAATATGTGCCAAAACAATAAAATATTATTAAAATAAAGATTGTTTATACATAGAGTTTCAACATGAACCCTCGGTCAACACTTGGCTCGATGGACACCTACTCTAACAAAAAGATTGGACAAATTTAATGTGCAAGAAATGGTTGACCCTTGAGTTAACCAAAGTGACCCTTGAGTATGGATAAAGTTGACCACATTGAGGGCTTTACTTGGACATCAAGGGGATGGCCATGAGGGAGATGAAAAGCCATTTTTGTAACTATAAATAAGACATCATATGCTTAAGAAAATGTTACAAAAATTCCTCCCAAAAAAGCTCTCCAACTTTCGCCCCTCCCTACAAAAATACCACTCGGCAGACGTCATCAATGAATAAGAAGGAGGAGGAATTTTTCTAGCTATTTTTTGCTGTGAGTTGTTGTCTATACTATAGTTAGGTTCGTGTTCAAGTTCGGCCATCATTCGTCCAAGTTTCAACAAAGTTGCGAACCACACCTTCGAATTTCTGTAAGTGTGCTTTTGCTATGTATTTCTTTGTAACTTAAACTTTGTATAAGTTTTTAATGACATGATTGTATGTGTGTCAAACCATTTTCGGAAAATGCTATTATATATTTTACAAAATATCAATCGATGTACGATATTTTTTGTTGGATCGGGAAAATCCTCTAAAAACGTGATGAGCTGCAATAGCTCGTGTTCTAAGAATGTTTACACCGATGAATTAGATCGAGTTTGAAATAAAATCAAGCGAAAAATACTCGAAGTAATCATTCCTTAAGAAAACTGATTGGTTAAAGCTTTTAATCTTGTTTGACTAATTAACTGAAGATCATGGGGATCAGTTCTCGCATGTATCAGTTCAGTTATGGTGAGAACTGAACTGATAGATACTCGAACTGATAAAGTCCGTTTAAAGCTAGGGGTTAACAGTTAGAGTACACAAGATATGTTTATGGATGTTCAGAGACTTCAACTGCTCATACGTCACCCCTTCTATCTCCTCAGGTAGGATAAACTAGAAGACTTTGATTAATTACAACAAGTGTAATAACCCTCCCAGCTTAGGACTTACCAATTGCCTAACTGAACTCCTAGTCTAGACTGGAGGCACCATCTTCCAGCCAACAGTTTTTTAACTTCAGTGTGTCAAAGACTACATACACAAGTTTTACGTCATTGTGCAAGACGGAATTTGAGTGGTGGGGTATGTGTGTGTGTGTGAGAACTGATCTCTGAAAGAACCACGAAGGTGTTCTCACACACTGATGGAAATATTCTTATAAAACTAAGCTGATAACACGTTGAAGTGTTCCCTCTGGGCTGATTGCTTCTTCAAAGATGATAAGCATTGTGTGTGCCCACTTTGTATATTATCTTTTCACTCGTCAACTTTCATCATCGTCTTCACTGAGCTTAGGCTTCTATTTATAGGCGTTTGGCTGAATGTACAATGAGATTCAGTGAAAGAATCCGTTGCAGTTTGAATTTGTTCCCCCAAATAGATATTTGGAACAATTGGCTTTAAGCGCTGTTGAAACGTCTCTTATTGTACTTTGATCGTACAATAGCTTTTTTACCTTTGTGCACAGCTGGATTAAGCTTGTCGTATTGCAAACTGGTTCGCCTCTAACTGATGTTTTGAACTGGTGAGGTGAAGTCAGTTGACTAATCAGCTGAACTGATTTCACTGATTCAGTGGAACTGGTCAGTTGGGCTCTTCATCGGCTAGCCGGGCTTCTGAAGGTCTTCTGCTGAACCACTTATCAACTGGACAATCAGTTGAACTGGTTCAATTCGATCAATCAATTGGCACTTTCAAATTGCGTCTCGATAGCTACAGTTTAATCTTGGTAACTGATCAATTCGAAGCCTAATCAGTTTCACTTTCTACGCACTTAGATAAACTAATTAGAAACAAATAAACAAGTTTTATTAACATCAAAATCAAGATTGCGAACATGAAATGTTCCAACAATCTCCCATTTTTTTATGATCACAAAACTTGAACAGTTAAAGCGATTTAAACTAAATTTAAATATTTAATAATTCTCCCCCTTTGTGAGAATAAAAAAAAGTTTAAAAACAATAAAACGAATAAAAGAACTTTCAGTTTGAGGGATAGCAGAAAGAAAATCTCCCACTCAATAACTGAGTAAAATGATTTGAAAACAATTTTTCAGTTCGAGGGATAGCAAATTTAAAATCAGTTTTAAAGAATAACTCCCCTTAAGAACTGAATCAAAAACTCCCCTTTAAAAATGTAATTGTTGCACGATTTTTAAAAAGAAGTTTAAGCAATAAACACTCAAGCAGTTAAAGAAAAGTATAAACTGGCAAATCAGTTCAGTTAGATGCAAACTAACTGGAAACACATGATGTTAATTTAATCCATTATGCATCCCTTGTATTAATATAAAGCACACCATCTTATGTAAGGGAATAGCTACTACACTTAGCAGATATCAAATAACATCAAGTATCAGTTATTTTATATAAAATAGGACTGAGTGTACAAACAATTGGTCGCCTAGAATGTTTGGAATGCTGCATCGATTTTGAGTGTTTTTTACCCTAAGAATAGCTAATTGCCTTGGACTTGATCTCTGTGCTGGCTAACTGGTCTAACTGATGCAAACTGGACTCAACTGATGTTGAACCGCAATGATTAAAAACTAGGATCTGATATGGTAATGAAGCGGCGGCACTTTTGATGATTAAGCTCCACTTAACTCATCAGTTTCAGCTAGTAGTTGGGTTTCGTCTGTTGATCAGTTGAACTGGTAAGCTGGCAACTGAAAGCTTGTCTGCTGATCAGTTTAGCTATTCTGCTGTCAATTGAACTCAGAAATCCTGCAAATAGCTAAACAACAAAATATCACAGCGAAGATATAAATATTATTAGAGGGTTTTGAAAACCATTTTAAAAACATTTTAAAACACATTTTAAAAGAAATATCAGTTTTCAAATGTCCTTCTTAGAAAAGCTAGCTCTGATACCAATTGTCGGATCATGGAAAATCCTCTAAAAACGTGATGAGCTGCAATAGCTCGTGTTCTAAGAATGTTTACACTGATGAATTAGATCGAGTTTGAAATAAAATCAAACGAAAAATACTCGAAGTAATTTTTCGTTAAGAAATCTGATCGGTTAAAGCTTTTAATCTTGTGTAACTAATTAACCGAAGATAAAAGGGATCAGTTCTCTCATGTATCAGTTCAGTTATGGTGAGAACTGAACTGATAGATACTCGAACTGATCAAGTCAGTTTAAAGCTGGGGGTTAATAGTTGAGTACACAAGATATATTTATGTATGTTCAGAGACTTCAACTGCTCATACGTCACCCTTTCTACCTCCTCGGGTAGGATACACTAGAAGACTTTGATTAATTACAACAAGTGTAATAACCTTCACAGCTTAGGACTTACCCACTGCCTTACTGAACTCCTAGTCTAGACTGAAGACATCACCTTTTAGCCAACACTTGTTTAACGATTTTGTGTCAAATACTACAAACACAAGTTTTACGTCATTGTGCAAGACGAAATTTGAGTGGTGTTGTGTGTTTGTGTTAGAACTGATCTCTGAAAGCACCACAAAGTGTTCTCACACACTGAGGGAAATATTCTTCTAAAACTAAGCTGATAACACGTTGAAGTGTTCCCTCTGGGCTGATTGCTTCTTCAAAGCTGATAAGCATTGTCCGTTCCCTCTCTGTATTTTATCTTTTCACTCGTCAACTCTCATCATTTTCTTCACTGAGCTTCGGCTTCTGTTTATATGCATTTGACTGAATGTACAGTGAGACTCAGTGAAAGAATTTGTTTCAGTTTGAATTTGTTCTCCCAAATAGATATCTAGAACAATTGGCTTTAAACGCTGATGCAACACCTCTTATTGTACCTTGATCGTACAATAGCTTTTGTACCTTTGTGCACAGCTGGATTAAGCTTGTCGTATCTGCAAACTGATTCGCTCCTAACTGATGTTTTGAACTGGTGAGGTGAATTTGACTCGTCAGCTGAACTGATTTCACTGATTCAGTGGAACTGGTCAGTTGGGCTCTTCATCGGCTAGCCGGGCTTCTGAAGGTCTTCTGCTGAACCACTTATCAACTGGACAATCAGTTGAACTGGTTCAGTTCGATCAATCAGTTGTCACTTTCATCTTGCGTCTCGATAGCTTCAGTTTAAGCTTTATAACTGATCAGTTCAAATCCTGATGAGTTTCAGTTTCTGTGCACTTAGTAAACTCATTAGAAACAAATAAACAAGTTTTGTTAACATCAAAATCAAGATTGCGAACATGAAATGTTCCAACATGTTTCTTCTGTTTCCGATGTTCTTTGATTCTGCTGAGCTCATCCAAAATTCCGATAAGTGTTGTTTGATACATATGATTTTGTGGCGCACTGTTACGATTCGAGTTGGATATGGAACGATGATTGTAAATTCTTTCTGGCCCCCGTCAGTGGGTATAAAACTGTGTTTTGGCCCCCATCAGTGGGTATAAAACTGTGTTCTATCTTGCACCCATCAGTGGGTATAAAATTGTGTTATGGTCTCTCCCCTTAGAGTACTATCATATGGGAGACAATTTAACCATGGATAACGAGATGAATAATAGTGTTTCATTTCTTCTGATTTTTTCTATTCTGAATTTTTCTTATAAGATCCGTTTCATATTTGATTCTGATTCTGTTAATGTTCTCATATGATAAAGTCGATATAATAAGTTTTGAAAATCTATTGGCAAAATGGACTTTAAATCTCTCTCTATATGTACGTGTGGTAATCAATCGGCCTCCATTTACTGAGTGTTTCTCAAAACACTCACTTCTTACATCTCTCTCCAGATAAGAATGAGGAGCAATTGAACGAGGAAGAACAAGAGACGTTATGGGGCCGATTATAGTATCAATTTTTTCATATTTCGCTTCCGCAACATTATTGTTGTAATTTTCATTTTGTTATCATTGTAAAAGACAATTTTTATTTATGAAAAGACTGGTTGTTGGATATTTGCTAAGAGGCTTTTTGTTTCATGCAATTGTTAAACAATACCAGATGTCACCGACGCCTCGGTCTTGGGTTGTGACAGATAGCACTTACATGTCATGGCCCGAGCCCAAGGTTAGTCGACACCGGCATTGTTTACAACCATACAATTGAAAACGATAAGTCTCGTAGTACAATATAAAGCAAAACCAGTTTATTACTTTAAAATAATCATAAAATTGTCTTTACAACGTGAATTTTTTAAAATGATAAAAAAATATGTGGAAGCGTTTACAATGAAAACTCAAATAAAACTTAAAACGAACATAAAATCAATGAATTCTTTATTTTTGTCCATCAACAGTCCCAAAACTGGTCATGTTCATCTTCTTTTATCTCATCTTCGGGTTTATCTGGGGAGGGAGAGTAAGGGATGAGTGATATGATCATCAATCAGTTAGTGGGGACCGTTCGAGCACATACATAACAAATACATGATTTGAAAATACAACAAATAATGCATAACATAATTCTATGACACATCATCAACATAAACATAATTATAACTTGGTCTAGGCACTGAGATTCCTCTGGTTTCCATGGTTTAGTGATATCACTTCCTAATTTTTACTCCTCTAAGGGGATGAAGTCATGTAACGGTTACAATCTCACTTTGTGAAGGCCATAAACATATCTCGTATTGGGATTCTCACCCATATCTAGTTGAATCTCGCAGTGACAAAACAAAGAACATACGATAATCGTATCAATAAGGGGTAGAAGAAGAATTGTACTCGACCGTAACTTTTGAAAAAAATAGAAAATTTTTATATACAATCTATTTTAAAACAAGCACACTTACCTTAATTTTTGATGAAAACGTGAAGAACAATTTTTTGGTGCTAGGATTTTCAATCCTTTTTAGATGTAGGCTGCAGCAGAGCTTCGACACTGAGCAGATTTGTGAGAGCAAATTTCGAAATTCTTGAGAGCACTAGGGAACAACTTTCAAAATTTTAAAGTATTTTCAGGTATGATTTTCAAATGGGATGCTTCTCCTATTTATAGGCGTTGACTGCTATCCTGATTGTGTATTATCTTGTATTATCTCCAAGTTTAAAATTTTGAATTAAATCTTGAATCTAGAATAATTTATCCTTCTTATCTATCTCCTTAGATAGATTTTCGAAATTATCCCCTTGCTTGCCTGAAAATTCAAATTCCTAGTCTAATTTTTCATCGTTCGGTAGATCTTATACTCTGTAGTACAACTTAATCTTGCCCTTAAATTTCGAATTTTTCCCCTATGTTTTTTCAACTTTTTTGATCATTTATCTTTAAAATAAGACTCTTGATTTTCTTTAAATCTTGGTAGGCAATTTTCGAATTTCCCATGCATCCATTTCCTTATCGTGTAGACTTTTATCTATCTTCACTACAAAAAAAGGCTTACGACAAGGTCTTGTAAAATTGTTGTTAAAAGCACTATGATTAAAGGGTGCACTCAAAGACAACGGTGAAAAATCGTTGTCGTAGACGTCTAAAGACAACGGTGAAAAACCGTTGTCGTAGGTCTTGTAAAACCTTTGTTAAAGTCCATGTGGTTAAAGAGTGTGTTCGAATACAACGGTGAAAAACCGTTGTCGTAGACATCTAAAGACGACGGGAAAAAAGGTTGTCGTAGCGTTGATTGTTGTTAAAGGTCAATTAGCAACGGTTTTTCTTATTATTTTCGTCGCTAATTAGCGACGGTTATTCATATGATTTCCGTCGCTAAATTTAGGGACGGATTTTCCATAAAGTCCGTCACTACTTTTCACGACGGTTGTGATGATGTCTGTCGCTAATTGTTTCAGTAAAATAAAAAAAATTATTTTTATTAACTTAATAAATCTAACAACATTTATGAGCTTAACGATCACTTGAAAATTTACAATAAATTGAAGGGAAAAAATTTACTTTAAACCAAAATTAAAATCATGTAAGAGAAAAAATTTAAGTGTTGTGAAGTGGTGTGAAAGAAAATGGAGTGGGAAGGGTGGTATTTATAGACAAGTTGCGACGATTTTCGAAAATTATATATATATATACTTGAAAATTTCGAAATCTAAGATTGCATTATGCTCTTGCTTAATCTCCCTTTTATCTTGATCCATATATGTATCCACATTATCTTAAATCTTATAGCTTTATCTTGTATTTTCTTCTTAAATTTCAAAATTATGTCCCACAATTTTCGAAATAGACATGTTTTTATCCAATATCTCCTTATTTAAATTGTTGGAGATTGGCCTATTTATTTATCCCAAAAAAATCAAAATATAGGCTTATCATAAATTTTTGAATTCCATGAATATTTGTACAACAGGATTTAATTATCCTACACAACTTTAAGTAGTCTGGACAATCTTAAATAAAACATCTTGGATAAACTTGGTACAAATTTAAGTACAAGAATGATATCTCAAGTTTGTAAAAATTCGCGGGTTTTACACACATATGTCATTTCTATCTAGGTATATGTCTCTTCTTGGCAAGTATCATGTGATGACAAAAGTTGCTACATCGTCAATTTTAAATTTGGTTACCGATGTGCTTTGTCAGGTAAAATCCTATACACACATGATTCATTTACTGAATTGTGGAGACTTCTTAGATGAGTTATTTGTTAGAGTAGATGCCCTGCAAGCCAACGGTTGGCTAGGGAATTTATTGACTCAAGTGAAATAAACAATCTTTATTTTAATACAATTTAACTTTTTATGGTCTTGTTATACTTTATCTGTATACCCATGCAAACAGCATAGATAAAGTCCTTGATTATGCTTTAATACAAATGAATCGTACTTCGATGTTGAAACTTATTTGTAAACACTGCATATTCTAAATTCGTTCCTGGTCGATTCAGCCGTCTAAAACAGGGATAAAGGCCGCTTGAGCTCGAGACTAGCATATGTGATGTTGTGTACTGCGTTTCTTGGTAAGGACATAGAGATGTCCAAACATGCAGATGGATAGTCATATGATGATTATACCGAACAACCCTCCCTCGGACTTTCCAAGTGGTTATCATTCATCGAGAGGATAAGTCCGTGGTTATGATTGTACACCATTAGTCCTTACGACCCGGGACAACACTGAAGCTCTATATGCTAGGGCTGTGCTTCGACTCGTTTACCGGCTCCATGAGAGTCATCAGGTGGCGAGGTTGGGTACAGTTGCGACACATATAGGAGCCTGTGCATTGTAGTCGGGGATTCACCGCTCACCTACGGGTGTGGATATCCTGTGTGATATGATGAATTAATAGTGCATGGAATCTCTGGCCAGAGTATGAGATGTACGTTAGAGAAGGAGTTCTCAAATAGTACACGCGATGCCACTATTATAGTTATCACATAGTTATCGAATTATTATGCAACCCTCGATGAACCAATGGTTGCAGATTCGATCGGGATATATGAGATGAAGGGACCGTACTGTACATTAATCATAATCAACTGGTTCTTGCAGGCACTATCAGTGATACCTAGGGGATCATGGGGCGATGCTACTAGACGCTCTTATCATGATCCGATGGGTGCAATCAGAAATGAGTTCTGACATTCTTGATCAAGGTGTTGATGAAAAGAATGGGGCTAACTAGGGTAAGCCCGAATAAAGGATTATGTCCTGAATCACAAAGAGTTGTGAACCCACGGCTAGCTGTATCCCTGAACCATTGAGGGTCACACAAGCACTGGTTTAATTGTTCCCGTTGAGATAATAAATTCAAGGAGTTGAATTTATAGAAAACGTTGAGATAATAAATTCAATGAGTTGAATTTATAAGAAATAAGTTTGATATGATCAATCGATAAGCTTATAAATAAAGTTTATAAAAGCTTATAGAAATTTTGAGAGCATGACTGTTAAGACAGTCAAATGAGTACGATTTCCCTTTTTCATCAGAGGGTGGTGGAAATGTCAAAATAGTAGGAGGGTAATTTATAAAATGAAATCCATTTTTTATATCTTAAAATTATTTTAAAATAATCAGCAACAATTATTCTGTTTCCATATCAGTATATTTTTCGATTTCGTCACAGAATCCAATTTTGTTATTAACAAGCTAACCGAATCTAATCTTCAAGACTGGTTGGGAAAATTGTTCTGAATTCGGAGAAAATGGCATACACACTAATGTCAGTCCTGCTGAACTGACAAAGCATGCAAGATGGTAGGACCATAGTATGCAAGCTAAAGTGTGATGTGCTCGCTTCTATGTCAAATGAACTGTAGGGACAGTTTGAGGAAATGTTGAATGTTGCTGACATTCGAATAAACATGCAAGAGTTGCATGATACATGAAACTCTTACAGTGATGCACACCATTTTAAAAGCTCACGACTACATGCATACAAGATGGGGCTCTGGCCCATGAGCATGGTGTACATATGATTGGGCTTATTGAGAATGTGGTGAGCTTGGAATATGTGATTCCTAACGAGTTAATTGATAACATCAATTTGTTGTCTTTCTCTTCCTCATTTGACGGGGTTATGTTGAACTTCAAGTTTAATAAGATATTTGATAGCCTTGAAGAGCTAGTCAATATGCTTATGACTTATGAGATCACCATAAAATAAGAAAATTGTTGTTTTTATAATGGGCCTCTCGTAGGACGAAAAATGGCCCATAAGGTGAGGGAAAGAAATGTTCTGTCACTCACAAGAAAAACAATCCCAATAAGAGGCAAACTCTGAAAGACACTTAAAAGGCCTACAAAGCCCGATAAGTTAGAACATATTTATTTCACTGCAAGAAGTCCGGACATAAGAAATTATATGTGCCAGAAATGTTCTGGAAATGATAAGTGAATGTCCAAGTAAACATGATTTCAACAAAAACCAAAAGAAAGTTAGATGATCCAAATCTCACACAAATATGGCACGCTAGACTAGGTCATATTTCCCAAAGAAGGATGCACAAACTAGTGGGAGAAGGCATGTTTGACTTGTCAAACATAAATTCTCTACCTACTTGTAAATCCTGTCTAAAAGGAAAAAACGACTAAGACTCCATTCGATGGAAACGTGGAACGTGCGCATGGTCTACTGGATTTGATCCACACAGACGTTTGTGACCCGCTAAGTGTTAGCACAAAATATGGGCAATCATACTTCATTATCCTTATTGATGACCATTCGAGGTATGGGTATGTTTATTTGATGAAACACAAATCTGAAGCATTTGAAAAGTTCAAAGAGTTCAGATCTGAAGTAGAAAATCAGCTAGAAAGAAGTATTAAGGCATTTCGATCTGATCGAAGTAGAGAATACTTGAGTGCTGAATTTTTGGGTTATCTAAAAGAGAATGTGATTCTCTTACAGTGGACTCCACCAGCAACACCACAATTGAATGGTGTTTCTGAACATTGTAAGCGAACATTGTTGGACATGGTTCGATCAATGATGAGATTCACTGAATCACCTACATCGTTTTGGGGCTTTGCGCTTGAAACTGCGGCAATGTTGTTGAATAATGTTTATACTAAAGCAGTGGATAAAACACCATATGAGATATGGATGGGTAAAACTCCCAAATATTCTTATATGAGTATATGGGGATGTCCTGCTTACGTGAAGCAGACAGTGGGAGACAAATTGGATACTAGATCCACTTTGTGCTACTTTGTAGGATATCCAAATAATTCTGTTAGATATTATTTCTATCATCCCAATGAAGCAAAATGTTTGCTTCAAGAAATGCCCCACCTTTTTGGAAAGGGAATTTCTATTAGATAGAAAATGCAAGATGATAGAACTTGAAGAAATTCAAGATACTCCCTCAACTATAGTAGTTGAACCTAATCCCCAACAACCAGTAGTTGAAGTACAAGCTCCTAGAAGGTCTGATAGGGTTATTAGACCACCTGCAAGATATACGCTTCTTCATGAACAAGGCCATGATGAGTCTTGTGTTGGATGTGATCCAATGAATTTCAAAGAAGCAATATCTGATACTAATTCGACCAAATGGCTTGAAGCCATGCAGTCAGAAATGGACTCTATGTATTCGAACCAAGTCTGGAAATTAGTGGATCCACCTGAGGGAATCGTTCCCATAGGATGCAAATGGATCTACAAAAGAAAGTTTGGGGCGGATGGGAAGGTAGTGACCTTCAAAGCAAGACTGGTTGAAAAAGGATATACTCAAAGGCAAGGAGTTGACTATGAGGAAACTTTTTCACCAGTTGCTATGTTTAAGTCCATTAAAATACTACTAGCCATAGCAGCGTGGTATGACTATGAGATATGGCAAATGGATGTAAAGACTGCTTTCCTCAATGGAGACATCAAAGAAGAAATTTAAATGTCTCAACCCGAGGGATACACATCAGTAGGAAGTGAGCATAAGGTATGCAAACTTCAGAGATCAATTTATGGTCTCAAGCAGGCATCAAGGAGTTGGAACCTCAGATTTGATAGCACTATCAAAGAGTTTGGTTTTGCTAAGAACCCTGAGGAACCATGTGTGTACAAGAAAGTTAGTGGGAGTGCAGTTACATTCTTATTACTCTATGTTGATGATATCCTGTCCATTGGGAATGATGTAGGATTATTGCAATCAACTAAAGTATGGTTAGCCAGTAAATTCTCCATGAAGGACATGGGTGAAGCATCCTATGTATTGAGAATACAAATCTATAGAGATAGATAAAAAAAGGATGTTGGGGCTCACCCAAGACGGAGATATCGACACGTCCTGATGTTGCTTACGCTCTGAGAATTACAAGCAAATATCAGGAACCCTGGTCCAATGCAATGGAAGGCCGTGAAAGATATTCTTAAGTAATTGAGAAGGACTAAGAATTTGTTCATGGTTTATGGGGGTGGAGAATTGAAATTGGAAGGCTACACTGATTCTAGCTTCTAATGTGACGTAGATGATTCGAAATCGACCTCTGGCTTTGTATTCATGCTATATGGTGAGGATGTCTCTTTGAAAGGTTCCAAGCAAGACACCGTTGCGGATTCCACCACTGAAGCTGAATACATTGTTGCATCTGATGCAACCAAAGAGGTAGTTTGGATGAGGAATTTTGTCCAAGTGTTGAGCGTTATTCCTAATGGAGTTGATCCAGTCCCGTTGTACTGCGACAACACTGGTGCCATTGCGCAAGCAAAGGAACCAAGGTCTCATCAGCGATCCAAACATATACTGAGGAAGTTCCATATCAGACGGGAGATTGTGGGAAGAGGAGACATCAGTCGAAAGAGTCCCCTCTGCAGATAATGTTGCTGATCCACTTACATAGCCCTTGCCAGGAACATTGTTTCAGAAGCATCGCGAAACAATGAGATTAAAGTTAAGGGTAGTTGGCTCTAGGGCAAGTGGGAGACTTGTTAGAGTAGATGCCCTGCAAGCCAATGGTTGGCTAGGGAATTTATTGACTCAAGTGAAATAAACAATCTTTATTTTAATATAATTTAACTTTTTATGGTCTTGTTATACTTTATCGGTATACCCATGCAAACAGCATAGATAAAGTCCTTGATTATGCTTTAATACAAATGAATCGTACTTCGATGTTGAAACTTATTTGTAAACACTGGATATTCTAAATTCGTTCCTAGTCGATTCAGCCGCCTAAAACAGGGATAAAGGTCGCTTGAGCTCGAGACTAGCATCTGTGATGTTGTGTACTGCGTTTCTTGGTAAGGGCATAGAGATGTCCAAACATGCAGATGGATAGTCATATGATGATTATACCGAACAACCCTCCCTCGGACTTTCCAAGTGGTTATCATTCATCGAGAGGATAAGTCCGTGGTTATGATTGTACACCATTAGTCCTTACGACCTGGGACAACACTGAGGCTCTATATGCTAGGGCTGTGCTTTGACTCGTTTACCGGCTCCAGGAGAGTCATCAGGTGGCGAGGTTTGGTACAGTTGCGACACATATAGGAGCCAGTGCATTGTAGTTGTAACGAACCGTATTTTCATACTTAAAATTTGCGAAAAAATTAAAAATTTTCTTAAATAAAAACATCCACACGGTCGTCACTCATCATTCATAAAATATCTTTAAAATCCACCATCACAATTAAAATTTGCTAAAAGAGAAGCTGTCTCAAAAAGTCTCACAACCCAATCATAAAATCAGAGTATAAATGTATTTTCTTACAAACTTAAAATAGCGTATGCGGTCGTCGGGTCTAACCTCCCGCTCAGTCCAAGCCTGCCCCTTGGTCGCCACCTCCCGTCTTCTCATCAACATAGTCACCTGCATCGGTCAAGTCTAGTGAGTCTAAAGACTCAACACGTATAAACTGGGATAACAAGTACTACGTAATAAAAATCGCATGCTTCTTAAAAATAGAACGTACATAAATTGAAACTTGAGCTTGCATAATAACCTTAAACTTGCATACATATATATAGACGTGCCATAACTGCATACTTGAGCATACTAAAACATACATGACTTCATCATTTTTTGTAGAGGATGTTTCAAAGAAAGTGCCTCATACATAATAAACGCCTGATCAGACACACCACAGTACTGGGCTGACAGGGACGTATCCACTGCCGCATACATGAGATCCCCGTTCATAATTTAACGGGCTGGTCGGTCCCCGTTCATAATTTAACGCTTTCCAACAACGATCTAACCCGTTCATAATTTAACGGGGCGGAGAGGTCCTCGGCCACGTTCACCGACTTCCAAACCCATTCATAATTTGGTCACAAGACAATTAGCATACCTCAAAAACTTAAAATATTTTCTTTGCACGTCATACATACTTACTTGGCGTTGACGGATTCGTTGGACTTCGATCGGGGTCGTTGCTGCACATACTGATCATGAATTGACATGCTTAACTTGCATACTTAGACGTGGGTAATCATGCTCAATTACGAGTTCATTCAATTCCTTAGGACGTTCTACAATTCCCATGACTCGACTTTGTAAATCATTGTGCTAACCCATGACGTCTGACCTCAAAGCATACTAAATTATTTTTCCCCAAAAATGAAGGACACGGACCCCGTACCTACATCCGTGTAGGGGCCCGTGTAGGCTCTGGAAATTGACACCGAAGGAAAGCAAAGGCACGGACCCCGTGTCAGGGTCCGGGTGGAGGTCCGTGTAGACTCTGGAAAAAGGCTCCGAAAAGAATCAAAGGCACGGACCCCGTGTCAGGGTCCGGGTGGAGGTCCGTGTAGACTCTGTAATGGCGCACCAAGAGAAAAACAAAGACACGGACCCCGTGCCAGGGTCCGTGCTTGGGTCCGTGTACTTGCGGGACAAATGAAGCTACGAAAATTCTGTACATGCTTTGCTCAACTTTCTAGACTCGGTTGCACGGACTATGAAACGACACCCCGAGACCCATCCTATCATGCTCTAACATCAAACCATAAACGTACAACCACCCAAGGCAACGATGTTCCCCTACGACACATCCAATTCAAACATAGCAATTGACACCAATTCGTTACCTACGACTTCTAGTGCGTGTGAGTGCCTATCGACACTAGGCGACGCATCAATTGACATCCTATCATCGTAATAATCATACCTAGACACAGCAACGATCACCCGTCGATCTCCAACGAAGCCTGCAACAAAAACTACAAGAACACAATTTTCGTAAAAGTCGCAGTTTGAGCAGTCCCACGAAAAACATCATAACTCACTCGATTTTCATCCAAAAATCTCGAATTTTATATCAAATCGAAGGTATCAAAAAGTTATACAATTTTCTAGTTGAAAGTTTTCTCAAAATCCCGACAGAAAAATCGCAGTTTTTATCAGAACAGCAAGTTGCGAGATTTCAGATCTAAAAAGTATTTCAAACGCATTCAAACTATTTTCCGCTCAAACGACGAACGTCACACATGGATTTTCACGCATAAAATAACACGACGCATACTATGACAAGATCGATGCAGAAAGAACAGATTATACGTGCCTTTTGATAATAAATGTTACCGAAACGGCGTCACCGAGGCGGAGATGGAAGCGAGGTTGATCCGGGACGAACGTGGCACGCTTTTCTTGTAATAAAATTCACGAAAACCTTGCTGGAATTTGAAGAGGGGGTGGGCGGCTGCTATGCTAATGAAGAACCCTAGTTTTCTCTCCTCAAAGATATAAAATCTGAAACGTAAAGTGAGTGTGTGTGTTTAGTGTGTGTAAAAACGTGCAAGTGTGTATGAGTGTGTGTAACGTGTGTGTGTGTTTTAATTAGGGGAAACTCTAGCTAAATAAACTATTTAAAATACTAATAAAAAGTTTACACACACTATTTTAATCAAACTCTACAATTAAAATATCTACACACTAATTTTAAAAGTTTTAAACTCTTAAATCACTCAATACATAATTAAGGCTTTAAAAATACTAACAACTTAATAAATTATTTAAAACGCCTCATTCTCAACTTAAAAATAAAATACCACATTTTAATTTGCCAAAATCGTCACCGGGTCTTTTCCTCAATCCCGCCTCGAATAAACGCCTGAAACATGAAACCTGAAAAAGACATTTTAACGTGCATCCCATAAACATGAATAATTTAAAATAATGCATTTTCATAAATTATGCATGGCTAAAACTCATTTAAAAAAATATAAATGATCTAATAATTAAATAAATGCATGGGTTATACGTGTACTGAACTTGGGTACTACAGTAGTTGGGGATTCACCGTTCACCTACGGGTGTGGATATCCTGTGTGATATGATGAATTAATAGTGCATGGAATCTCTGGCCAGAGTATGAGATGTACGTTAGAGAAGGAGTTCTCAAATAGTACACGCGATGCCACTATTATAGTTATCACATAGTTATCGAATTATTATGCAACCCTCGATGAACCAATGGTTGCAGATTCGATCGGGATATATGAGATGAAGGGACCGTACTGTACATTAATTATAATCGACTGGTTCTTGCAGGCACTATCAGTGATACCTAGGGGATCATGGGGCGATGCTACTAGACGCTCTTACCATGATCCGATGGGTGCAATCAGAAATGAGTTCTGACATTCTTGATCAAGGTGTTGATGAAAAGAATGGGGCTAACTAGGGTAAGCCCGAATAAAGGATTATGTCCTGAATCACAAAGAGTTGTGAACCCACGGCTAGCTGTATCCCTGAACCATTGAGGGTCAGACAAGCACTGATTTAATTGTTCCCGTTGAGATAATAAATTCAAGGAGTTGAATTTATAGAAAACGTTGAGATAATAAATTCAATGAGTTGAATTTATAAGAAATAAATTTGATATGATCAATCGATAAGCTTATAAATAAAGTTTATAAAAGCTTATAGAAATTTTGAGAGCATGACTGTTAAGACAGTCAAATGAGTACATCTGTCTTATTTAAACATTTGTGATCTCGAAATTAAAGTGTGCATCATAATAACAAACAAGTTGAAATTGTCACATCGATGATATTGGATCGTCGATCGGGATTATGATGAGATTAATGTAATGGGAGCATGGATCATGGGCTTGTAAGAGTATAAGCTCATCATGCAAATTTATTAAAGTTCAAATAAACTTTAATAATTAATTATATTTTAATTGTGTTAAAATATAGCCCATTAAGTTTTTTTATTTTTATTAAATATGGTATTGAATTATGTAATATGGAGATATTCATGATACCGTAATTTAAAATCTTGCACACAAAGAAAATATTAATACATGATATTCTCACAAATATATGTATTAAAAGTAAAATCGAGATTGGCAAAAGTTTGCATGCAATTTTAGAATCTTTAATTACCTTAATTAATGAGATTAATTAAGTGAAACATAAGATTAGAAAATATAATAAGATTTAGAATCTTGTTTTTTTTTCGGGCATATGCATCCGAAAAGCTTGAGAAAATGTTTTAAGAAAAAAGCATAATATTCGTGAATCACGATAGCATAAAATAAGAATATCTCATTTACTTAATTAATTGGATTAATTAAGTTAAATGAAAGATTTGTATTATAATAAGGATTTCGTATCCTTATCAAAAAGAAGCTTTCGGTGGTTTGTTTTAAGGGTTGCAACAAGATCAATTGCTTCTCTTGAAAATCTCTCTCAAAACAAAGAATAATTTTTGGCCACTCCAAGGTTGAGAGTTGGAACCTAGTGATCTATTCACCAAAGGTATAATTATTAAACTCCCTATGAATGTTTATTTTAAAATCATACGAGCGTCCAAACACATCTTGAATGTCAAGATCCAAAAATTTTTAAAACTTCCGCTGCGTTTAGGCGCGTAGAAAACCGGATCCAACATTATTCCTTTTCCACTCCGAGTGGTCTGGGATGCAAAAATTCTGGATACCTTCTTTGTGTATTATAGCATAAATACTCAGAAATTTTGGATCTAATGATATCAATTCCTTTTTTGTTTGTGATTAAGTCTTGCGAGCTTTAAAAAGTATAAATTTTGTTGTGTAAAATATAACAGGTGTTAAAGTCGTCGCATACAGGTAAAATCGTTGTTATGCTGGACGTTATTCTATAATTGGAGGAAAACATCAATATGAAATGATTCCGATGACATATTGATGAATTTCTAGTTTTTCCATCCAATACCTGAGTTCCATGCATAACAAGTCATGAAAAACCATCTTGAGTTTTGATCTTGTGGTTGCTACCTTTGGCTAGCCATGGGAAGTTTGGATTTAAGAAAATGAATTGTAAATCAATGTGGGAGAAGTATTCGAGAGATGTAGTGGTTTTTAAGACGTATAAAGATGCTCTACATCTTCTTCAGCCATCCATTCTACTCATTGCAGAGGAATTCCAATCCTGTTTAAATATTCTACTAATGACTATTTTGGTTTTAATAATGAGTTGTTTGTTTTCTGGCCGTGTCCTTATTTTGAAGGTGATCATGGTGCTCACCTTTCCCTCTGATTCCAATGGAGTTGAATCGTCATAAAATCAAGAAATACTTTTCATTTAATTTTAATATGCCGAATTAGTAGTTGTATATCTTAAAAAGACCTGATTTTTTTAGAGAATCGGTATCTTATAACTAATAACCTGTGCCATAGTTTCAGAAAACACTTCATATAAAACCTGCATTTGTGATGCTCTTGTTCCACGTTAACTTAAAATAAGAGTTTAAAATTGTTTATAAATAGTTGTAACAGACTTCTATAATAACTTGAGTTAGCCATTTATTTAAAGTAGAGACAAATATGAAGACAGTCAAGCTTGAGTGATCCTGGCTCGGTGCGTTACAACATTTCTTTTCAAAGACAACATATTCAGCTGCTTGCTTGTAAACTAGCTTAACATGCTTCTAGTAAGGAAACGAGTGGATAGTGGAATGGAAACAAAATTGATTGGATATGGTTCTGTCTGGGTTCCAATTTGGTTAAAGCTTAAGTCGACTTGAAAATCGTAATGATCGAGGAAAAAGATAATGGCACTTTTGGTAAGAAATTTAATTATCAATTATAATATTACAAAATATTTTGTCATTCTCAAATGGTAAAATGAGCTTGAATTTAGTTTATATAAATCAAATAGCTCAAATTTTATAAATTAAGTTGTTCATGTATGTCACGCCCCGAGTGTGGGCCCGTGCAAGCATGAATGTACAATGGACTCATGTGGCAACTATTTCGTACTTATCCTTACTTTATGAAAATGGTTCATCTAAATTGTTATAAGAGTCTGCTACCACAACTCAAAAATCATTTTAAAATCTTATTTTCAACCAATGTGGGACAAGAGCATCACAATAATCATTCCTTTAGAACACGACATTCTCGTCGCAGCCTAACCCATTAATTCACTAGCTTTGATAATCTAGAGACAACTCCAACAAGTTTTAGAGGTGGTTCTCGTGGATGGAGCATTTTACCACATAGGTTCAAGAGATGACTCTCATAAACGTAACACTTTTCCCTACATATCAGCTACCTTCTGATTTATTCATGCTGGTGACTCTATTTCTATTCTGTTTTGCCTCAAGTCCAGGTTTGTTCTAGTGGGACTGACACGATGGGTATCTATAACAACTATTTTGTATTCATTCATGTTTTACAAAAACTGTTAATTCAATATGCTACAAAAGTCCATTACAACCATTTACAAAACATTTTAAATTCTTATTTTCAATCAATGAGGGACAAGGGCGTAACAATGTATATTTTTTCCATTTATGGTTCTACATGCTTGTGTTTCGGGTTTCTTATGGAATCAAACCATAATTTGGTTTTTGTTTTTGTGAAATGGTTTGGATGATTTCAATCGACAATTTTTGTAAGGTTAAAAAATTAAGACGACATAATTCAACTACATGTGAATCAAGAGAAAATGTGTAATAGCTAATTAAATTATTTTAATTGCTTAAATTGATTGTGTTTGATATGTTTGTGTGGTTTTAAAGTAGTTTTCTACTCGAATGCAAAAAAAAAAAACTGCATTTTTAAAAGGTTATACGAGATGGGATCGAGGAACAGAGGCCGAGGGATGAAAAACGAATTTTTTTTATTAAATAATTGTTTTCAATTATTTAAAATAAGGTTGATGCTTTATGATATTTTTGACAATAAGGAGCTTTGAGGTGATTTTATACGCCAACACATAATTTTTAATGGTATTCGAATTTCGACGAAAATATGAACTTTTCGATAACTTGGCTAATATTTTCACGAACTTTCCCTAAACAAAATATTTTTAAAATGCACTAGTGGGCTTAATAGGCTCATTGTACCATGCTAATGGGCCTAGGCTTGTACACTTACCACATAACAATTATTTAAAGCCCATAATCCCACCCCTAAACCCTTGTATGCACGCCCAACTCACACACAACACAAAATACTCCTAGCACCCCTCAAACACACGCACACACGCAATTTTATCAAGAGGGAACATTGGTTTTGAAGGATTTTAGCTGGGGTTTTCCGTTCATCGTCGTTCTTCGCATCTCAACGTATTTTCGTGCGTAATAAACGCAAAGACACGCCATAAATCTTTCTTTTCTAGTATATAACACCATATTATTGTTTTTAATTGTGTTTTCTTGAGAAAGATGTTCAACTTTTGATTATTTTCGTTTTTATGCCTTGACACGTGAATAATATATGCTTTCATGATTCAAAACTCTTTTATATGTTGCACAAATGGGATTCCATCTTAGGGAAATAAAAATGGTCGAGTTTAATAGTGCTTAAGGGTCCCTAGATTGAGGCATAGAGGCTGGACATCACCATGAATCAAGGAGAATTGAAATATTGCATGAAAGGGTTCAACGGTTCGGTTGAGGGGGGAACCATTGCATGGCTTGGCCAGGGCTCGACCAAGACCGGGCCTGGACGTGGTTGGGCATTTGGAGGAGTCTAGCCACGCTAGGACTCAAGCACGTCGGCTAGGGAAGAGCCCAAGCGAGCTAGGACTCTTCCCAATCCAACCAAGGATAATAGGGGGTGCAGGGTGGATCACGGCTTGGACAGGGGACATGCTAGGTCTGTCAAGGTCCAGAAGGTGAGGGCTCAATGGTGGCTCGAGGGTAAGTGTCCTAGATGAGTTGTCGAAGAGTCCTAGTTTTATTTGCTAGGATCGCGCAGCTTGCCGCTTCGTTCAGGGGGCTGCAGCGGGTTAGGTCGAGTCTAGGGGGTTCGAGAGGGTTCCTAGATGGGCTGGGTAAGGGGTGGCTCGGGCTCGGCTGGAAGAAAACGCAAGTTGGCTCGAGGATTTTCTTGAATGGTTCAAATAAATGTTTTAAACGGCTAAGGTTTTAACCGTGGGTTCACAGGGGTGGATCATGGTTCACAAGGTTAAATTATATTATAAAAAGTCTGTTTAAAAATTGGGAAGTTTAATGAAAACCAAACTCTAAATTCTGGAGTTTGACAAACTGATCAACCAACTGATACGCGCAATTATATTCAACAACTGGACTTAACAACTTAAATCAGTAGATCTAATAAAGAAAACTGATCAGTTGGAAACCGATCAGTTGATATATTCAGCCGTATGCTTTTAAGCTAAGCATCCTTCAACTAAACATGTCTCGGGAAAGAACATTCAACCGACAAAGAGACATAGGAGACTGCAACTGAATATGAAACGCCACACCTCAATCAATACAGCCTAGAACAACGCATTTCGGCTAAAGCTGTTAAGACGCCGCATTACAATAAATGAAGCAAACAATGACCAAGGAATAATGAAGTGGCAATCAACGGATACAAAGACTCAAATATATCTCAAGCAACCGTTGGAAGGGAAGCTTATAAATATGACTGAAGAACAGCTGAATATGAAAAAGATCACTCTATTAAAAGCTTGCTATTACTCTGCCAAAATCTTATCTCACTATTACTTGGTTTATTCGTAGCAGTCAAGGCTACAATTTGAGCTCACTAGCACTTCGTAATAATCGTTAAATTCAATAGTGCTAAGATCAGTTACGCACTGAAAACATTTTGTAATACTAGGAGTTTCAGCTTTTGGCAGTGATAAGTCCAAACTGAAGTGAGTCAATACAAATCTTGTATTCGATCAAAGTCTTTTAGTGGAAATCCTATCCTTGAGATAGAAGGGATGACGTAGGAGTAATTGAAATCTCCGAACATCCAGAAACAATCCTTGTGTATTTTATTTCAGTTTTGTATTCTATCTTTCAGTCAGTTACTTTTCGCAAATACTTTAGTTTAACTGATTGCCATTGACCAGCAAGATTCCGAGAATCAGTTTGTCACCAAACTGAACTCAAAATTCGAAAAGATCAGTTTTAATTGTGAGTGTTTATTCAACCCCCCTTCTAAACACTCTTGATACGTTAATCGATCCTATCAAGTGGTATCAGAGCGTTGAATCTTGTTCTTGCATACTTTTGATTATAAACTTGCTAGCATGACTTCATTCAACAAAATTCCTATGTTCTCCAAAGAAGAATTTGATGATTGGAAAATCAGAATGCAGGCTCATTTAGCTGCACACGATGATGACATGTGGTATGTCATAACTGATGGACCCATGAAGATTCTAAAAACAAATACAGCAGTTGCCATAACAGAAGGGGCACCACAAAGAATAGAAAAGCCCAGAGATGAATGGACAACTAAAGATAAAAGAAAAGCAAATCTTGATAATGTGGCTAAAGACATTCTATACAAAACGCTGGACAAAGTAGCCTTCAGCAAAATAAAGATGTGTAATTCAGCCAAAGAAATTTGGGAAAAGCTGATCCAGCTGTGTGAAGGAAATGATCAAACCAAAGAAAATAAACTTTCTGTTGCTGTTCAAAAGTTTGATAACATCAAAATGAAAGCAGGAGAATCAATGCACGAGTATGATGAAAGAGTAAGCAGTATCATCAATGAGTTAAATGCACTTGGAAAAGTGTATACTAACAAAGAGATTGCACTGAAGGTAATGAGAGGTCTTCCCAAAGAACGAGATGTCAAGACCATGGCAATGAGGGAGTCCAAAGATCTGAACCAGATTGAACTTCATGATCTGTTTGCTGATTTAAAGGCTTATGAATTTGAGCTGCAGACCAGAGAAGGAGAACCATCTACCGCTGCAGCCACAACTGCTCTAGCTGCTGTCAGAATAGAACCAATCAGTTCAGTCGAGAAATCTGCTGATCAGTTGAGCAGTGATGCTATGTCATTGTTCATCAAAAAATTTGGAAGGTTCATGAGAAAGAATCAAGGAAACTCCCAGAAGCCATACCAAAGGAACATCTCCAAAGATGAATCAAATGTCTGCTACAACTGTGGCAAATCAGGTCACTTTATTGCTGATTGTCCTAAACCCAAGAAGGACAGTCAAGGCTCAACTGATAGAAAAACAAATCATATGAGCACAAAAGAAGACCCAAGGAAGATAAGAAGTCCTTCAGAAAGAAACATGAGGTACTCTTAGCTGAAGAAAACAAATCTAAATGGGCAGAAACTGACAGTGAGGAGTCAGAACCAGAAAGCTCATGCAGCTCTAGTGATGATGAGGAAGTCAAGTGCTTGATGGCTAATGATGCAGAAGAAGAATCATCTAGCCAACATGTATTTGATTTCAGCTCAACTGATTTCACACGAGAAAAACTCATTCTAACACTACATGACATGGTAAATGAGTATCAAAAGCTTGCATCATCATTTGAAAAATCAAAGCAAAGCAAACTGATCCCACAGACAATAAAACCAAAACTGATGAATCAGTTGATGGGTTGAGTCTAAAAAAGGAAATTAATGAGTTAAAAGCAGAGAGAAACAAAAATCAGTCATTAATTCAGAAGTTGATTCTTGAAAACTCAAAACAGACTGAGCTCATTCAGTCTTGGAACAAGTCATCTACTGCACTGAATGAGATGCAGAATTCACAAAAATCAGTTTCTGATAAAACTGTCTAGGGTTCAACACTCAAGGAGAAATGTATCCAAATGATACTCAACCAAAGCTAAAAATAGACAAAGGGAAATACATTCACTTTGTCAAAACAGCAGTGGCACAAGAACAAATTGAGCCCAGTAAACTGATTGAGCAACCTACTGAGAATATGAACAATGCTAGAAGATATGTGATTGGTTATAGTAAAAAATTTTCAACTGATTAACAAAGTCAGTCATCAAAGAGGTTTCACAAGAACTATTCGAATAGCTATTTCAATTACTATAACTGCAAGCCAGTTCATAAGAGATATAGACTGAACAATCAGTTGAATAAAGCTAAAACACATATTGTATCATCTGTACACTACACACCAAGCACACAAAAGCCGAGAAAAACCATTTGGAATACAGCTACTAGAAAGTCTGTTAGACTAATCCAAGTGTGGGTTCCTAAGGGACTAATCAGCTCAGGACCCAAATAAATATGGGTACCAAGTTATATTATGTGTGTGATTGCAGGTAACAGGTATAAACAAGAACTCAATATGATATTTGGACAGTGGATGTTCGTGACATATGACAGGAGATGCAAGTGCGTTATCTCAACTGATCAAATACAGTGGTCCAAACATCAGTTTCGGGGACAATTCCAAAGGTAGAACTGTGGGTAAGGGTAAGCTTATCCATGGTAACTTTATTTTTAAAGATGTTCTATTAGTAGAAAACCTGAAGTATAACTTGATTAGCATCAGTCAGTTATGCGACAATGGATTCTCAATACAATTTGACAAAAACTCACGTTCAGTCAAAACTTCAACTGATGAAATCATACTAACTGGCAAACGTTGTGGAAACACATATAAATTCAGTTGGAATGATCAAACTTATGCACCAGTTTGTTTTACTGCTTCCAAATCATCTAAAAACTGGTTGTGGCATAAAAGACTAAATCATTTAAACTTTAAATCCATTGCCTATCTGAGTAAACATGAACTTGTAACTGGTTTGCCCAAAATAGACTTTTCAAAAGAAAAACTTTGCTCAGCATGTCAGTATGGTAAACAAATACGATCCTCGTTTAAAAACAAGGGCTGTAAATCTTCATCCCGATGCTTAGAACTTTTGCACATGGATCTCTTTGGTCCTATACCAGTCATGAGCTTAGGAGGAATGAAATACACCTTGGTAGTCGTAGATGATTTTTCAAGATTTACTTGGGTTATTTTTCTCAAATCTAAATACCATACTGCTTCGTAACTAATAAAGCTCTTCAAAAGACTTTTAAATGAAAAATCAGTTGGAATTGATCGAATCAGATCTGATCGAGGAACTGAATTCATCAATCAAACTCTTTCAAATTTCACAGAAAATGCTGGAATTAAGCATGAGCTCTCAGCAGCCAGAACTCCTCAGCAAAATGGTGTAGCTGAGAGAAGAAATCAGACTCTTAAAGAAGCTGCTAGAACAATGCTTGCTGATTCTGGTATTTCTCAAAGATTTTGGGCAGAGGCAGTAAACACTGCGTGTTACACTTAGAACAGATCAATGATTAATAAGAATCATATTAAAACACCATATAAGATCTGGCATTGAATAAAAAGTATAATTACTTATTTCAAAATATTCGGCTGCAGATGTTTTATTCTTGATAATGATAAAAATTATTTAAAAGCATTTGATGCTAAATCTGCAGAAGGAATATTTCTTAGATACTCATCAGTTAGTATAGCTTATAGAGTCTTCAACAAGAAAACCCTAAATGTTGAAGAATCTGCTCATGTTGATTTCGATGAAACTGAACTAACTGATAAGCCAACCGATCAAGTTGAGCTAGTTGATCGATTTACAGATATCAGTTTGGAAGATGATGAATATATATTGAACAACCTCCAGGTTTTGTAAATCACAACTTTCCTGATCATGTATATCATTTGAACAAAGCCTTTTATGGTCTCAAACAAGCTCCCAGAGTTTGGTACGAAACTCTTTCAAAATTTCTAACTGATCATGATTTTTCTGTTGGATCAGTTGATAAGACCTTGTTCAAATTTGTTAATAATTATCACATTTTATTAGTTCAAATTTATGTTGATAATATCATATTTGGGTCAAATAATCCCAAATTATGCGAGAAGTTTGCTAAGCTAATGCAGGATAAGTTTGAAATGAGCATGATGGGTGAATTGACATTCTTTCTTGGACTGCAAGTGAAGCAACTGGAGACTGGTATATTCATCAGTCAAACTAAATATACAAAGGAGCTGCTGAAGAAATTTGGCATGGAATCATGTTCAGCTGCAAATACTCTCATTAGCTCATCAGTAAAATTGGACACTGATCAAGAGGGAATATCAGTTGAGGCGACATTATATCGAGGTTTAATAGGTTCATTGTTGTACTTAACTGCTAGTCGTCCTGATATTGTATTTGATGTCTGTATGTGTGCTAGATTTCAAGCAAATCCTAAGCAATCACATTTCTCAGTTGCTAAAAGAATTTTGAAATATCTTAAGGGTACACAAAATGTTGGGTTATGGTATTCTAAAGACTCTACTTTCAATTTAGTTGGATATTCAGATGCAGATTATGCAGGATGTAAGCTTGATCGTAAAAGTACAAGTGGATCTTGTCAGTTTCTTGGAGACAGACTGATCTCTTGGTTCAGCAAAAAGCAGACATCCATAGCTACCTCAACAACTGAAGCAGAATACCTTACTGCTGGTAGTTTTTGTGCAAAACTGATATGGATCTAGCAACAACTGAGAGATTATGGAGTAATTACAAATGAATCGCCCATATTTTGTGACAATACGAGCACAATTGCCATCACCTATAATCTAGTTCTTCACTCAAGGACCAAGCATATAGATGTCAGGCACCACTTCATTAGAGATCATGCTTTGAAGAAGGACATTAGACTGGAGTATATTTCAACTGAGCAACAAGCAGCTGACATCTTCACCAAACCATTACCTGAGACTAAGTTTTCTTACTTTCGCAATATTCTTAGTTTAATTGACTTGTCTTAAAATTATTATTGATGCTGTTTTACTAATAAAATTATTTGCAGAAAATAAGAACACAACAACAAATTGGAAATGATACTTTATTAAGAATAAAATCGATTCCATCTTACAGAAGATAACTTAGAACCAACTGAATCTTGCCATTCTGTAATCAAATTATTCAACTCATAAATTCGGATTCCAGAAAATGATTCAGTTGTAGAAATCTTCTCAATCACATGTCATTCCTTCCATAGCATTGCATGTAACAGAACATTGTCATCAACCAGGTCTGTAACATGCCTGACTTCAAAACGATTAATGTATTTTCTTGTTGTTGCTGCTTGAGCATGAGAAGGAGCAGCACAACTACTACTTATCCTCAGCAAATCATGAATTTTGAACCATGTTGACATCACTTTCATCAAGACACATTCCTCCATCTTTTCGTTCAACTCTTCTAAATAAGGACTTAATTGTTAAGTAACTTGAATATGCGTACTGCTGCATGCATCAGAATTACTTGAATCCGACATATTGAACTGTTATTGTCTCACATTTTATCTCTATCGTCTTATTTATAGACAAATGACATTAAATGTTGAAGAAACTAAAGAGTCTCAAGTCAACCGAAGCGTTTTTATCATTTACCCAGGCTTCTTATTTATCAGTTGTTCATTATCAACTAATATCAGTTTGTCATTTATTACTTAATGCTTAATTGATTTCAGTTCATAGTCAACTTATATAAGTTAGTCTTTCATCAGTTCACCTGTTTAAGTTCGCAATTCATATATAACAACTGATGAAATTTATCATTTGCAGGAAAGAGAAAAACAAAGTTAAGCTCATATACATACTTCATTCAACCATAAACGTTTGCACGGATTACATCATCATATTTTTCCTCTACAAAAATTATCCACATTTTCAACCAAGTGGATAAAGGTACGGTAGATGTCTTGACAAAGCTCTGAGAGACAACTATGCGCTTAAGGATTTTCAGTTCCTTTCGAGGCATTAGCTGATAGATATGACCATCCTTAAAGATGTCCACCCACACAGCTATGTTCAAGTGCTCCCACACTTTTTTCAACTCTGCCACTAGTTTGG
Organism: Primulina eburnea; assembly: GCF_022965805.1. Taxonomy (NCBI): domain Eukaryota; kingdom Viridiplantae; phylum Streptophyta; class Magnoliopsida; order Lamiales; family Gesneriaceae; genus Primulina; species Primulina eburnea. The sequence continues at coordinate 32,782,528 of NC_133102.1, forward strand.
GAGTGGTAGCCTCTCCAGTATTATACAGGAACTCAAGCTTCTGTAACTTTTCCTAGTAGTGAAGACTCTTATAGAAGACTTCATCTTCTATAACATCCTTCTTGGTCTCCAGAGCAAACGGCGAAGGACTCGAGCTACTCGTATTTGCCATTCTTTTTGTCTTGAATATTTCCACCAATATGACTGAAACTAACCGTGTTACTTCTATTTATAGCCGAAAATCATGGAAGCTGAAGGGCCGTCAACGTTTCAGCAAACGATAATCTTTCTAACCTTTAAATTTATTTTATATCGTCACTTTAATTATTCTATGCACCGATTAAGGGGGAATATCAGTTTTGAAAAGGTTAACTGAGAGGACAATTGTTTGTGAATTCTCAACTGAAATGAATCAGTTTCCAAACTGATTGTTCAGCTGGATATTTTACAAATCTTCTCACATAAGTTAACAAATTAAAAAAACTTATTATATTCCAAATCAACTAACGTGACTGCAGTTTCATAACGTGGCCTATTTTAAACCACTCACTTTTTGCACACACGCTTACAGCACACGTACACATATTTTTATTCAAATTTTTTCATGGACTGACACGTGTCCCGAATTTGAACAGTCACGTACAAATATACTATGCCCGCTTCAATTCAGTTTTCTTTCTTAAGAATACAATCAGTTCCTAAGAGCATACTGATTCCAGAGCTTATTTTTTACGAATTTCAGATCATTTTATCTTTCGAAATGGCGAATCAAATCCCAGCTCACGTGTTGAACGCTATAGCCATTGATTTTGACTCAGTTTTATCAGTTCAAGAAGCTGAAGTTAAGAACGTCTTTCTGAAGATTGAATCTGCTGGTCTCAGGATGTTTTTGGGACAATCTTCGCAGGAGATATACCCCAAAGAAGTAAATGAATTCTATCTGAAGGGGTTTGTCACTACTGATGGAAGTATCTCTGTAACTGTCAATGATCAGCTGTTGATTCTATCTGAAGAGACCTTCGGAGAAATTTTCTCTTTGCCAACTGATGGGTACGTCAGCTTCTCCGAAGTCAAAACATCTGTTATTGAGGAAATGCAATCTTTGCTGTCTGATGATAGGCGGAAAATTAAAGTTTCCGATCCAAAGAAAGAGCTGAAATCAGAGATTCAGTTATTAGCCGACATTGTGGCGAAGGGCATATTGGCTAAGGTTGGTTCTTATGCTGCCCTTACTCTTGAAAAATTCCAAGTGATGACCATCATCATGGAAGAGAAGAAAGCTAACTGGAGGCATATTATTTTCAATATAATGAAGAATATGCTTCAATCTACCAAACAATCAAGAGGCTTTGCTATTCCAATAAGTTATCTTCTGAAACTAAAGGGATTGGTAGCTGACAATGCTGAAAAATCATCAAAGTTCAAGGTATTCACTGCCAAGAACATCTTGCCGCCAAAGACCAAACTGGACATTTCTCCCAAACAGTTGTTGAAAACAAAACAGGAGGTTGGGACGCAACCACCTGCTCCAACACCAGTCAAGAAGGCCAAAACTTTGGCCCAACTGAAGACGGCAAAACGAAAACTGATTATCAGTGAATCAGATTCGGAGAAAACTCCTTCTCCTAAGCTTGTCAAGAGATCGAAGACGCATAGCAGTGGAATTCATTCCAACTGAGAGATTGACTCAATCAACTGCCCAACAGCCTATTCAGGCTATCCCTTTGCAGGTTATTCCACCTGATGATTCATTTACTGAAGAAAAGGCACCCGCTAAAGTAAGAGCTCCCTTGACTCATGTAAATCGCCCTACCATTTTGCCTCAGTCCAGATCTAAAGGCGTTATATTGAGGGAACCAGTGGTCAGCACTCACTCTGGTTTGGATATTCCTCACATTCTCACTACTGAAAAAGGAAAGGGCAGGCTAGTTGAAGAGCCAAGGCCATCTAATGCCATCCAAACTCACATTGACCTGGTTTGGGAACAGGTCAATGCATTTGCCACATCGAAACTAAATCTTTTGATAGTTGGAAGAGTTTTATGACTGAGATTTTTGCCAAAGAGCTGAAGCACAAATCTCAACTGAAAAAGTTTATTAAAATTGAAGCGATTGTGTTGAATATAGTCAAACCTGCTAGTATTGCCCAGACATTGGAGAGGCAGAAATATTTCCTTGATCAAATTCGAGCCAAAAAGCTGACTAGAATGGTTGAAAAGCTGAAATTCAACTACAATCCCATAGATCAAACTGCATATCATGATAGAGCTGTGTTCACCCAACTGGACCCAGATCTTAGTAGCCTACAAAGGGAAATCAGATTTTGGAGAACATGATCAGGAATTGGTTCTTCCTGAAAAATCCTCCTGTTCAAAAACAGAAGAAGATACATTCTCCTCCTAGCAGAAAGAGCCACATCCACAACCGGTTGCTGAAGAACCTGTTCAGGATATGCCACAATCATCTGCTGATAAACACATGTATTCCGAGGCTGAATTAACTCTTGTCAATATTGATGAAATCATTCAGACAGTAGCCCTGGAAACTCAGCTAGAAGCAATAAATTCTGAATCATGTTGCTCCTTCAACTGAGCAACCAGAACAAGAGGATCAGATATCATATGAAGAACCAGTTGAGCCTCTTGTTGCTGAAGAATTAATTCAGCAAGAAATATCTGCTGAGACTGAAGAACAAACTGAAGTGCCCATCCAAACTTCAGAAAAAAATTAACTGAATCGGAGAAAACTCAATTAATCATTGAAAATTTTCCAACTGAAGAGCAAGCCCCAGATTTGGTGCAAGAACAACAAGAGGCACAAATTTTTGTAGTTACAACTCAAACTGCAGAAGAAGTCATTGAATCAGAAGTCCTTGATCTTACAACTGCTGAAACTGAAGTCCAGAACAAGATTCTAGTAATTTCTGATCAAGCCACTAAAGATCAAACACAGGGAATATCTGATCAGTCACCTCCTCTTCAATCCATAGAAATGGATCTTGTCCTTGAAGAAATCCAGAATATGCAGCACAATATGCAGCAGATGATTACTGAAATCAAGAAAATTAAATCCACACAATTGTCTCATACTGTCAAATTGGATTCTTCAATTGAATCTGATTCAGCAAAACTGAAATCCATTCAAGCAACTATGGAGTCTCTTACCCAAACTGTGCTTGAGATGAAGAATAACAGAGGTCTAGCTCAAAGTCCATATACAACTCAGGATATAATCAGTCAACGAGTTGAGCGATTGGAACTTCTGTTTCTAATAAAATGGAATTGCTACAGACTTTATTACAAACTGTTGTCTCAAGTATCTCTTAAGAGGTCAAAATTCTTTCAATTGACGTTCGAAGATTATCTGTGAATATGGATTTGTTTGACAAAAAGGGGGAAGAAATCAAAGAGCATCTTGAGAAACAGCAGAAGAAACCATCTTGTTAAAAAGCAGTTAATCAGATTATTAGATTCAGCTGTTATTTAATCGAGACCTCTATCAGTTCAAGAAATTCAGACCTTATTTTATCCACATAAAGATCAGTATTCAGTTATTATTATTTGCTGAGTTTTTTCAAACACCATAAAGGGGGAAATTGTTGAAAACCAAACTATAAATTCTGGAGTTTGATAAACTGATCAACCAACTGATACGCGCAATTATATTAAGCAACTGGACTTAACAACTGAAATTAGCAGATCTAATAAAGAAAACTGATCAGTTGGAAACCGATCAGTCGATATATTCAGCCGTATGCTTTTAAGCAAAGCATCCTTCAACTAAACATGTCTCGGTAAAGAACATTCAACCGAAAAAGAGACATAGCAAACTGCAACTGAATATGAAACGCCGCACCTCAATCAATACAGCCTAGAACAACGCATTTCGGCTAAATCAGTTAAGACGCCGCATTACAATAAATGAAGCAAACAATGACCAAGGAATAATGAAGTGGAAATCAACGGATACAAAGATTCAAATATATCTCAAGTTACCGTTGGAGGGGAAGCTTATAAATATGACAGAAGAACAGCTGAATAAGAAGAAGATCACTCTATTAAAAGCTTGCTATTACTCTACCAAAATCTTAGCTCACTCTTACTTGGTTTATTCGTAGCAGTCAAGGCTACAATTTGAGCTCACTAGCACTTCGTAATAATCGTTAAATTCAATAGTGCTAAGATCAGTTACGCACTGAGAACATTTTGTAATACTAAGAGTTTCAGCTTTTGGCAGTGATAAGTCCAAACTGAAGTGGGTCAGTACAAATCTTGTATTCGATCGAAGTCTTTTAGTGGAAATCCTATCCTTGAGAAGAAGGGGTGACATAGGAGTAATTGAAATCTTCGAACATCCAGAAACAATCCTTGTGTATTTTTTTTTAGTTTTGTATTCTATCTTTCAGTCAGTTACTTTCCGCAAATACTTTAGTTTAACTGATTGTCATTGACCAGCAAGATTCCGAGAATCAGTTTGTCACCAAACTGAACTCAAAATTCGAAAAGATCAGTTTTAATTGCGAGTGTTTATTCAACCCCCCTCCTTCTAAACACTCTTGATACGTTAATCGATCCTATCAAAGTTAATAATAGAGTTTGAATATTCGGGATTAATACGCTCTACGAATTTATAATTACGAAATAAATAGGAAACCATGAATTTAATCCAAATAAAATTATAAGAAAATTAATTTAAGCATAATTATTTGGGATGGTCAAGTGTCAATGAAAGTAAGAAAACGTAAAAATCGAGAAATTTTACAGTCTAGAGGTAAAACAGTCATTTTACACCTGAATGATATAATATATGATAAATTTTTTATTTATAATTTTTATGGAATTTTACGAAGAAACGTTAAAGCTAAAAGATATGTTGCATGCTTGGTTCAAAAGAAAAATGATTTATGCATGTTTAATTTTTTTAGAGTGATGAAAATATGAAATATTGAAGGAAGTAAAGTAATTGTGACCAATACGATGATATGATTATGATGACACGATGATATGTAAGGCCAAGGCTCAGTTGATGGGTGAGAGTGTCGCTGATGTCCTCGTCGTCCAGTACTGTGGTAATACGTAGATGGATCCATCTACCTTCAGCTAATACGAAAGTCACAATTAACGATCTAAATTCAACGAAAGGAGAACCTACATGTATATGATGAAAATGAATATGTTTACATGTTTATGAAATGTTATTTTATGTAAAGTATTTTCGCTATTGCATGTGCTTGTATACGTATTACTTGCTATTATGGTTATGGTTTGTTGAGTCAATAAACTCACTAGGTGTGTTCGATGCAGGTGAGCATGATGTTGATGTTGTTGAGGGTATTGATGGTTGATATTACTGGACTGAAGGTGTACATAACCCGAGAACCAGCGGTAGTTTTTCCGCAGTTATGATTTTAAGTTTATGTTACAAATTTTTACGACTTTTATTAAGCTTTTGAGTGGTTTTTTAGAGGTTTTTAGAGTTAGTTTTATTTTGAAATATCGCTAAGATGTTGACAATTTGATGTTTGGAACTCTTTCCTTTGAATTTTCAAATATAGTTGGTATGTTTTATTTTAAATGGTTTCAAAATATTATATATATATATATATATATGTGTGTGTGTGCGTGTGTGTGTGACTGTATCGGCCGAGATATAAAAAAATAGTACTTTTAAAGATAAACAAGTATTGGGCGTTTCAGTTGGTATCAGAACAATGTTTATGCAAAGGGTTATGCCACCGCCAGTTACTGAAAGCTCAGTCATCAAGCCTCAAATTTGTAAGTTTAAATGCTTTATATGATTTTATGCTTAGTAGCTGCATGATAGCATGGTTTATATGTTTACTATGCATGTTATTACAATTTGATGATATTCATGTTTAAAGCTTAAGGATAAATGAAATTTAGATGTTGCATGATTAGAAAACCTTAGATTTAAATGCAAGTTGTTTACGTTTAGAACTTGGAAAACAGTTCAGATATCATCCCTCCTAGACGTGCAACTATTACTGATGGGCAAGCTGAGAATACTGAGGACCCTCAAGAGAATGCCCCCCGCCTCCTAATGGGGATGCTTCTATCCGCGCATTAGAGGTCATGTTACGCTTTTTCGACAAGCAGTTTTAGCATGCCCCTAGATCACAACATGACATTTATGATCAGTTTCGGAGGCTCAGTCCGAGGGAGTTTTCTGGCACTACTGACCCTTTTGCTGCTGAGGGTTGGATTCGATCTCTCCAGATTCACTTTCGTTATTTGAATATGAGAGACGCTGATAGAGTTAGGTGCACCACCTACATGTTTAGAGATGATGCTTCCCTTTGGTCGAAAGGTATGGAGCATGAGATTGATTTGGCTACACTTACTTGGGTTTGCTTCAAGGAAATTTACTATGAGAAGTACTTTACTGCTGATGTTTGAGGGAAAATGAGGCTCTTTATGGATGGCTTTCGGCCTACCTTCTGTCGGGGTGTGATGATGCGACCGGTGGACTATGCTGTTGCCACTACGTATGCATTTCAAATCGAGCAAGCATTGAAAGATATCGATTTTGAAGTGCGGCGCAGAAGGCAATGACTCCAACAGAGCTCATAGCCGAATAAGAAGCCATATACGGGACCTCCTAGACCTCAAGGGCAGCAAAAGCCCCAAGGACAAGTAAAGAAGCCAGGACCACCGAAACCACCACAACCTGGAGCACCAAAACCTGCTGAGAGGCTATCGTGCAAGGAGTGCAATCGCTTACATTATGGCAAGTGCATGTGGAGATCTTTTAGATGCTTCATATGCATTGAAGAATAACATAAAGCTTCTGATTGCCCAAGAAAAAGTTACCAACAATGTGAAGAGCTTATGTTATGCATGTTGAAGAAGTTGAGGAGGAGCCAGACACGACCCTTATCACCAGTAACCTAGTTATTTAACATTTTATATTGATTTTATTGCATGAAATGTTAAATTGGTTATGAGATTTGAAATTGGGATCAAGAATAACCTAGTGAAATTTAGGTTGCATGCTCAACCTTAGTTGGAATTAAGAGATAAAAATGGAAACTATAAATTTGGACTTGAATTTTGAGCCTTAATTATGCAAAGAAGGTAATTATTTCCAAATGAAGGTTTTGGGGCTTAAAATTGAGGAAAATCAAAACCAAGGGCATGATTAGGCATTTTCGAAAACTTGGGGGACTAAATTGCAATAATCGAAACTTAAGGGACTAATATGCGATTTTCGAAAAGTTTAAGAACCAAATTGTAATTTTTGAAAACTTAAGGGAATTAATGGTAGTTTTTGAAAAATGTAAGAAAAAAAACAATTTTCGAAATTTAAAGGACAAAAAATCAAAATTCCGAAATTTTAAGGGGACAAATGGCAATATTAGAAAAATTCTTGGGGACTAAATGCAAATTTCAAAAAAATTAAGGGTCAAAATGCAATTAATCGGAAATTATAAGGGGAAATTGTGAATTTTCTTAGGAACAATAGGATCCAATCCTTCATCTTCATAAATTTTTGGGAAAATAATGATACAAATTCGTAAGCTTCAAACACGAATGAATTTAACAGCATATTCATCGAAGGAAGGATACTCGTCCAAAGTGTACCTACCTACGCATTGCTAGATTCGGGAGCTACACACTCATTTATATCTAATACATTCACCAAGACTAAATATTATACCTGGTGATATGGGATTGGGCCTCAAAGTTTCTATTCCTTCCGGTGATCAAATGGTCACATCAAGCAGATTGAAGAATCTAGAGCTTCGTTTAGATAAAGATGTGGTTCGGGCAGATCTTATCGTACTTCCAATGCCTGAATTTGACATTATACTTGGCATGGATTGGCTGACAGCAAATGGAGCTTCAATAGATTTTCAGCAGAGGACTGTGTATATTCGACCGCCTAGTGGGAAGCCTTTTATCTTTCAGGTAGCAAGAAACAAGCAAATGTCACACATTATCTCTTGTATGTATGCAAGGAAGCTTATTAACAGAGGATGCCAAGCTTATCTAGCATGTGTTACTTCAGAACATGTTCCCGCCCAGCCAGAAGCTAGAGGATGTTGATATCGTCAGAGATTTTCCTAGCATCTTTCCGGAGGACATCTCTGGCATTCCATCTGACCGTGAGGTGGAATTTTCTATTGAGTTGATGATGGGCACATTACATTTTTCTAAATCACCCTACCATCTAGCGCCTGCTAAAATGAAAGAATTAAAAGATCAAATCCAAATATTATTAGACAAGGGTTTCATACGCTCTAGTTGTTCTCCATGGGGCGCGCCAGGTGTTTTTTTGTAAAGAAGAATGATAGTAGCATGCGACTCTGCATCGACTATAGAGAGCTGAATAGCGTCACCATCAAGAATAAATATCCTCTACCAAGAATTGAAGACATGTTTAATCAATTACAAGGAACATCGATATTCTCAAAGATAGATCTTCGTTCTGGATACCATCAGTTTAAGGTGAAAGAGACGGATGTTCATAAGAGCGTTGAGAACTCGTTATGGGCATTATGAATTTATGTTCATTCCATTCAGTATGACCAATCCGCCATAGATCCTCATGTGTCTCATGAATCGCATATTTCAACCTTACCTAGATCAATCTGTGATCGTTTTTATTGATGATATTCTGATCTACTCAAAAAGTAAAGAGGAGAATAGTCGGCATTTGAGGACAGTACTGCAAGTACTGCAAGAGAGGAAATTATATGCAAAGTTCAGCAAGTGTGAGTTTTGGCATTGATATAGTGGAGGTCTTAGGCCACATCATTTCTAGAGATGGAGTTGAGGTAGATCCAAGCAAAATTGAAGCAGTGAAAGAATGACCCGTACCGAAGAGCATAAGCGAGATACGTAGTTTCTTGGGACTAGCTAGCTATTATCGAAAGTTTATTCAAGGATTCTTATCTATTGTGGTACCCTTGACCACCTTGACGAAGAAGAATGCAAAATTTATATAGGGATCCGAGTGCCAAGAAAGTTTTGACAAGTTGAAGCAAGATCTGAATTCAGCGCCAGTGTTATCTATGCCATCGGGGAAAGAAGAGTATGTTCTGTATACCGACGCTTCGAAACTTAGTTTGGGTGCAGTTTTGATGCAAAATGATCGGGTTATAGCCTATGCGTCGAGACAATTAAAAGTTCACGAGAAAAACTACCCCACTCATGATCTTTAGCTTGCAGCGATAGTATTTGCATTAAAGATTTGGAGACATTACTTATATGGGGAGAAGTGCAAGATTTTCACCGAACATAAAATTTTGAAATACTTATTCAAACAAAAAGCAACAAAAGAGCTGAATATGAGGCAAAGAAGATGGCTAGCGTTGGTAAAAGGACTACGACTGCAATATTAGCTACCACCAAGGAAAAGCTAATGTGGTACTGGATGCATTGAGTAGAAAGACAGCAGTTGTTAATCAGTTATCACTTCAGCGACCATTGTAGTCCGATATTCAACAGTTTGAGCTAGCAGTATATGTTAGGGGCGAGGTCCCTAATCTCGCCATCATGACAGTACAGTCGACGTTGAGGGATAGGATCTGTGAGAGGCAGTCTACTGATGAGCAATTGCAAAAGTGGAGAGCAAGAAATGAACCCAAGTGCTTAAGGTTGTATTCTGAAGTGGAAGTTATAGTTCGTTATCGAGATCGTTTATGGGTTCCTAGTGACGACTCTTTGAGGGAGCTCATTATGAAGGAAACTCATGACACATCATATTACATTCATCCTGGAAGCACGAAGATGTATAAAGACTTGCAATTATTATACTGGTGGTCGGGAATGAAGCGAGATATTCTGCGCTTTGTATTCGAGTGTTTGACATGTTAGCATGTTAAAGCAGGGCATCATAGGCCAGCGGGAAAACTTAAGCTACTTCCTATTCCCGAGTGGAAATTGGAGAACATCACTATGGACTTTGTTGTGAGATTGCCGAGGACTATCAAGGAATTTATTGTTATATGGGTGATAGTGGATCGTCTTATGAAATCAGCGTATTTTCTACCTGTCAAGACGAAATTCACCATGACATATTATGCTGAATTTTATTTTCAAGAGATAGTTTGTCTGCATGGGATTCCCTTATCTATTGTTTCTGATAGAGATTCGAGATTTACATCATCTTCTTGGAAGAGTCTGCATGCAGCGATGGGGACTAAATTATTATTCAGCACGGCATTTCATCCTGAAACCGATGGTCAGTCGAAGAGAGTTATTCAAATATTGGAGGATCTACTTCGAGCTTGTGTCATTGATTTTCAAGGAAGTTGGGAACCAAAATTTCTTATAGTAGAGTTTACCTATAATAACTATCAATCATCTATAGGGATGACTCCTTATGAGGAACTTTATGGAAGGAAATGTAGATCACCCATACATTGGGACGAGGTTGGTGAAAGAGGAGAATATGGTCCGGACTTGATCAAGCAAACAACGGAGCTAATAGTCAAAATTCGAGATAGAATGAAGACTGCGCAAAACCGACACAAAAGCTACGCTGACAAGCAACGAATAGAGTTAGGATTTGCTGTGGGCGACCACGTTTTTTGTGAAAATAGAATGTACAAAGGATGTTATGAGATTTGGCAAGAAAGACAAACTTAGTCCAAGATTCATAAGGCCATTTGAGATTTTGGAGAAGATTGGAACACTAGCCTATAGAGTAGCATTGCCACCAATGCTATCCGGAGTACACAATGTGTTCCACATATCTATGCTGCGAAAGTACATGTCAAACCCTTCCCATGTACTAAATCATGAACCACTGCAATCGACTCCAAATATGACATATGAGGAAAAACCCACACAAATCTTGGCTAGACAAGAAAGAAGACTCCGAAATAAAGTCATACCAATGATCAAATTCAAATGGCTAAATCACCGGAAGGAAGAAGCTACTTGGGAAACCGAGAGGGACATGAGGAGTCGCTACCCGGAGTTATTTGGTAAGTTTTAATTTCGAAGATGAAATTTTATTTAAGGAGGAAGGAATTGTAAGGTCCAAAAATTAAGACGGCGTAATCCAACTGCATGCGAATCTAGAGAAAATGAGTAATAGCTAATTAAATGATTTTAATTTCTTAAATTGATTATTTTTGTATGGTTTTAAAGTAGTTTTCTACTCGAATACATAAAACTGCATTTTTAAAAGGTTATACGAGGTGCGATCGAGGAACGAAGACCGATGGCTGAAAAATGAGAAAAAAATTAATTAAATAATTATTTTTAATTTTTTAAAATAAGGTTGATGTTTTATGATATTTTTGAAAATAATGAGTTTTGAGTTGATATTTCGACGAAAATATGAACTTTTCGATAACTCGGCTAATATTTTCACGAACTTTCCATAAATAAAATATTTTAAAAATGCACTAATGGGCTCAATGAGCTTATTGTACCATGCTAATGAGCCTAAACTTGTACACTTACCAATTAACAATTATTTAAAGCCCATAACCCCATCCCTAAACCCTCATATGCACGCCCAACTCACACACAACACACACAATACTCCTAGCACCCCTCAAACACATGCACACACGCAATTTTATCAAGATGGAAGCATCGATTTTGTAGGATTTCAGCAGGGGTTCTCTATTTGTCGCCGTTCTTCGCATCTCAATGTATTTGCGTGCGTAATAAACGCAAAGACACGCCATACATCTTTCTTTTCTCATCTATCACGACCATTATTGTTTTGAATTGTGTTTTCTTGAGAAACATGTTCAAATTTTGATTATGTTCATTTTTATGCCTTGACACATGAATAATGTATGATTTCATGATTCAAAACTCTTGTATATGTTGCACAAAGTGGATGCCATCATAGGGACATACAAAGGTTCAAGTTTAATAGTGCTTTAGGGTCCCTGGATCGAGGCATAGAGGTTGGAAATCATCATGAATCAAGGAGAATCAAAATATTGCATGAAAGGGTTCAAGGGTTCGGTTGAGGGTGGAACCATTGCATGTCTCAGTCAGGGCTCGACAAAGGCTGGGCCTTGGACGTGTTTGGGCTTGTGAAGGAGTCCTTGCCACGCTAGGACTCAAGCACGGGAGCTAGGGAAGAGCCCAAGCGAGCTATGACTCTTCCCAAGCCAACCGAGGATAATAGCGGGTGCAGGGTGGATCACGGATTGACCAGTGGCCAGAATAGGTCTGTCAAGGTCCGGTGAGGGTCAAGAGGGTGAGGGCTCGGTGGTGGCTCGAGGATAGGTGTCCTAGCTGAGTTATCGAAGAGTCCTAGTTTTCTATGCTAGGGTCATGTGGCTCGCCTCTTCGTTCAGGGGGCTGCACCGAGTTAGGTTGAGTCTAGGGGGTTCGTTAGGGTTCCTAGATGGGCTAGGTAAGGGCTGGCTCAGGGTGGCTCGGGCTCGGCTCGAAGAAAATGCAAGTTGGCTTGAGGGTTTTATTGAATGGTTCAAATAAAATGTTTAAATGGCTAAGGGTTGAACCGTGGATTCCGGGGGTGGTTCATGGTTCACAAGGGTAAATTATATTATAAAAAGTCTATGTTTAAAAATTGGGAAATTAATAATAGAGTTTGAATTTATTCGGGATTAAAACGCTCTACGAATTTATAATTACGAAATAAATAGGAAACCATGAATTTAATCTGAAATAAGTATTTGGGATGGGCTAGTGTCAATGAAAGTAAGAAAAAGTCAAAATCGAGAAATTTTACGTCTATGGATAAAACGGTCATTTTATACCTGAAAAATAGTAAACGTCAATGTAGTGCCCCGAATGCTATAATATGATAAAATGTTTATAATTATAATTTTTATGAAATTTTACGAAGAAACGTTAAAGCTAAAAGATATGTTGCATGTTTGGTTTTAAAAAAAATGATTTATGCATGTTTAATTTTTATAAAGGGATGAAAATATGAAATGTTGAAGGAAGTAAAGTAATTGTGACTAATATAATGATATGATTATGATGATACAATGATATGTAAGGTCAAGGCACAGTTAACGGGTGAGAGTGTCGCTGATGTCCCTGTCGTCCAGTACTGTGGTAATACGTAGATGGATCCATCGACCTTCAGCTAATACAAAAGTCACAATTAACGATCTGAATTCAACTATAGAAGAACGTACATGTATATGATAAAAATGAATATGTTTATGATGATATGAAAAATGTTTAAGTTTATACATGTTTATAAAATGTTATTTTAAGTAAATTATTTTCAATGTTCCATGTGATTGTATACGTATTACTTGTTATTATAGTTATGGTTTGCTGAGTCAATAGACTCACTAGGTGTGATCGATGCAGGTGAGCATGATGTTGGTGTTGTTGAGGGTCATGATGGTTGATCTTACTAGACTGAATGTGCACATAACCCGAGGACCAGCGGTAGTTTTTCCATTGTTATGATTTTAAGTTTATGTTAAAGATTTTTACGAATTTTATTATGCTTTTGAGTGTTTTTGAGAGGTTTTTAGAGTTAGCTTTATTTTGAAATATCGCCAAGTTAGGGTTGGCAAACGTTTCACGATTTTGATATATATATATATGTGTGTGTGTGTGTGTGTGTATCGGCCGAGATATAAAAAAAATTCTAGTACTTTTAAAGAAAAACGATTAGTAGATGTTTCAATTCTAGACATACCTCTCTCGTTGGAAATATAAGCTTGATCAATGTTTTATCTATTGAACTATTGCTTAAATTACATGCTCAATACTATTTTTTTTTGTCCGCATTGGGGATGGAGGAAATGGAAATCAAATCCTTGACCTGAGCTTTCTGTTTCTACAATAGTTTTCCATCCAACCCAATGGTTGTTGGCTGCTTAAGTTACTGTTATGTCTTGCTTGAATTACGAGGAACAACTTTCCTGATTTCATTCATTTTATGTATGATTTTACATACCGCAACTGGTGTTTGATCAAGTGCCGTGTTTAGACTCGAAGAGTACATTTCTCTTCGCATTTTTGGGTCTCGTTTTGGTCGGTCAACATTGCATTTCTAGTAATGTCTTGAAAGTGTTGTCTATCATACCAATCTAATAATCAACACTGCTATTATTAGTTATAGGCAGATTTTCTTCTTTTTTTTTGTGCTAACTATGCCGTGTATCTTTTATGGTAATCATGAAATCTCAACCTTCATACTTGTGACCGTAAATAGTTGTTTATTAAACTCCTGCTTAAGCGGCTCTAGTTTATATAACACTAGAATGATGTGTTAGAGTAGGTGCCCGACAGGCCAACTTGTGGCTAGGGCTTTTATTGACTCTAATGTAAAACAATATTTATTTTAATAATATTTTACGAGATTATACTTTATCTGTATACCCATGCAAGCTGCATAGATAAAGTCCTTGAATATACAATAGATACCATGAGGTCTACATCGCAAGCGTAAGATCATGAAATTCATTAGAAAGTGTATCGTATATTCTAAACAGGACGTTCCTAGTCGAATCAGCCGCCTAAAACAAGGATAAAGGTCGCTCGAGCTTGAGACTAGCATCCAAGTGGTTCCCACTTATCGAGTGGAATAGTCTGCAGTTATGGTTGTACACCGTTAGTCCTTTGACCCGGGACAATGTAGGGGCTATACGTACTAGCATGCACTTTGATCCGTTTACCGACTCCATCGAGGGTCATCAGGTGGCGAGGTTGGGTGTAGTTTCGAAATACGTAAGAGCAAATGCATTGTAGTCGGGAATTCACCGTTTTCTTACTGGTGAAGAGATCCTATGTGATCTGATGAGTTAATAGTGCAAGGAGTCTCTGGCCAGAGCAAGAAATGTGCTTTAGGGAAAGGTTTTTTCCTAGTTGCACAAGCCATGCCACTATTAGTACTCAAAGATAAATCACATTGTTATCGAATTCATATGCAACTCTCGATATACCAATGGTTGCAGATTCGATCGGAATATATGTGTTGAAGGGACCGTACTGTACGCTAACCATGACTAAAGGTTCTTGCAGGAACTATCAGTGATACCTAGGGGATCATGGGGCGATGTTACTAGACGCTCTTACCATGATCCGATGGGTGAAATCAGAAATGAGTTCTGACATTCTTTATCAACGAGTTTATGAAAAGAATGGGGTTAAGTAGGATAAACCCGAATAAGAATAAATGTTATTCTGAATCACATGGAGATGTGAACCCACGGCTAGCTGTATCCCTGAACCATTGAGGGACACACAAGTATCGGATTCTATGTTTCCATTGAGATAGTAAAATTTCAAGGAGTTGGAATCTGGCGACTATAGTTTGATGAAGATCAAACATGAAGCTTATAAAGAGTTTATGAGCCGATTCCATAGGATGGAAGAACTGGAAGTTGGCATGATTGCTAAATAAGTAAGGAGAGTGGAACTGTCTGTTTTGTGAAGGAGTTCACTAAAACTGGCAGCTGTCAAATATGGTAAGTTCTAAATTTGGTAGGTGAAAATTTTGATCTTCGAAATTTTCGATTTTCATTATATGAACAAGATTTGTATCCTTGGTACATCGACACTCTCGGATCGTCAATCAGGGTTATAATGAGTTCGGAATCATTTTTTTTAGTGAATTTGGAATTTACTAATTAAATGATTGTGTTAGTAGTGATGACTACTAACATGCATAAATTCCAATAAATATTCTAGAGAATTCTAGAATTAAATTAACTAAGGAGTTAGTTTATAAATTAAATAATAGTTATTTAATTTAATATACATATACATATATATATTTTATATGGTGATATAAAATATATTTATATGATATTATTATATCATGTATTATTAAAAGTTAATAAATACATTATATATTAATATTGCAGAAAAATTTTTAAACCTCCGCTGCGTCTTGGGTGCGAGAATATGATGTCCCAACATGATGTTCATGATGGACTCTATAAATATTGCAGAAAAACTTAATGTTTGCTATCAAGCTTCTATGAGTTCTCATTTCTATACTTGATTAAACTAATAATTATAGTGACTTGTGTGAAGGATTCAAATTTTGTATATTATGTTATGGAACTGAATTTCCATGACTATGAGTGAGATTCCTCCTGTCTTGGAGTCGCTTCAGTTGGTGTTTGAATGCCCAACATCTCAGAATAGATATTCATTAATTATTCACTTATTTATTTATTATAATATAATTCAGATGAACTGATTTCTCTTTGTACTCATTAAGGTATTTATTTCTGAGTAAATTGATCACAGCCCCCGGGGATTTTGGTGCTTGCTTGAGGCTTCTCCTTGACCAGGTTACATTGTTTTTGGCTTCTTGATTACGTTATGATAATTCTATATAACAGTATATTGTAAATAAGTTAATTTAACCTCGTAACTAATTTCATCAACTGGGTTTTATTGGCCAACGCAGTTTATTTTCTCTCCCATTTTAATTGGAACTTTCCTAGCTGCATTAGCATCTCTTGATTAGCGACAGGTCTCAACGGTTCTATTGCATTGTCGCTAATGAGCGATGGTTTTGCTTAAATCGTCGCTTATCAGCAATGTTTTATAAACTGTCGCTAAAATTTGCCACGGTTTTAACTGTTCCGTCGCAAATTTTTAAATTGCGAACCGTTACAAAATTTTGCGAAGTTTCTAACACCTGATTTTTTTTGTAGTGTCAGTTCTAGCAATTGGCATCAATTCCATGTTTGATTTATTTCTGAGGACGTTTCTTGATTTCATTGTTTTGTCTATTTAACGTGAGAGGACAAAATGTTCTTGCTGGGATTCTGGGAACATCATGGAAGTACAAGAAGTAAATGCCATAGGCACATCTAATGTGAGATCGTTGGACCAAAATACTATGTTATAGTTTGTGGTAATTCTGTAACTCAAATATTTTTAATAATACAACAATCCAGATGTTTTTTTTATATCACAGTGCCACCACATAGGCAACCTATATATATATATATTTATATATATATATATATATATATATATATATATATATATATATATATATATATATATATATATATATATAAATAAAGCAGAGTTGTTGTTATATTTAGTAAGTTCCCGCCAAAATTATTACTAAATAAGGAAATAAAAAAGAAAAATTATTTCCTAATATATTTAATAATTTTACAATTTTCAATAACATTAATGAGTTTTCTTTTCAAAGTTTTTTTTCGAAATTTCTATGCCTATTGGATAACATAATTTGAAATATTTGATAATTCATAATTAATATGTAGTTAATTAAAGTATAAAAATTAATAAAATTGTCGTAAAACATTTCAAATTCTTTTTCAAATTTCCGTTAAAATTGAATTTCTTGAAAATATAAATTTCAATTTTAACTTCATTAGATTTTTAAGAGTCTGAAGTGAACATTAAAAATAATCATACATTCAATATAACAATTATTAGTTGAAATCGAAAAAATATTTCGGCAAATAATTTTAACTGGAACGTTTGTAAAATGGACTGAGGTTTTATTTGGGTTAACAAAGCAATCAATAATTACAGATTAAAAAATAAACTACTATGAAAATAATTATAATTATCTCATTAAATTATTTAGAGTTTCAATACATTGAAAAAAGAATAAACACAACCCAATGTTAATATATTTACACAAGACAACCATGTATGCACAAACCCCAAGCACGAGCACCATTTTTCAAAAAAAGCTCCTATAAAGTAACTTTTACTCTTACAAGTTACAAGTAGAAAAACAAATTCTCAGAAGCTCAAGATAAACGATATGTATTTCAATTTTGTATCTTGAAACTACTTTTTGAATGGAATAAGTTTACATATCAAATCTTGATTTTATATGTGTTTTGACAGATTTTCGGGACACAACGAGAGAAGTTTAGACTCTACCATCTTACAGAAACACATATCAAAAACTCAAATACAAAATGAAAAGGTTGACAACATCTACGGTTATCAATAACAAGCGCACCAAGAATAATACCCAAACAAACTGTATGTTTCTCATGTATTGGTCTCTGACTTTATATTACATATAAATTATGGTCAGGAAAGTTACCTTATATTTCTCTGTTGTGTGGAAATAATCCAAATGTTTTCTTTCCTGCTGAGGTTTGAAACTGCAAAAATATATATAAAAAACGAGATTTTTACATCTTCCATGTTTAACAACTGCCAAAATATAAATTTAAATCATACCTACTCTTTCGAAATGTATGTACAATATGAACAAAGATTAATAAAGAAATATAATCCGAATATAATATGTATAAAAATTGATTATTATATTCTAAAAGTCAAAAAATAAGAGAACATCAATGCACGAGACTTTATCTTAATCTATCTGATTAAAAATTTTATATAGGTTTATTTTATATGTAAAAACTTTTTAAAAAAATATCAAGAGATAGTCACCGAGATATAACTTGATTTGAGATTGTTGTATCCGAAAAAGATATGTTCAGATCTGAAGTGTGGAATAGCTTTATAAACAAAGCTCCAGGTTCAAATCTGAATGAAAAATGTATAACATATCTTTTAATCAAAATAAAACCGATTATTTAAAAAACATAAAAGAAATCATATGATTTCTTAGATCTGAAGTGTGGACTAGCTGTAAATAAAGCTCCAGGTTTAGATCTAAATGAAAAATGTATAAAATAGCTTTTAGTAAAAATAACTGAAATCGATCCAACAACATAAAATAAATCATTCAAACAGTAAAAAATAAAAAATTGTGATCCAACTACTAATCATGTTGTCAACAAATGTTTATTCTCAAGAGTACATAAACCCTGAAAAATTACAAACGTAAAAAACCGAAAATCGTTCCAACACAAATAAAAGAAATCATATAATTTCTCAGATCTGAAGTGTAGCTTTATAAACAAAGCTCCAGGTTCAGATCTGAATGAAAAATGTATAACATATCTTTTAATCAAAATAAAACCGATTAGTTAAAAAACATAAAAGATATCATATGATTTCTCAGATCTGAAGTGTGGACTAGCTTTAAATAAATCTCCAGGTTTAGATCTAAATGAAAAATTGTATAAAATAGCTTTTACTAAAAAAAAACGAAATCGATCCATTTACATAAAAGAAATCATTGAAACCGTAAAAAATTACAAATGTTGATCCAACTACTAATCATGTTGTCAACAAATGTTTATTCTCAAGAGCACATAAACCATAAAAAATTACAGACGTAAAAAAACCGAAAATCGATCAAAACACAAATAAAAGATATCATATAATTTCTCAGATCTGAAGTGTGGAATAGCTTTAAACAATGCTCCAGGTTCAAATCCGAATGCAAAATGTATAAAATAGCTTTCCAAATAGCTATTGAAATTCCGAAAAATATGTGCAACATGTCTCTTAAGAATCTTTGAAATCGATTCAACTACTAATCATGTTGTCAACAAATGATGATTCTCAAGAGCAAAGAAACCCTAAAAAATTACAAACTTAAAAAAACGGTGGAAGTTTGTATTTTCAGACATTGGAAAACGAAAAGTGGAGAGAAATGGTGCACAAAATGGAAGCTCTTGCCATTGTATTGTTTATATATTACAATAATTAGGTTAAAAAAATTTCTTTGGGCCCAAGTACACAATGTGCATATGTCCAAATATTAAATGTTATATTGGGCCTCTGTTTAGAAGAAATTGTGTTACTGGAATTTTTATAAATCAAGTCAAGTACACCAAGGAGCTTCTGAAAAAGTTCGGTATGGAAGCATGCTCTGCTGCTTCTACTCCAATGAGCTCATCTATTAAACTTGATAAAGATGAAAGTCAAATTCCAGTAGAGGTAACTCAGTATCGCGGTCTTATTGGTTCATTGTTATATCTGACTGCCAGTAGACCAGATATCATGTTTGCTGTTTATATTAGTGCGAGATTTCAATCTAACCCCAAACAATCTCATTATATTGCTGTTAAACGTATTTTAAAGTACTTAAAAGGAACTCAAAATGTCGGTTTATGGTATCCCAATGATTCATCGTTAAATCTCATTGGATATTCAGATGCTGATTACGCAGGTTGCAAACTAGACAGAAAAAGCACAAGTGGTTTTTGTCAATTTCTTGGTGATAGGCTAATATCCTGGTTTAGTAAAAAGCAGACTTCCATAGCCACATCTACTGCAGAAGCAAAATATCTGGCTGCTGGAAGCTGCTGCTCTCAAATATTATGGATTCAGCAACAGTTAAAAGACTATGGAATTGAAGCCTCCGAATCACCTATTTTCTCTGACAATACCAGTGCCATTGCAATCACACAAAATCCAGTACTTCATTCCAGAACGAAGCACATAGACATCAGACATCATTTCATCAGAGATCATGTGCAGAAGAAGAACATTCATCTGGAATATGTCTCTACTGATCAACAAACAGCAGATATCTTCACAAAACCTTTGCCGGAAAATAAGTTTTCTTATTTTCGAAACTCTCTTGGATTGATAGACTTAAATTAATTATCTGTTATCTTCATGATTGTGTTGTGACTTCCTATGTTTATTTAAAGTTATTTTGCAGAAAATAAAAGACAGGAAAAAGAAAAATCAGCAGACAAATTTTAAAACTTCATTAACGATAAAGGCGGGGGCGTACAATCATGACTTCATCCTTAACATTCTCTCTCCAGAAGGCCAACCAAGTAGTTAGCTCTCCGGTGGAGGTACGCAAACACTCCTCTGAAAAAACAATCTTTTTCAGAGTCCTATGCTCCTTTAAGAGCATAAGGAGGTAAACACCATTATCAGAAAAGACATCTGCACTGTCAGTGTGACGTCTCGAAAATTTGAGGTCCACATGAACCACGTGCGTGCAAGTTATTAAATTCCTTATGTATTTTATTAAATGATTTTAATGCATGTTTATTTTATTAATCGGTGTTTTAATTCATGATTTATGAATTTTCATTATTTTAAATTATTATGCGTTTAGTGGGTACACGTTAAAATGTTTTCTTGAGTTTCTTGGTTCAGGCGATTATTCGAGGCGGGATAGCGCAAAAGACACGGTGACGATTGTTGGCAATTTAAATGTGATATTTTATTTTAAGTCAAGGAAGGGGGCATTTTAAATGATTTATTTAGTTTAAGCATTTTTAAAGCCTAATTTAATTATTAGGTAAATTTATGATTTTAAACTTTTAAAATGTATCACTTGTGCATTTCATTTTAAATTAAGGAATTTTATTCAAGATTTATAGGGATTGATATGTTTAACTAATCTAATAATTTAATTAGTATTTTAAGTAGCCACCTAATTAGCCTTTCAATTTTAATTAGTATTGTGAATGAGTAATTAAGCAAAAATCATTCCCTAATCTATTTGTTGACTCACGCACACACACATGTATAACACAACACACACCACACAATTTCCTATCATCATTTTAAAAGAAAATAGGGTTCTTCGAGATGGTAGCAGCCGCCCCTCCCCTTCCAATTCTCCAGCAAATTTTCTTTAATTTCATTGCAAGAAAATAGTGCCACGTTCGTCCCGGATCAACCTCACTTCTATCTCCGCTTCGGTGTCGTCGTTCGGTAACGTTTAAGATTCATAAGGTACGTATATTCTGTTCTTTCTGCATCGATCTTGTCATATTATGTGTTGTGTCATTTTTATGCGTAAAAATTCATGTGTGATATTCGTCGTTTGAGCGGAAAATGGTTTGAATGCGTTTTGAAATACTTTTTAGATCTGAAAACTCGTAACTTACTGTTCTATTGGAAACTGCGATTTTTGCGTCGGGATTTTGAGAAAACTTTCACCAAGAAAATTGTAGAACTTTTCGATGCCTTCGATTTGATATAAAATTCGAGATTTTTGGATGAAAATTGAGTGCGTTATGGCGTTTTTCGTGGGACTGCTCAAACTGCGTTTTCAGAAAATTATGTATTGATGTGTTCTTGAGATTTTATGGTTGCAGGCTTCGTTGGAGATCGACGGGTGATCGTTGCTGCGTCTAGGTATACTTAGTATGATGTTTGGTTGTTATTTGATATGTCGTTTAGTGTCGATAGGCACGCGACCTCATTAAAGCCGTAGGAAACGTTTCGGTGTCAATTGCCACGTTTCTTTGAATTGTATATGTCGTAGGGTGAACATCGTTTCTTTGGGTGTTTGTACCATTTTGGTTTGATGGCATGCTAGGATGGGTCTCGAGGTGTCGATTCATGGTCCGTACAATTGAGTCTAGATTGATAAGCATTGCATGTATTGAAATTTCGTGAGTTTGCACTGTCTGCAGGTACACGGACCCGGACACGGACCTTGGCACGGGGTCCGTGCCTTCATTTTCTCCTTGGAGCATTTTTACCGAGTCTCACTACAAGAAAAATACAAATCAACAACAGTCATACGACAACGGTTTTTATTAAAACCGTTGTCTTTTTTTTTTAACAACGGTTTTAACAAAAACCGTTGTCGTAGCCTAAAAAAGCCCGCTTATAGACAACGGTATATGTCTACAACAACGGTTTTTAAAAACCGTTGTCTTTGATATGTCTACGACAACGGTTTTTAAAAACCGTTGTCTATGAGCGCTTTTTTTTTTGCTACGACAACGGTTTTTAAAAACTGTTGTCTAAGAGTTTTTTTTTTTTGCTACAACAACGGTTTTAAAAACCGTTGTCTATGAGCGGTTTTTTTTAGGCTACGACTCTTTCGGATGATTTTTTTGGGCTACAACAACGTTTTTTTCCAAAACCGTTGTCTATATAAAATTCTGTCAAGGGTCAAAGACAACAGTTTTTGTAAACCGTTGTCTTTTGGATGATTTTTTAACTACGACAACGGTTTTTTAAAACGTTGTCGTTTCTTGTTGTTTTATTTAGTTAAAGACAACGGTTTTTTAAAAAACGTTGTCGTAGTTTGAAATTTTTTTAAAAAAAACTGTTAATATTTAGCGACGGTTTATAAAATACCGTCGCTACATTCGTCCAATTTAGCGACGGTTTGTTTAACGCTGTCGCCGATATAAATCGGCGACGGTTTAATCTCAAGACGTCGCTAGTAGCGACAGTTTACTTAAATACCGTCGCACAAATGTCTATAAATATCTACGTCCATGACAATTTTCTTCACACCCGTAAGTCATTTTCTTACTTAGTTCTCTTCTCATTTTTCTTACCCTTTTTGTGTACGATTTTTTTTAAACTTAAATTTTAAGTTAAAATTAATTAGTTCTCTTCTCCTTTTTCTTTCATGTTTTGTTTATGATTTTCCTTAAACTTAAATTTTAAGTTAAAAATTAAACATATATTAATTTAGTAAGATTGTTAATTTTTTTTAATTTTACGAAAACAAATAGCGACGGAAAATGTAAAAACACCGTCGCTAATTAGCAACGGCGGATACAAAACAAACCGTCGCTAAGTGGCGACGGATATAATAAACCGTCGCTATTAGCGACGGAAATGTTTAGAAAAACCGTCGCACAATTTTTGTTTTACAACAATTTTTCAATGCTACGACAACGGTTTTTCACCGTCGTCTTTAGACGTCTACGACAACGGTTTTTTACCGTTGTCTTTGAGCGCACCCTTCTAACCACAGTACCTTTAACAACGGTTTTACAATACCTACGACAACAGTGTTTCACCGTTGTCTTTGATGTCTACGACAACGATTTTTCACTGTTGTCTTTGAGCGCACCATTTAACAACACTGGCTTTAACAATAGTTTTTTTGACCTACGACAACGGTTAAAAACCGTTGTCTTTCGCGTTTTTTCTT
Organism: Primulina eburnea; assembly: GCF_022965805.1. NCBI lineage: Eukaryota > Viridiplantae > Streptophyta > Magnoliopsida > Lamiales > Gesneriaceae > Primulina > Primulina eburnea. The sequence goes on from NC_133102.1 coordinate 32,806,197, forward strand.
GTAGTGTCTACACGGACCCGGAGCCGGACCAGGGCACGGGGTCCGTGTACTTTCCTTTTGTTGGTACATTCTTTGCGCACACACACGGACCCATACACGGACCCGGACCCGGGGTCGTGTACTTCATGTTTTGGGAAAATTTTATAGTACGCTTTGAGGTTTGATGTCATGGTTTAGTACAATGATATACAAAGTCGAGTCATGGGAATTTTAGAACGTCCTAAGGAATGGAATGAACTCGTAAGTGAGCATGATTACCTACGTCTAAGTATGCAAGTTAAGCATGTCAATTCATGATCAGTATGTGCAGCTACGGCCCCGATCGAAGTCCAACGAATCCCTCAACGCCAAGTAAGTATGTTGACGTGCAAGAAAATATTTTAAGTTTTTGAGGTATGCTAAATGTCTTGTGACCAAATTATGAATGGGTTTGGAAGTCGGTGAACGTGGCCGAGGACCTCTCCACCCCGTTAAATTATGAACGGGTTAGATCGTGGTTGGAAAGCGTTAAATTATGAACGGGGACCAACCAGTCCGTTAAATTATGAACGGGGATCTCATGTATGTGGCAGTGGATACGTCCCTGTCAGCTCAGTATTGTGGTTTGTCTGATCAGGTATTTATTATGTATGAGTCACTTGCTTTGAAACATCCTCTACGCAAAATGATGAAGTTAAGTATGTTCATGTATGTTCAAGTATGCAAGCACGTTTAAGAGAAGTTCACGGCACGTCTAAGTATGTATGTACGTACGTTCAAGTTTTGATACGCAATTTCAAGTTAAGTATGTATGGCCTATTTTGAAGTTGCATGTGATTTTATTATGTACTACTCGTTACTACCAGTTTATACGTGTTGAGCCTTTAGACTCACTAGACTTGATCGATGCAGGTGAGTATGTTGATGAGGAGACAGGAGGCGGTGACCAAGGGGCAGGCTTGGACTGAGCGGGAGGCTAAACCCGAGGACCGCAACGCTTACGTTTTATGCAAAGTTTCAAAATACTCTGATTTTTAAATATCTGGATAGCGAAATATTTTGAGACAGTTTCTTTTAGCAAAAATTTTAATGGTGACGGATGATTTTGAGATTTATTTTATGAATGTTGAGTGAGGACCGTATGAATGTTTACATTTAAGAAATTTTTTAATTTTTCCGCAAATTTTAAGTAGTAGGAAGTACGGTTCGTTACAGTTGGTATTAGAGCGGTGTTCTTGTAAAGGGTTATGCCTACTGTCAGTCGCAAGAAGCTCACGGAGTCACACCTCAAGTCTGTAAGTTTTAAAGTTTTGCATTATGTTATGTAGTAAGCATTAAGTCATGATTTTCGCATGTGCATGTTTTAATGCTATACATCACCTGTGTGTCTACATCACATACGTTTTAGAGTACAGGCTTACCTGTCGTTATGACTTGAGATTGGATCTTTAAAATTTTATGCATGTTACGACATGAAATGAGAAATTGTTTAATCTTCTTGCATGCTGGGTGGTGGAATTGGACATGAGTAAGAATTTTGCTTTTGGGTGTTAGGAAAAGTTGGAAATGATTTGTCTATTTTAATTTTTGGTTAGTAGTACTGATGTTATAATTGTGGGTCATAAGTTGAACTTGACAATTATGAATGCTCTTGGGACTTGTAGATTTTCTAAGAAATTACTGATGGTTCGTGGTTGCTAGCTGAGTTGATTTTTGGAGAACTCCATGTAAGGATTAATGATTCGGGAAAACGACGATATTTTGAAGTATACAACCATAAAATTTATTTAGGATGCATGCTCCCCCTAGTTGGATTTAAGGATTTAATTACACGAATTGAGAATTTTGACGACCTAACGGTAATGACCAATAGTTTCAGGACCTAAGTGCAAAGATAAAAATCCTAAAGGACTAGTTTCGAATTTATCGTTTGGGATTAAATTTCGAGTTTCGAGGATTTTAAGGTTTAATGAGACTAAAATCGAAGATTTTATTGAGGACCGGAAATGCAAATTTTGAAGAGTTGTAGGGCCAAAAATGTAAGTTCGAGAACTTTAAGGTCAAATTGCAAATTCGGAAAATTTTGGGGATTAAATTCGAATTTTGAGGAACACTTGGGTTAAATCAGTAAATTTCGAGGCTATGAGAATTGAATTTGGGTCTAATAAGCTTAAAATTTTTGAATTTTATGTTGCGAGGAACTTACACAATGGAATTAGGAACACCAAGAACTTATGGGTAAATGTGGAATTTCCGAAATTTAGGACAAACTGACTAATTTTGAGGAAATAATGAATTAATGCTACAATTTTAAGGAATTTGGGGGACTAGTTTAGCAGTAAGTGAGAATTGAATGGTTTAAATGATAGGGATTTTCGATGATTTAAGCTCGAAGGGATCATTAGAACCTTGAAGTATCTGGGTTATAATATTATAAGAAATGATAATCAGGGATTGTAAGATGAATCGACATTGGGCTCGAAAAGTTAAGCGCTAGTGAATTAATGTTGCGGCAAATTTAAAATTCAGGGTGATAACGATTTGAGGTAAAGTTGATCGGTTAGCTAAGTTATAAGAGTAGACATTGAGTTAGTGAAATTTTTTTTTTTGGGAACTTAAGTTGATGTGTCATAAGTTTTAGTCATGATTGTAACAGTTAAGCTTGTACCTTTGTTGGAATTTGATTTTTCTAGAAGGTTGGGTATGGTTGCTGATTATGTTATTTGATAGACGACGCATATAAGAATTGAGATAGATATCTTGTCTTGAGAAATTTTGTAAGTTATTAAGAAACATGGGAATAAGTAAATATGTGTGTTGAAATTATGTTATCCAAAACTATTTGGGTTGCGTAAGGTTGAATTTCAAATCTAAGGGATATTTGTTCATACGGAATTTTGGGTGAAATAAAAACAAAAGGAGAATTAGTGGTGTTCAACATAAGTTATCAATGAATGAATATGAAGATTTCTATTGAGTAAGAAATCTAAAAGCTTGATATGAGGATTCTAGAATTCTATGGATTATAAGTGGAGTTGATATATTAGAGTTAGTCCATCATTAACAAAGGAAACTTATTAAGTTTTATACACTAGAGTTAATTGAGTATTGAGGATACGTCTAAGTGGTGCATTCGTTCCAATGAGGAAGGTCCAAGTGTCTTAGGCCTCAACTATATTGTAATCGTGAAGAAAATATTTTAAGCATGTGATTGATGCTAGAAAGGTTTTATTATTTTAGTAGAAGATCAACATTCTGTATGTTTAGTTTTATGGATTTTTGTTACTCGAAATTAAAGGTTGGCAACAATTTTATATATGGGACGTATTTGTAAATAGCTAAGTTACGTAAGTTTGGTGTCGTTAGAAAAGATCCGATCAAGGATTGTAGGCCAATATTATTATGGGGTTAAGATAAGGTTTAACTTTTAAGTGTATTGCCGAGGATAGAAGTCGATCAGTAACCTTTAGTGCTAAGAGTTCTTAAGTTGAACTGCATAAATGCTAATGTAATAGGTCGTTGACATTACAGTTATAGTATAAAGAAGGTAAGATCCGATAAGTTTGAACCTCCCTTTATAATATTGGGAACATCGATAAAAGTCAGAATTCAAGGTCGTAGTAAAGTAAGCTAAGTTACCATAAGTCGTTTTAAGTTGCGATTAGCGAACGAGGTTTTGGGTAGGCAATTTAATTAGGATTGAAGAGACGTAAGGACAGCCTAAGATTTAAAAATATTTATCAGAGTAGCGCAGCTGTAGCGTGGATTGTTGAGATACTAGAATTAAGAATCTAAATATTTGGATTATCGAGATTAGAGAATTTCGGGGACAAAATTCAAATTAAGGGGGTTAGATTGTGACGTCTCGAAAATTTGAGGTCCACATGAACCACGTGCGTGCAAGTTATTAAATTCCTTATGTATTTTATTAAATGATTTTAATGCACGTTTATTTTATTAATCGGTGTTTTAATTCATGATTTATGAATTTTCATTATTTTAAATTATTATGCGTTTAGTGGGTACACGTTAAAATATTTTCTTGAGTTTCTTGGTTCAGACGATTATTCGAGTCGGGATAGCACAAAAGACCTGGTGACGATTGTTGGCAATTTAAATGTGATATTTTATTTTAAGTCAAGGAAGGGGGCATTTTAAATGATTTATTTAGTTTAAGCATTTTTAAAGCCTAATTTAATTATTAAGTAAGTTTATGATTTTAAACTTTTAAAATGTATCACTTGTGCATTTCATTTTAAATTAAGGAATTTTATTCAAGATTTATAGGGATTGATATGTGATAGGACTCGTTTTTACGTGTTTTTAGTGTTGGTTTTGAGTCGCATTCATGCATCATCTTAGTTTGTTTTAGTTTAATTCTGCATTTTTTAGCATTATTTAGCATGTGATTGATCTCGTGTATTTTGTGGTTATTTTTTAGAATTGAACCAAAAAAGTGGGAGCAAATTTGTCAAAATATCGAAGAGGATTCGCTAGGGCGGTCAAACGTGACCGCCCCAGCGAGCATTTTGGTCTGGCCGAGGATTTTATGCGCAAGAACCTTGTGACCGCCCCAGCGAAACCAGGGACATGCTCGAGGAAGTTTGTGCGAGGACCTCTCGCTAGGGCGGTCAAAATATACCGCCCTAGCGAGAAGCGAGATTCGGGAAGATTTGTTTCCAACTTTTTATGGACTCTATCCTACACCAAAACCTAAGACACGAGATCAGCCGTTTTTGTCAGACTTTTTATCATATTTTTCATCACTTTTCTGGGAGAATAGGCTAGAGAAAGGAGATTTCGAAGACCTCGAGATTTCCACGCGTCGTGGCCGTCATCCATCATCATCTTTAGTATTTTCATTATTCAGTATTTTATTTCGTACATTGATTGTTGGTTTTTATCATGAATTTCAGTAGCTAAACTCTAGATTTATTGGGATTTGAGGGGATCCTACCCCGTACTCGGTGTTTAACATTATTTCTCGACGTTTTTATTAGTGATTTGTTTATGCTATTGTTCGTTCTTGTTTCAATCGAAGCCTAGCTAACTTCCTTTGATTATTTCATATTGTTGATGATTTCGATAGAATAATTACACTAGAATCAAATAGTATAAACCACGGATTTACAATTTTAGTAAATATACTGGAATTGAGTACGTGTCGATAGTGATAGTTCACCCGGATGAAAACTAGTGGATTCCATAGAATGTAATGCAATCTTGAACTGTTAAATAATTGAGGACACTTGAGTACTGCATGTTTATGATTAGTATTAATATAGCTCGACAGAGTATATTAATTAGTCTAGGGAATTCCGTCGAATGCACGAGTAAAAGTACGGGTGTGATTATTTAAACACGAGTGGTAGGTGAACTGCAAATTCCCAACAAATTCATTTCTCAATTGATTTAATCCAAATTAATCATTGCTTTCTTGAATACGTCTTCTTTGCATTTTAATTATCTTAGTTGTTTAATTTACATTAGTTTAATCATCAACTCATTTTATCGTTGCTAAAGAAATTTTACTTGAAAATAAAAATAGTGCAACGCACTCCTTGTGAACGATACTCGTATTCACTTACGTTTATTATAACTTGACTATCGTGCACTTGCGATATTTAAATCGAGCTTTCATTTATAAAATAAATTTTGGGACTATTCACTGTGCAAGTTTTGCTCGATCAAGTTTTTGGCGCCGTTGCCGGGGACTGTTGATTCACAATTTTTTATTTTTCATTTAAATTCTTTAGTATTATTTATTTGATTGTTATTTGATACTCTCATGTGTTACAGATTTTTCTTGTGGTGCATGCGAAGATCACTCGAGTTTAAGCTTGAGCCTTTTGACCTCGAGATTGAACGCACAGCTAGACGTCGACTACAGCAGCGAAGAGTGAAGGAAAGAATGGAAGACGATCAACACAGAGAGGAGCCAAGGCGTATACCGATGATGGATTATGCACAGCCGTCTCTTGATGGAGCACGTCCAAGCATCGTAAGACCAGTCATCCGAGCTAATCAGTTTGAGATCAAGCCAGCTATCATTCAGATGATTCAGAACACTGTCCAATTTGGGGGAAGTGCACTTGACGACCCTAATTCTCATATAGCTGACTTTCTTGAAATTTGTGATACTTTTGAGTTTAATGGCGTGTTTGATGATGCTGTTCGTTTGCGTTTATTTCCATTTTCACTGAGAGATAAAGCTAAGTCGTGGTTAAACTGCTTGCCTGTAGGGTCTATTACTACATGGGAGGATATGGCAAAGGCATTCCTGATCAAGTACTTTCCTCCGTCGAAGACTATGAAGCTTAGAACCGACATTACTACTTTTGCTCAATTTGAGCAAGAGTCACTTTACGAGGCATGGGAGCGCTACAAGGACTTGTTGAGGAGATGTCCGCACCATGAGCTGCCTCTTGGGTTAGATGTTCAAACTTTCTACTACGGTCTGCTTACTCCTAACCGTACTATGATAGATGATGCTGCCTGTGGTAACTTACTGAGAAAAACGGCTGAGGAAGGATATGAGTTATTGGAGGAGATGGCTGCTAGTAGCTATCATCCTCAGTCTGATAGGCAGAGACGAGGTGCTGGAGCTAATCAAGTTAATGATTTGTCGGCGGTTTCAGCACAGTTAGAGGCTTTGAATAGAAAGATTGATGGGATGAGCATGAGTGGGTCAGCTATGTGTCTGCAAGAAATTTTCTGTGATAAGTGTGGCGGTGAGCATGATGTGCAGGATTGCCAAGATGGCAATCCATTCTATGTGCCTGAGGGAGCACCGGTAAAACAAGTGGGATTCCAGAATCGTCCTAGAAATGACCCTTATTCGAACACATATAATCCGAGATGGAGGAATCACCCAAACTTTTCATGGGGAGGTCAAAACAACCAAAATCGCCAACAAAGAGGTCCACCATATGGGATGCACCAAGGATTCAAGCCAGAACCGTCTCGGGAGGAAAAGTCCAATTTAGAGCAAATGATGACTAAATTTATTTCTGCAACAGAGACGAGATTTCAGAACCAAGATGCATCCATAAAGGGGTTAGAGAATCAATTGGACAATTGGCTAAGTTGATTGCTAATAGGGAGCAAGGAGCTTTGCCAAGCAACACGGAAACTAACCCAAGAGAACATGTGAAGGCTGTGGAATTGCGTAGTGGAAAAGCGCTCGAGTCTAATGAGGAAAAGACCAAGCACGGTGAGGATGAGGTGGAAAATCGAGGAGGTAAGTCTTCTAACTCTACATTTACACCTATTGCACAATATTATCCCTCCACCTTTTCCTGCAGCAATGAAGAAAGCTAAATTAGATGCACAATTTGGTAAATTTCTTGAAATATTTAAAAAATTGCATATTAACATTCCTTTTGCTGATGCTTTATTGAATATGCCAAGTTATGCAAAATTCTTAAAAGATATCTTAGCAAATAAGCGGAAGCTAGAAGATCATATGACGGTGAATTTGACTGAAAAATGCCTCGCTTTAGTTCAAAACAAGATGCCTCCTAAGCAAAAAGATCCAAGGAGTTTCTCTATAACTTGCATTATTGGTGACATTAATTTTCATAAAGCTCTATGTGATCTTGGTGCGAGTATTAATCTGATGCCTTTTTTTGTGTTTAGGAGACTGAGATTAGGTGAACCCGAGCCAACTAGGATGTCGTTGCAGCTGGCTGATAGATCTGTCAAGTATCCACGTAGGGATTATCGAAGATGTTTTGGTGAAAGTGGATAAGTTTATTTTTCCTGCAGATTTTGTGGTACTTGACATGGAGGAAGATTTAGAGATGCCTTTAATCCTAGGGAGACCGTTTCTGGCTACAGGGAAATCACTGATTGATGTTGAAGAGGGGAAATTGAGACTGAGAGTTGGAGAAGAAGAAATTATTTTTGATGTCTTCAATACTCTCAAGCACACAATGCACAATGATAGTTGTTTTCGTATTGATGTCTTGGATTCTCTCGTTTGTGATTTTATGCAGGATGGATTGAAAGAACCATTGGAGGCCACTCTCACTACTGAAAAGCAGGAGGACGAGCTAGACGAGGAAAAGAGGGAGATGGTAGCTCACTTGAATGCTATTCCACCTTGGAGAAAGCAAGTGAGGCTTATACTAGAAGAATTGGGAGACAGAAAAGATTTAATGCCTCAAAAGTCAAGCCTAGAGGAGCCACCTACTGTGGAGCTCAAACCACTACCTCCATATCTCAAGTACGTATATTTAGGAGAAAATAATAAATTGTCTGTTATTATTTCCTCTTCTTTGACAGATGATATGGAGAGTAAGCTCTTGGGAGTCCTCAAGGAGCATAAAGGAGCATTCGTTTGGAAGGTTTCGGACATAAAAGGGATAAGTCCTTCGATCTGCATGCACAAAATTCTGATGGAAGATAAATACTCACCTCTAGCACAACCAAAAAGGAGACTCAATCCAAAGATGCAAGAGGTAGTAAAAGCTGAAACAATTAAACTTCTGGATGCAGGTATTGTCTATCCTATCTCTGATAGTGCGTGGGTAAGTTCTGTACAATGTGTGCCTAAAAATGGTGGGATTACTGTTATAACTAATGAAAAAAATGAGTTGATTCCCACTAGAACTGTTACGGGTTGGCGTGTGTGCATAGATTACAGGAAATTGAATGATGCAACCCGTAAAGATCACTTTCCCTTTCCATTTATCGATCAAATGATTGAACGATTAGCAGGTCATGAATTTTATTGCTTTTTAGATGGATATTCGGGATACAATCAAATCACAATTGCACCTGAGGACCAAGAGAAAACTACTTTCACTTGCCCCTATGGTACTTTTGCGTTTAGGCGTATGCCCTTTTGTTTATGCAATGCACCTGCAACATTTCAAAGATGCATGACCGCTATCTTTCATGACATGACTGAAAATTTCCTTGAAATTTTTATGGATGACTTCTCTATTTTTGGCTCCTCATTTAATGAATGTTTAGAGAATTTGAACTTGGTGTAATTAGATGTGAAGAGAGCAGTTTGGTGTTAAATTGGGAGAAGTGTCATTTTATGGTTCAAGAGGGGATTGTGTTAGGACACAAGGTATCAGAGAATGGAATTGAGGTTGACAAGGCCAAGGTGGAAGTAATCAAAAACCTACCACCACCTTCATCAATAAAAGGAGTTAGAAGTTTCCTAGGGCATGCTGATTTTTATAGGCGTTTTATTAAAGATTTTTCTAAAATTGCTAAAACTTTATCCTCTTTGTTGATGAAAGATGTTGAATTTAATTTTGATTCTACTTGTCTGCATGCATTCGAGATACTCAAGGAAAGCTTGGTGACAGCACCTGTTCTGACTGTCCCTGATTGGGAGTTACCGTTTGAGGTGATGTGCGATGCTAGTGATACAGCTGTTGGTGCGGTGCTGGGTCAAAGGAAGAACAAGGTATTTCATACCATCTACTATGCAAGTAAGACTTTAAATGATGCTCAATTGAATTACGCTACTACTGAAAAGGAATTACTTGCTATAGTATTTGCTTTCGACAAATTTCATTCATACCTTGTTCTGTCTAAAGTAACTGTGTATACAGATCATTCTGCCCTAAAATACTTGCTTGCTAAGAAAGATGCGAAACCTAAGTTAATTATGTGGATTTTATTAGAGGATTTTATGCGCAAGAGTCTCGCTAGGTCGGTCAAAAGTGACCGCCCCAGCGAAACCAGGGACATGCTCGAGGAAGTTTGTGCGAGGACCTCTCGCTAGTGCGGTTAAAATATACCGCCCTAGCGAGAAGCGAGATTCAGGAAGATTTGTTTCCAACTTTTTATGGACTCTTTCCTACACCAAAACCTAAGACACGAGATCGTCGTTTTTGTCAGACTTTTTATCATATTTTTCATCACTTTTCTAGGAGAAGAGGCTAGAGAAAGGAGATTTCGAAGACCTCGAGATTTCCACGCGTCGTGGCCGTCATCCATCGTCATCTTTAGTATTTTCATTATTCAGTATTTTATTTCGTACATTGATTGTTGGTTTTTATCATGAATTTCAGTAGCTAAACTCTAGATTTGTTGGGATTTGAGGGGATCCTACCCCGTACTCGGTGTTTAACATTATTTCTCGACGTTTTTATTAGTGATTTGTTTATGCTATTGTTCGTTCTTGTTTCAATCGAAGCCTAGCTAACTTCCTTTGATTATTTCATATTGTTGATGATTTCGATAGAATAATTAACACTAGAATCAAATAGTATAAACCACGGATTTACAATTTTAGTAGATATACGGAATTGGGTACGTGTCGATAGTGATAGTTCACCCGGATGAAAACTAGTGGATTCCATAGAATGTAATGCAATCTTGAACTGTTAAATAATTGAGGACACTTGAGTACTGCATGTTTATGATTAGTATTAATATAGCTCGACAGAGTATATTAATTAGTCTAGGGAATTCCGTCGAATGCACGAGTAAAAGTCGGGTGTGATTATTTAAACACGAGTGGTAGGTGAACTGCAAATTCCCAACAAATTCATTTCTCAATTGATTTAATCCAAATTAATCATTGCTTTCTTGAATACGTCTTCTTTGCATTTTAATTATCTTAGTTGTTTAATTTACATTAGTTTAATCATCAACTCATTTTATCGTTACTGAAGAAATTTTACTTGAAAATAAAAATAGTGCAACGCACTCTTGTGGAACGATACTCGTATTCACTTACGTTTATTATAAATTGACTATCGTGCACTTGCGATATTTAAATCGAGCTTTCATTTATAAAATAAATTTTGGGACTATTCACTGTGCAAGTTTTGCTCGATCAAGTTTTTGGCGCCATTGCCGGGGACTGTTGATTCACAATTTTTTATTTTTCATTTAAATTCTTTAGTATTATTTATTTGATTGTTATTTGATACTCTCATTGTGTTACAGATTTTTCTTGTGGTGCATGCGAAGATCACTCGAGTTTAAGCTTGAGCCTTTTGACCTCGAGATTGAATGCACAGCTAGACGTCGACTACAGCAGCGAAGAGTGAAGGAAAGAATGGAAGACGATCAACACAGAGAGGAGCCAAGGCGTATACCGATGATGGATTATCCACAGCCGTCTCTTGATGGAGCACGTCCAAGCATCGTTTATTATAACTTGACTATCGTGCACTTGCGATATTTAAATCGAGCTTTCATTTATAAAATAAATTTTGGGACTATTCACTGTGCAAGTTTTGCTCGATCAATATGTTTAATTAATCTAATAATTTAGTTAGTATTTTAAGTAGCCACCTAATTAGCCTTTCACTTTTAATTAGTATTGTGAATGAGTAATTAAGCAAAAATCATTCCCTAATCTATTTGTTGACTCACGCACACACACATGTATAACACAACACACACCACACAATTTCCTATCATCATTTTAAAAGAAAATAGGGTTCTTCGAGATGGTAGCAGCCGCCCCTCCCCTTCCAATTCTCCAGCAAATTTTCTTTAATTTCATTGCAAGAAAATAGTGCCACGATCGTCCCGGATCAACCTCACTTCTATCTCCGCTTCGGTGTCGTCGTTCTATAACGTTTAAGATTCATAAGGCACGTATATTCTGTTCTTTCTGCATCGATCTTGTCATATTATGTGTTGTGTTATTTTTATGCGTAAAAATTCATGTGTGACATTCGTCGTTTGAGCGGAAAATGGTTTGAATGCGTTTTGAAATACTTTTTAGATTTGAAAACTCGTAACTTACTGTTCTATTGACAACTGCGATTTTTTCGTCGGGATTTTGAGAAAACTTTCAACTAAAAAATTGTAAAACTTTTTGATGCCTTCGATTTGATATAAAATTCGAGATTTTTGGATGAAAATTGAGTGAGTTATGGAGTTTTTTGTGGGACTGCTCAAACTGCGTTTTCAGAAAATTATGTATTGATGTGTTCTTGAGATTTTTTGGTTGCAGGCTTCGTTGGGGATCGACGGGTGATCGTAGCTGCATCTTGGTATGCTTAGTATGATGTTGGGTTGTTATTTGATAGGCCGTTTAGTATCGATAGGCACTCGACCTCATTAAAGCCGTAGGAAACGTTTCGGTGTCAATTGCCACGTTTCTTTGAATTGTATGTGTCGTAGGGTGAACATCGTTGCTTTGGGTGTTTGTACCATTTTGGTTTGATGGCATGCTAGGATGGGTCTCGAGGTGTCGATTCATGGTCCGTACAATTGAGTCTAGATTGATAAGTATTGCATGTATTGAAATTTCGTGAGTTTGCACTGTCTGCAGGTACACGGACCTTGGCACGGGGTCCGTGCCTTCATTTTCTCCTTGGAGCATTTTTACCGAGACTACACGGACCCATGCACGGGTTCCGTGCCTTTTTATCCTTCAAAGTTTATTTTTACCGAGTCTACACGGACCCGGAGCCGGACCAGGGCACGGAGTCCGTGTACTTTCCTTTTGTTGGTACATTCTTTGCGCACACACACGGACCCATACACGGACCCGGACCCGAGGTCCGTGTACTTCATGTTTTGGGAAAATTTTATAGTACGCTTTGAGGTTTGATGTCATGGTTTAGTACAATGATATACAAAGTCGAGTCATGGGAATTTTAGAACGTCCTAAGGAATGGAATGAACTCGTAAGCGAGCATGATTACCTACGTCTAAGTATGCAAGTTAAACATGTCAATTCATGATCAGTATGTGCAGCTACGGCCCCGATCGAAGTCCAACGAATCCCTCAACGCCAAGTAAGTATGTTGACGTGCAAGAAAATATTTTAAGTTTTTGAGGTATGCTAAATGTCTTGTGACCAAATTATGAATGGGTTTGGAAGTCGGTGAACGTGGCCGAGGACCTCTCCACCAAGTTAAATTATGAACGGGTTAGATCGTGGTTGGAAAGCGTTAAATTATGAACGGGGACCAACCAGCCCGTTAAATTATGAACGGGGATTTATATGTGGCAGTGGATACGTCCCTGTCAGCCTAGTACTGTGGTTTGTCTGATCAGGCATTTATTATGTATGGGTCACTTGCTTTGGAACATCCTCTACGCAAAATGATGAAGTTAAGTATGTTCAAGTATGCAAGCACGTTTAAGAGAAGCTCACGGCACGTCTAAGTATGTATGTACGTACGTTCAAGTTTTGATACGCAAGTTTAAGTTAAGTATGTATGGCCTATTTTGAAGTTGCATGTGATTTTATTATGTACTACTCGTTACTACCAGTTTATACGTGTTGAGTGTTTAGACTCACTAGACTTGATCGATGCAGGTGAGTATGTTTATGAGGAGACAGGAGGCGGTGACCAAGGGGCAGGCTTGGACTGAGCGGAAGGCTAAACCCGAGGATCGCAACGCTTACGTTTTATGCAAAGTTTCAAAATACTCTGATTTTTAAATATCTGGATGCGAAATATTTTGAGACAGTTTCTTTTAGCAAAAATTTTAATGGTGACGGATGATTTTGAGATTTATTTTATGAATGTTGAGTGAGGACCGTATGGATGTTTACATTTAAGAAATTTTTTAATTTTTCCGCAAATTTTAAGTAGTAGAAGTACGGTTCGTTACAGTTACCTCAACTGGTACCAGGATTGCTGCCAAGATCTATATAAGTCCAGGAGGTCTTGGGTTCTAATCCTGGGGAGGTAAAACCTCCAGTGCCTGGGCTGGAGAAGTTCTATGAGTAATGAGTAATGGGATAACCGTGAGGGGACTTAAGCCCAATCGGGAACAACCCATGTGCATTGCAAAAAAAAGGATCTAGCAAAGAGATTCCAGCAAGCTTGGGTCTAGTAAGAATCTAGCAAGCTTGAGTCTTGTTAACACTAATATATGATCAGATACTTTACAGGGCATCAGCATCATCAATCAACCAGCACTCTCTAATTGCATTAGAAAGCCTCTGGAAAAGATCGATGCTACATCTCAGACTAAATGGAAGCAACAAATCTTTTTGATTGTTGACATTACAACTCCAGGAGTTTGATCCAAGGATCATTACGTAAAGAATGACATCTTCAAAGTTCCTTTTGAACATTTTTGCTTCGGCTCCTGGATCAGACTCTAACTCTTCTTTAACTTGAGCTTTCATTTTAGATTATGAATGTTTAACCTTGTTTAAGTTTTGCAGGCATTTATAGTAATCTTTGGAAGAAACAAAGACTCTTGCGACTGTTCATTTTCAACGGTTCAGATTGAGAGATTGCCAAGAGTCGCTTAGTGTTTAATATCCACTTATTAGTTGTATTTACTGAGGGGGAACAGTATCTTAGTCAGACTAAGATTTTTATAATTTTTTTATTTGAAAACAGATAGAGTATTTGTCTTTTCGATAAAACAACGAGTCTGCTGGTTCTGTCACAGTGCTCAAATATTTCAGCACTCTGAAACTTCCAGCAGACGTTATCATAAAACGACAAATCTTCTTCTGATTATTTTTAGTAACCGTCTGGACAGTCCGCCTGTTTCAAATTTTTAAAAATCATTCGCGTCTCTGACAAACTCTGCAAGTCTTTTCAAACATTCAACCATAAACATACTGACACGTGTCCTTATGTTTACTTGACGGCTGTACATTCATTTTAAAATATCACCTTCTCACTTTTCACTTTTACCGTTTCAAAACTGTTGATACTCAGCTACTGCTTTCTCTTAATAATTTTCTATCTACTGCAAATTTTATCTGATCTTTTCATCGTACAGAAATGGCCGGAGCATACACTCTTAATGCATATCAAGTCAACTTTGCTTCAGTTCTCAATGTCAAAGATGAGAACCTTGTTAAAATGTTTCAAGTCCTTGAGAAATCAGGACTTCGAAACTTCTTGGAAGCACCAGCTGTGATATACAAAAATGCTCTTCTGGATTTCTACGCTAAGGCAACTGTGCATGAAGGAAAGATCGTTCACTCTCAAGGAGATGCATCTATCTCCATTGATTCCGCACTTTTGGGAGCAACCTTCCTCATCCCACTTTCAGGTATTTCTGAACTATCTGATATTTCTAAGCTAGAAATGTCTATTGCTCTCAGCACTTTCTCAGCCACTGGAGAAGAATTGTCTCCTTCTTGCCACAAAAAGTTACTCAAAATGGAATATCAAATTATGGCTGATATTGTGACGAAAGCTATTGTTGCGACTTTGATTGTTGCACTCCCAAGAGCAGGTTGTCCACAAGTAGTATAATTCGGTGAGTCCGAATATCGTATCCACAGGGAAGCTAAGGTAATTACAAGTCCACTACAATGTCTTTTTGTTTTTGTTTTTGTTTCTTTTTAATTTTAATTGAATCTTTAATGGGTAAATTTTAATTGTTCAAATTTAAATTTAAGTAGTTGAGATTAAAGGATCCACTCTTGGTATTTTAATAAAGTTAACATTAACGAACAATATTGAAATCCACTTAATAAAATGGTTCCAATATATTAAATAATCATATTTATATTATGTTATAAATTATAATCTTATAAGTACATAATATATACCAAAACTTATAAATGTGGTCAAGTATTTATTGTGCTATATATATTTGTAAACACTAAATCAAGGTTCCCACTTTAAATGGTTGGTAAAACCAAACAAACATTTAAATGGTACCAATAAATTAATACTATAATATATTCATATATAATAAATCAAGGAATCCAAGTTAAATGGTTGGTAAAACCAAACTAACATTTAAATGGTTCCAAGAATTTAATATTATAATATATTTATATATAATAACTCAAGGCATCCATTTTAAATGGTTGGTAATACCAAACTAACATTTAAATGGTTCCAAGAATTTAGTGTAACATATAGCAACAATAAATCAAAACTCCCACTTATAAGTAGGGTATAAAAATGCTTAAAGAAATAAATATAACATAAACAATAAATAATGATTAAATAATATAAAACATAGATTCTTACCTTATAATAACCTTATTATCATGCCAAGAGCTTCACCTTATCATCTCAACTTTAGGAAGTTAGCTATTCATTATTCAAAGTGTAAAACTTTGAATATGAAATTAACATGCTAATTATATTTAAATGAAGAAATAAAAGAAAAATATAGAGAGAAATATTATGAACTCAAAGATTTGTTCATAGAATGAGGGATATCTCAATACATTACAATGCACCCCTATTTATAGCCAAATTTGGGGAGACAACCACAAATAAAATATTATTTTTTACACATAAGTCTTCATTGGTGTTCCAAGAAATTAATATTATATTGCACATCACTTTTGACAAGCATCTTCTCCGAATTTTCTTCTTCACATAAAATGAAACATGTGGATAATTGAGTTGTCTAGTTGTGGTATTTTTTTCAGAATATTTGACCAAGTAGTTTGAGAGATATGGTCAAAATACTAGAGCATGGTAAAACTGCCACTCCTTCGGTAACTTTAATTGTTGCTTAATTTGATCCCAATTGTGAGAGGATTTTTATCTCATGCTTGCCACCAATATTGTAGATATTAACATCAACTTTCTACAGGTCCAAGAATCATCTTAATCCCATTTGCAACGCCAAGGTTATTCTTGTTTTATCGAACCTGTAAAAATAGTAAAAACTTATAATTACACAACAACTTATATTTTATACAATTTATTATAAAACATATAATATTTAAAAATTTAATAAAACAAAAACTATATATTTATATTATAAAACATTTAATTAATGTACAATTTTTATGTTTATCACACCTCCCAACCAGCTTATTGCTAGTCCCTAGCAATTTAAGCGTTAATAGCAATACAAAACATATTGATTAATTTAAATAGAAATGTAATCAGAACTATCTAAGTGTTTAAATAAAATTTGAAAACTGTCAAAGTTATATCAAGATCATCATAATTATAATTTATGAAATAATTTGAGATGATTAATTCAAAGCTTATTTTAGGTAGTTAAATGTACACGGCCTTCAGAAATTCCTAGTAAGAGTCTCAACTCCATATCCTCACAGGTTAATAAATGTTTCAATTTATGGCAACGATTTCTCTCATGGAGTTGGAATACAGATAAATGCTCAGAAAAATGGTTTACAGAATGCAGACAGACAAACGAGCCAAACTAATCAAAAGATAGAAAATCAATTGATTTAAAATCCAGTTGTTCTTATTATATTTTTTTTTCCTGATTTTTTTTTTTTTTTTTTTTACATCATGGAATCAGACTAAGTTTATGCTTTTTGACCACATATTTATTTAATTTGTACAATGTATTTCTCTCTTTCTTTTTTTATTTTTTTTTTTTATTTTTTTATTCTTATGAGAGAAAAATGGGTCGCAGCATATAACTTAAAAATTACATAGATCTTCAACATCTTTCTTTTTGTATTTTTCTTTTTTTTTTCTTTTTTTTTTCAGGAAATATATATATTTTTTTTTTTCAAAATAAGAACTCAAGATCTAAACAATAGATAGTCTCTCTCATGATCAATAAAGGCTCGAAAGCTGTTTTCTCAGTCCTCTCCACTCACTCACAAAATATGTGTGAGTTCAAAAATTTTAGGCACTCTTATAAGGTATATCTTGGGCCATATACTTTACTACCTAATTTTATCACAATGGTTAATCACTCAAAAAGATTTCATAAATCATATTTTTATATTGATCAGAATATTAAAAATGACCTTTTTTCAAATAAAATTTAAACATTCTTAAATAGATTAATGCATGTTCTAATTTAAATCTTTCAAATATGTAATGTATGACATTTTTGCAAAAAATTACTAAGGTACAAACAATAAACATGGTTTTATTTTAAAATAATATTTAATTTTTTTTTAAATTTGTTTTTTTTTTTTTTATATGTGTTCTCCCCCCAATCAGAATATGACATTGTCCCTAATGTCAAAATAGCTATTAATAAAGAGTACATAATGAAAGAGATATCACCTGGAACTTTATTGAAGATAACAAACTGAAACAAACGCAAACCAATCCACGACTTTTGAATCAATGATCCAACTTCCTTTTCTTACTGCTTGATTGCGACCAATTGATCTTTGTTATCATCGGATCAGGCTTATGAACAAAAGCTTCCAAATCATCAATTAATTGATCGGCAGTCGAAGCACAGATGAGCATCCGTCGTGAATTTTAATTTTCCTCTGGTTTTATGTCCAGAAACGGCTTCAACGCCTTCTATGAGTCGAGGATATGCTTCCCATCCAATTTTCTTATAAATTGGCAAACAGGGTCTTTTTTAGTCAGATTCCCAAGACTATGACGCTCATCTTGAAATTGTTTCCATAAACGGAGAAGTTCAATATGCACATGTCCACTAGAATGCGTCTCAAGAGTCAATAAGATGTTATCTAAAGACTCCTTACTCAGCCCATTCTTAATGAAATCAATTTTATCTTCTCTGTTATTGGA
Source organism: Primulina eburnea (assembly GCF_022965805.1). Taxonomy (NCBI): domain Eukaryota; kingdom Viridiplantae; phylum Streptophyta; class Magnoliopsida; order Lamiales; family Gesneriaceae; genus Primulina; species Primulina eburnea. Next base: position 32,824,547 of record NC_133102.1, read on the forward strand.
AACACATCCCAAAGATCTGCATCGTTTGTCACAAGTCCATCTTGCACACTTATGACAAACCCCTAAACTTTTGGCCCTTCGTTTTTTCGCATAAGTGCTTTTTCCTAATCCAGGCAAATACCGAATAAGCAATGATTGTGGAACTTCTCCTCCTAATCGGACCTTAGCTTCTATTACAAGACGAATATCTTCTGGAATTCCTTTTTGCATTAGTAATCTCAATCTTTCACACCTTCCTGCATAAATTTTTCTTAGAACATTTTCAGAAACAGAGGGAAAATATTTACAAATTTTTGAGAGAATTTCATCCATTTTGAAAAGAAAAGAAATGATTTTTTTTTTTAAATTTTTGTATCAGCAATTGTGGGAAACTGATTTAACCGACTATGAGAGTCACGGAGTACCGTTATCCGCCATTTAACCGGGAAAATAAAAAGATTAAGAAAACCTGAAATAAAAACAAACAATAATCAAATGCAACACAAAAAAAAAAAAAAAATCAAGGATCAGAAAGGGAAATAAACTCTTCTTGAAAGATTTCATTTTCCAAAAATGGTTTAAGCCTTTGTCCATTCACTTTAAAAACATCACCATTTTTAGGATTTTCAATATCCACAGCTCCATAAGGATACACATGCTTTATAACATATGGGCCTGTCCATCTTGATCGTAATTTTCCTGGGAATATGTGAAGTCGAGAATTATAAAGCAAAACTTTTTTACCAATCTCAAAAGATTTTCTAAGAATTGTTTTATCATGAAATGATTTGATTTTTGCTTTATAAATCCTTGAATTCTCATACGCATCATTTCTGAGTTCATCAAGTTCATTAAGTTGCAATTTACGCAATTTGTTGGCATCATCCATGCTTGAATTTAAAGTTTTTATCGCCCAATAAGCTTTATGTTCCAATTCCACAGGCAAATGACAATGTTTTCCATAAACCAACCTATAGGGAGACATATTCAATGATGTTTTAAAAGCTGTTCGATATGCCCACAGTGCATCATTAAGTCGCAGAGACCAGTCTTTTCTATTTGAGTTAACAGTTTTTTCCAAAATTTGCTTTATCTCCCTATTAGCTAATTCAACTTGTCCATTTGTTTGAGGATGATAAGGAGTTGTTACTTTGTGAATAATACCATATTTTTTCATTAATGAAGCAAATGGTTTATTAACAAAGTGAGTTCCCCCATCACTTATCATAGCTCGAGGAATTCCGAATCTACTAAAAATATTTTCTTTCAAAAATTTGATGACGATTTTATGATCATTTGTTCGACATGGAATTGCCTCTATCCATTTGGAAACATAATCAACTGCAACTAAAATATACAAGTATCCAAACGACGGTGGAAAAGGTCCCATAAAATCTATTCCCCAACAATCAAATATTTCAATTTCAATGATAGGATTCAAAGGCATCATGTTTCTTTTTGAAATCGCACCCAATTTTTGACAATTTTCACAGATCTTGCAGATTTCGTGGGTGTCTTTAAACAAAGTGGGCCAATAAAATCCACACTGCAAGATTTTTGCAGCTGTTTTCTTTGAAGAAAAATGTCCCCCGCATGCTTCTGAATGACAAAATTTAATGACACTACTTACCTCATTGTCGGGTATGCAACGTCGAAAAATTTGATCCGGACAATACTTGAACAGATACGGATCATCCCAATAAAAGTTTTTTACCTCATTCAAAAATTTTCTTTTATCTTGGGAACTCCATTGCGGTGGCATTTTTCCTGTCACAAGAAAATTTACTATGTTAGCAAACCAAGGTGTAGTAGTAACTGAAAATAGATGTTCATCAGGAAAATTATCGTTAATTGGTGTCATTTCAAAAGATGATCCTGTTACTAGTCTCGATAAATGATCGGCTACGACATTCTCGGTTCCTTTTTTATCTTTGATTACAATGTCAAATTCTTGGAGCAACAAAATCCATCGTATCAGTCGTGGCTTTGCATCCTGTTTGGTCAACAAATATCTAATAGCAGAATGATCAGTAAACACGATAGTTGTTGATCCAATCAAATAAGAACGAAATTTATCTAATGCAAATATTACAGCAAGTAGCTCTTTTTCAGTTGTGGAGTAATTCATTTGAGCATTGTTTAAAGTTCTACTTGCATAATATATCACATAAGGCTTACCGTTTCTTCTTTGACCCAATACTGCACCGACTGCATAATCACTCGCATCGCACATGATTTCAAATGGTAAAGACCAATCAGGAGGTTGCATGATAGGAGCTGATGTTAAATGTCGAATGATTTTATCAAAAGCATTTTGACATTCTTGAGTCCACTCAAATGCACTGTCTTTTGTTAAGAGGTTACAAATGGGTTTAGAGATTAAACTAAAGTCCTTTATAAACCTCCTATAAAATCCAGCATGTCCCAAAAATGAGCGAATTTCTTTAATGGTTTTTGGAGGGGGTAAATTGGCAATGACATCAACTTTTGCTTTATCGACTTCAATTCCATGAGATGACACGACATGTCCCAAAACAATTCCAGAAGTAATCATGTAATGACATTTTTCCCAATTTAAAATAAGACCTTTTTCCTCGCATCTTTTTAAAACTTTTTCCAAATTTTCAAGACAATTATCAAATGTATTCCCAAAAACAGTTAAATCATCCATAAAAATTTCCAAACAATTTTCAACCATGTCGCAGAAAATGCTTAGCATACATCTTTGAAATGTTGCTGGGGCATTGCATAAACCAAATGGCATCCTTCTGAATGCAAATGTTCCAAAAGGACATGTGAATGTAGTTTTTTCTTGATCTTCGAGTGCAATGGGAATTTGATAATAGCCTGAATATCCGTCAAGAAAACAGTAGTAGGGATGACCTGCTACTCTTTCTAAAATTTGATCCAAAAATGGTAATGGAAAATGATCTTTTCTAGTGGCGTCATTTAATTTTCTATAATCAATACACATCCGCCAACTAGATGGGACTCGACTTGTTAACAATTCACCTTTTTCATTTTTTATCACTGTGATGCCAGATTTTTTTGGAACTACTTGTGTTGGGCTTACCCACTTACTATCAGAAATAGGGTAGATAATTCCAACATCAAGTAGTTTGAGAACTTCAGTTTTCACAACATCTTTCATGTGTGGATTTAATCTCCTTTGTGGTTGTTGAGATGTTTTTGCATTTTCTTCTAAGTGAATTTTGTGTGTGCAAATTAGTGGATTAATGCCCTTAAGATCTTTTAGTGTCCAACCAATTGCATTTTTATGTCTTTTAAGCATATCAACTAATTTACCTTCTTGATTACTTGAGAGTTTGGAAGAAATTACCACCGGATATGTTTCATCTTCTCCAAGAAATGCATACTTCAATTCTTCTGGCAAGGGTTTTAACTCCAATACTGGTGGTTCGTCTTTGTTCTCATATTTTTCATCAAATTCTTTCTCTGATCCTGGTAACGAGTGATACCTGAAAAAATCGTCAAGATCAATTTCAATATTTTCTTTAACAGTTTCAATTGAACAAATATCTAATTGATCACGAGTACTCCCTTCTTGAATGTTTTCTTCCACAAGAGTTTCAATAAGATTTTCATCTTCACTTTCATCTCCTTTGTCATGTGGTTGCTTACAAAGATTAAAAACATTGAGCTCCAAGGTCATGTTACCAAATGACAACTTCATTATTCCATTCCTGCAATTTATAAGAGCATTAGAAGTTGCTAAAAATGGACGACCTAAAATTACAGGAATTGCATTACAAGCTTCAATAGGTTGTGTATCTAAAACTATGAAATCGACAGGATATACAAAGTTATCAACTTGGACCAACACGTCTTCTACCATACCTCTTGGCACTTTAACAGATCTATCAGCAAGTAAAAGTGTTACCGAAGTAGGTTTTAACTCGCCTAGATTGAGTTCTTGATAAACTGAATATGGAAGTAAATTCACACTAGCTCCAAGGTCAAGCAAGGCTTTTTAATCTTTCGTTCTCCAATAATACACGAAATAGTAGGACAACCAGGGTCTTTGTATTTCAAAGCATTATTATTTTGAATGATTGCACTTACTTGTTCGGCTAAAAATGCTTTCTTTTTCACATTCAATTTTCTTTTCACAGTGCACAAGTCTTTCAAAAATTTGGCATATGATGGTACCTGTTTTATTGCATCTAATAAAGGAATATTAACTTTTACTTGTTTAAAAATATCATATATATCAGAATTCAAATTTGATTTTTTTGTATTTTTCAATGCATGAGGGAATGGTGGTGACACTGTCTGTTGAACCTCCTCTTCGCAAGTTATGGGTTCCACTTCCTTACCCTTTGGAGTTGATTTATCATCATCTTCACAAGGTTCAAGAATGGATTTTTCCACAACCTTACCACTTCGAAGGGTAATAACAGATTTTACCTGATCCATCGGTTGAGTTCCAGAAGTTCCAATTTGTGTATGATGATCCTTGGGATTAGGCAGAGGTTGTGAAGGAAATTTACCTTTTTCATGAACATTAAGTGCAGATGCAAATTTAGCAAGAGTATCTTTCAAGTCTGTCATGGTTTGAGCAGTTTGAGTATTGATAGACTCTTGCTTTGCAATGAAAGAATTCAATGTATCTTCCAAATTTCTTTTCGGCGGAGGAACATAAGGTGCATAATTTTGAAAATTTTGTTGATTTTGAAAATGTGGTTGCGGAAATTGTGCAGCATTATCATTCCTCCAACTAAAATTTGGATGATTTCGCCAACCTGGATTGTAATTTTGAGAAAATGGTTCAAAATTTGGCCTTTTGAAATTGTTCAAAACATTGGCTTGCTCATGGAGACATTCTTTAAAAGAGGGCAAAGTGGGACAATCTTTTGTAAAATGATCACTTGTATCACAGATGTGACACACAATTTCTTGAACAGATTTTAATTGACCATTCTTTTTCAATTCAAGTGCCTCAACTTTTCTTGCCAAAGAGGTAAATCTAGCTTGAAGATCATGTTCATCTTTGAGGGTGTACATACCTCCACCAGATGTAGGAGATTGAATCTTGTTTGATGGTTCGATTGTACCTATAGTGTCCCAATTTTGAGCATTTTCAGCTAATGAATCGAGATACTCAATTGCCTCGTTCGGATCTTTATCTTCAAATGTTCCATTACACATAAATTCAACCATTTGCCTATCTTTAGGTGTTAAGCCTTCATAAAATTGAGAAACAACTCTCCAAATTTCAAAACCATGATGTGGACAAAGATTAAGCAATTCTTTGTATCTATCCCAACACTGATAAAAAGTTTCTCCTTGTTTTTGAGTGAAAGTGATGATTTGCCTTTTGAAAGAATTTGTTCTATGAGATGGAAAAAACTTTTTCAAAAATTGTTGTTGCAATTCATCCCAAGTTCGAATGGATCCCGATCTAAGATTTTGTAGCCAAGTTTTAGCTTTATCTTTTAAAGAAAAAGGAAAAAGCTTAAGGCGAATGGTGTTCATGCTACAATTTAGATCATTATATGTGTTGCACACTTCTTCAAACTCTCGTAAATGCATGTATGGATTTTCAGAATCTAAGCCATGAAAGTTGGGTAAAAGTTGGATAATACCAGGCTTAAAATTGAAATGAGATGCATCAGGGGGAAAAACTAGACATGAAGGTGCACTAGTACGTGTAGGATTCATGTGATCTCTAAGTGTTCTTCGTCTATCATGATCATGTTGAGATTGAATTTCATCTTCATTTTCTTGGATGGGTTCTTCCGCCATGTTTTGTAAAAATAAAGGGTTATTTCGAATGAGTCGACCACTAAGTGTACGTGACCAAATGCTCATGCAAATGCAAAACAAAAAGAAAAAAAAAAAAACACACAAAAGCAATAAAAAGAAAAATAAACTTTAAACAATATTAAATAGACTTGAAATTAAATTATACTTCCCCGGCAACGGCGCCAAAAACTTGTTGCGACTTTGATTGTTGCACTCCCAAGAGCAGGTTGTCCACAAGTAGTATAATTCGGTGAGTCCGAATATCGTATCCACAGGGAAGCTAAGGTAATTACAAGTCCACTACAATGTCTTTTTGTTTTTGTTTTTGTTTCTTTTTAATTTTAATTGAATCTTTAACGGGTAAATTTTAATTGTTCAAATTTAAATTTAAGTAGTTGAGATTAAAGGATCCACTCTTGGTATTTTAATAAAGTTAACATTAACGAACAATATTGAAATCCACTTAATAAAATGGTTCCAATATATTAAATAATCATATTTATATTATGTTATAAATTATAATCTTATAAGTACATAATATATACCAAAACTTATAAATGTGGTCAAGTATTTATTGTGCTATATATATTTGTAAACACTAAATCAAGGTTCCCACTTTAAATGGTTGGTAAAACCAAACAAACATTTAAATGGTACCAATAAATTAATACTATAATATATTCATATATAATAAATCAAGGAATCCAAGTTAAATGGTTGGTAAAACCAAACTAACATTTAAATGGTTCCAAGAATTTAATATTATAATATATTTATATATAATAACTCAAGGCATCCATTTTAAATGGTTGGTAATACCAAACTAACATTTAAATGGTTCCAAGAATTTAGTGTAACATATAGCAACAATAAATCAAAACTCCCACTTATAAGTAGGGTATAAAAATGCTTAAAGAAATAAATATAACATAAACAATAAATAATGATTAAATAATATAAAACATAGATTCTTACCTTATAATAACCTTATTATCATGCCAAGAGCTTCACCTTATCATCTCAACTTTAGGAAGTTAGCTATTCATTATTCAAAGTGTAAAACTTTGAATATGAAATTAACATGCTAATTATATTTAAATGAAGAAATAAAAGAAAAATATAGAGAGAAATATTATGAACTCAAAGATTTGTTCATAGAATGAGGGATATCTCAATACATTACAATGCACCCCTATTTATAGCCAAATTTGGGGAGACAACCACAAATAAAATATTATTTTTTACACATAAGTCTTCATTGGTGTTCCAAGAAATTAATATTATATTGCACATCACTTTTGACAAGCATCTTCTCCGAATTTTCTTCTTCACATAAAATGAAACATGTGGATAATTGAGTTGTCTAGTTGTGGTATTTTTTTCAGAATATTTGACCAAGTAGTTTGAGAGATATGGTCAAAATACTAGAGCATGGTAAAACTGCCACTCCTTCGGTAACTTTAATTGTTGCTTAATTTGATCCCAATTGTGAGAGGATTTTTATCTCATGCTTGCCACCAATATTGTAGATATTAACATCAACTTTCTACAGGTCCAAGAATCATCTTAATCCCATTTGCAACGCCAAGGTTATTCTTGTTTTATCGAACCTGTAAAAATAGTAAAAACTTATAATTACACAACAACTTATATTTTATACAATTTATTATAAAACATATAATATTTAAAAATTTAATAAAACAAAAACTATATATTTATATTATAAAACATTTAATTAATGTACAATTTTTATGTTTATCAGCTATATTAGTCAAAGCTGGCACGATTGACAAGTTAACAAAGGAGAAAGTTTAAGTGATGACTGCCATCACTAAGGGAACTAAAGTGTATTGGAGTCATTTCATATTCCGAATCATGAAAGACATGGTCACCAAGAAAAGTTCTGGATTTGCTGTTCAGATCATCACAATGCTAAAAGATGCTGGTTTCGCTTCTACAAGTGAACAGGATGCTGTTTCAGTAACAATGATTGATGCTGAGAATGTACTCGCTTTGAGGCCCAAGCCAACCGTGGCTGAATTTGATGTCTTGAAAAAGGAGATTGGAGAGACTCTTTCTGAGGCTCTGAAACCTCAACGAAAGATTAAAAGGAAAAGAGTGATCGTCTCTACTGATTCTGATAAAACAGTATCAGAAGAGTCTGCTGCTGATGTTCAACCATCCCTCCCAACTCCAATAAAAAAGAAAGCACGGAATGTTCTTAAAATCAAGAAGACATCAGCAATTTCTGAAATTGAGAAAGTTCCAATTAGACAGGTGTTTCCAGAAGTGGTTCCATCTGCACGATCCACTGCTCCTAGTTCAGCGCAAGCTGCTGCATCTATTCCAGCAACATCTACTGCTTCTACTTTCAGACCAATGTCTGGAATAGTGATTCGAGAACCAACCATGGGGTCTTCTGCATTTCGACCCATTTTGCCTATTTCATCAACCGACAAAGGCAAAAGAAAGATGGTTGAAGAACCATGACTTTTTGGTCTCAGAACAACTTTGACCACAGGTGTTGATCTTCATTTGGCAGAAATAGAAAGCTCTGCCAATGATGACATGAATTTCTTTGACGAGTGGCACAAGGTCCGAATTTTTCATTCTTTTGCTTACTTCAAGAAGAAAGGATCCTATGGGAAAATAATGAACGCTGAGAAGAGGGTCTTTCAGCATGCCAAAACAGAAAATGTAATCGAGGCCTTGCGAGAAGAAGCTACATTCTTAAACAGCTGAAATGTCAGAAGTTGGAATCGGTTATGAAAATTCTTAAATCAAATTTTGATCCTACAATTCCTACTGCTGTTCAGGATCAAAACGTCATTCTGATTCTAACTGACAAATTGAAACAGATGAGTGAGCAACTTTTTGATCAAGAAAAGGGCTTTGGCGAGCCAATTGAATATCAAGTCGGCCTTGTTCCAGACTTTCCACAGATCCAGACAGTTGAGGAACGGACTACAGCTTCACCAAAAGCTTCTGTTCTCAGTACTCCTGTATCACCAACAAGACCTATTCAGTCATCATCTCTTTTATCTGTGCATGAACTGGCTTCAGTTGAAGAAGTCATTGAGTCAATTGTTCCCACGTCCCCTACTACTCAGGAAGCAGTTCCAGCTACTTCATTGCCACCATCACCCTCTCCAACCGCAGAACAACATATGGCAGAATCAGATGCTATATCTCTTTTGCCAAATCTAGAGAACTTTTCTGCTGCTCATCAAGCAGAAATGAAAGCTCTTTTGGATCAGCAATTTGAACCCATAACTGCAGAACAATCAGCTTCACCTACTGCCATTGTTCCAACAGAAGAGAACTTGGTCTCCGACTTGGTTGCTCCTGATAAAGAGATTGTTCCTACAATAATTACTGCTGAACCACCTGTCTCTGCTATTCCAGATGAAAGCTCTGCTGACCCTGGTCCTTCTACTGCTGTGATGGATACCATTTCCCTCAACACCAATCAAGTCTCTACTGCGCTGATTGTCACTGATCCTGTTCAAACTCACACGAACACTCGCGTTGTTGAGATAAGACAATGCTTGCTTGAGCGAACCCCCTCACCTGAATCAGAAACATTCAATTTGGAGTTTCAGATTGACGTTCTGCAAAGGAGCTCAATAACATGTCTGATTTAGTCAAGCGAATGTCCTATGAGAGCTTATCAGAATCTAGTGGTGCTCAGTCCTTCAGAGATCTAATGAGCAAAGAAATATATAACACGACGGAATCCATGGAGAAAATGTATGCTGAAACCATTGTTTTCAGACAAGTTGTAACAAGAAATAATAGTCACATCGTGCTTGCTCAAACTGACATACTAAATCGACTCACCGAGCATGGTGATCTCATTCGATCATTTTCCACCTCCATGGAAGTAATGGATGCCAAGATTGATTCTCAAACTCAATCTCTCACTACTCTCAATGACCGTATTTCTACTCAAGCTCCGTATCTGGAGATGTTAACCAATGGCATTCAAAACTTGTCTGGAAGAATGGATGATCTTATGGCCCATGTGATTGCCGCTGATGCCAAAAAGGGGAAGAAAAACGAAGAGATCCATCTGAAGCAGAACCAAGAAAATCAGAAGCTGAACCTTCAGATATAAGATTTCAGGATCCTCAAGATGAAGAAGTCATTTCCAGGGACATTTGAACTGATTGACAATTTACTGTGTTAATTTCATTGATATTATCCTTTTGCTAACTGATTATCTGTTATTTAACGCTTTCCTACTGTTTAGGTTTTGGCATCACCACAAAGGGGGAAATTGATAGACATGAATTAATTGTGGCGATGAAAATAAAAACCAGCAAACCAACAGCACTCTTTAAGAAAATCAGAAGCTACTGTTCTAGTAAAACAAAAGCAGTAGAAAGGATAGAAAAACAGAATCAGTAGAAGATGTTGCCTTATGTGACTACTTTAAAGGTTACTATTAAAGTTACCAAGTACTAGTATTAATTGCAGCATTAATTATTATACGGAGTGGAGTCATTTAATTCACTTTACCGAGTTTTGTATAAAACAGGTGTAATGCCCAGAACACTGATTGATCATTCTGAATTGATAGATATATTATGAATAATGTACATGGAAATAAGAAGTAAGGAATGAAGAAGTTTGGCTTGAAATATTGAATTCTAGAAATTTAATTCGAAGCCATATCGCCCCTGCAGTCTAGAACACCATCGCACCCGCGGTGCATGACAGGAAATAAGATTTTTATTCGAAGCAGGACCGCACCTGCGGTAGTTACATGACCGCACCCGCGGTCGATGCATTATGGAAAATAAAAATTCTGCCGAAGCCATAGCGCACCCGCGCTCCTAGCGTTACCGCACCCGCGGTCATACTTCCGAGAAATCCACCTTTGTTCTTATGTTGACACATGGCCTGAGGTATAAATACTTAGTGCTGATTCACCCTTTCATCGTTTCAGAACTGAGAATCGAGAGACTCTATTAGAATTCCTCAAGTTTCCTTCAAGGGTTGAGGTAAGATATTTTAAGATTTAGCCATCCGAATTTAGTTTCGATTTCGGTTTTGAACTCCTTGTATCAAGGGCTTCAAAAGGGTATATGTTTTGTCAAATTCCAGCATGTTTTGATTCATATGTGTTGGGAGAATTATGATTTAAGTTAAGAAATATGTTCTTATGATTACAAGGATGGTAGATTTGAAACCGGAACGAAGAAATGATATCGTATGCAATTCCTATGAATTTCAGCATGGTTTATGAATAGTTGGAGCATAATTGTTGTGTTAGATTGATATTGTGGTGGATTATGAATGAGAATAATTGAGGATTAAGGTGTGTATTGACCGGTATTGAGAATTTACGTCGTTATGCCGTCAAAATCTATACCGAGATTGATTATTGATAGTGTTGGTATTAACTAGAGTTAGTAATTGATCGTGTATTTATTATACATTTCCATTTCAGATTGTTTCACTTCACTTCGACATCGAGACCCCGACATCGATAACGAGTGATCAAGAAAGGTATAGTACATGTTTTGTTTGGGGAATTACGACTCAAAGGAGATCACATTTGAGTTTCCCAACCAAAATCACATACTTGTTTTATTGTTTATATCTAGATATGATTATGATTGTTTATAGATTTGTTTATAGAACTTGTATACAAATCTTGCTATGCTTTGTTTACAGATCATGTGGCATTGCATTAGAATAATTATGCTTGTTTACAGATTGTGTATTCATGCATTAAGATAGGACAGTCTGGAGATCAGGCAGACTACTAGACGTTCGGCGATATCACAGCTTAGGGGAAGATCACCGCCCCTATTGTAGACGCGGATACAGATCAGGCCGAAGTCTAGGAATAAGACGGTCAGCACCTCGATTGGGAGGGTAGGTGACAGACAGTGTCGTCTTATTCACAATGGGATCCCTAGAGTTCTAGTCGAGTCGCGTCTAGACATGATTAGACTCGCATTGCATGATTATATATGAATGACATTCATATTAGCATGTTTCATATTTTAGATTGTTTGAATGCATGTATACATGTTTATACTGGGATTTGTTCTCACCGGTTTTCCGGCTGTTGTTATGTCTGTATGTGTGCATAACAACAGGTGGGGCAGGATCTGGGTCGAGACAGAGATGATCGTGTTAGCGTGGAGATCACGGGCGTAGCAAATGGACCAGTGGTTGTCTTTTATTATGTACTGTCTTTTAATACTGGTTAGTTGAGGACATACAGAATAAGACATGTATTGTGTTTGTATGTTGTAAATTTAATAAAGAACTTATGCTTGTTTAATTACATTTGATTAAGTGTAAAAGCGAAAAATTTGACCCACATTTTAGAATAACGATCCATTTAATCTCAAGAAAAAGAATTAGAGCCCGGGTCCCCACAACAGGATTGATTGTTTTATAGCTTTTCTGTAGGAACTTTTTTTGGTAATAAAGCTGACTCTATCAGAAATCTGAAGACATCTTCTGATCATAAACGTTGAACTCAGTCGCTTATATATACATGGAACAAACCCTTACAAAAAAGAAGAACGCTACGCATAATATCTTTTCAAGGATCAACGCTATTTCACTCAACGAGACAATCTCGAAATTCCTTGATAACTTTGAGTTCAACACAAAGAAAAGTAGCACACGCTTCATAGCAAATATCTGATCTTTTGAAGATCATCTTGTGCTACTGATTCTTGCACTCTTCACAATCTTTTACAACACTTATACTTTATCAGGAAGAGCTTGTAATCTGAAAAGAGTTTTTTCAGAACTTTGTGTATCACGTTCTTTTTGAGTCGAGTAACTAAGAGTTTCAGTAGGCAAAGGTGTAAGTCCTTTTGAAGTGGGTGTGTACAAGAGTTGTACTGTAATATCCAAAGTCTTTTAGTTATACCTTCTGGAAACAGGAGAAGTGGAGACGTAGAAGATTTCATCTTCGAACTTCCATAAACAACTACTGCCTACTGTTATTATTGTCTTTCACTTACTTCATCAGATTGTTTTCCCACCTATAATTGTAATCTAGGTGAAGGTATACGCAACAAGATAAACTATTATCTCTAACAGGATTTTAGTACCTCAAGAAAAGAAAGGAAAAACGAGTAGAGTTTATTCACCCCCCCCTCGAAACTCAACTTCGATCCTCAACACACATTTCGACCCATAATACGTTGCATCAAATTATGGATACACACTTTGAAAACTAACTTAATTATTTGAAATTTATAAATTAAGATTTATTAAAACTCTCCATTTTTTAATTTTTTCGTGGTTTCAAGGTTTGACAATTGCAAAAAATATCGAAAAATGGAGCTTTAAATAATTAAGTTATTTTTTTATTCTTCATTTTTTTTGTATACTGTTATCACAAAAAATTCAAAATTTAAACATGTAACATTTATTTTCTAAAAACTTTTTATTTTTTCATTAATTAATCATTTAGAAACAATCGGACTACTAAATTTAAATTTATAAACACATGAAACATAATTATCTTATTTGAAAAAATAATTCATATCTAAGTTTTTTAAATTTAAATTTTTATCATGGTTATATGTTTTCAACCTAATTATCAAGTTGGCAAGTTGAACTGTTTAGTCGGATCGATTTTAGTTTAGTAAAAACACGAAAAATAATTATATTATTTAATTAAAATTTGATTATCATGTTTGTAAACATCAATAATTTTATTATGATTATATGTTTTTAATCTTTATAATTTTTTTGTATTGTCAACAGAAAATTTGGATTTCAGACCAAGAACATCTCAACGATGTAGCTTAGATGATTCAGTTAAGAAGATGATTTTTACAAGATCAAGATCTCCTTAATGTGATATCATAAATGGTATAATATTTTTGATTCAACCAGATAATATTTTATGTTTTTCATTTCTTTTTAATATTAGTTTGTGCACTAGTGCATTAAGTCAATTGTATGCAAATTTTACTTCTCAAATATTTTCCAACTCATCCACAAAACTTTCAGTGATAATTGACCTAACAAATGATGATGATTTTCATCTCTCTTCTTTTACGACCGATCAAAGAGTGAAAACATCGTTTGGTAAAATGAAGTTTGTTTCTCACTTTAATTCCCAAAAAATAATTTTTTTGTCCTGTTCGTAATCAAATGTGTATTTTTTTCTTTTTTTTTATTTTTTTTGTGTTCGAACTTGTGATAAAATACAAATGAATTTTTTGATCATGTTCCATCGAGAGACATGTCACGGATTATAAAAATATATACAATTAATTTTCTTTTTTGGCATTTTATAAATCTTTTCAATTTATCATAGTAATTAATTTTATTGTATGTGTTAAATTTTATGTATATTTATTTCGTTACACCAATAATTAAAATGGTTTTGCAGCTGACATATCTGTTCCAGTACCTATAAGCTTAACAACCATATCAGAGAATCGACAAAATTGCCATAATCAGTTACAAATTATTTCAGTGCCATCAATCGGTAAGATTATATTTTTTTTGTTTCTATCTATTTGTAAATAATTTTTTTTAAAGTTTTTCATTTTGTTTTTCAAATATCAATTTTTTATTTTACTAATATATGTTTGATTGCTAAACTCTATTCATAGATTATTGGGATATAGGCGATACATCGTACAAATGTGAGTTTTGTAGTGCGATGTTCTGGTATGAAGAGAGGTTGTATCCAAATAATAAATCTCAGAGTCCTAAGTACTCTTTATGTTGTATCCAAGGAAAAATACAACTTTCATTTTTGAAGAAACCACCTCAAATATTATATGATTTATTGTATGGAACGAGCGACAAGAGCAAACACTTCTGTGAAAACATCCGATCATACAATAACATGTTTTGCTTCACGTTGATGGGAGGAAAGATAGATTCATGTCTAAATCAAGGCAGCTCTCCTCCAGTTTTTAAAATTCATGGTCAAAATTATCATTTAATCGGAAGCTTACTTCCATGTCAAGGTGTATCCCCTAAGTTTGCTCAGCTATACATTTACGACACAGAAAATGAAATTTCAAATTGGATTTCTGCTGTCAGGTATATCTACAAAATATATCTATATTACTTTGTCATTTATGAATCAGTTCACACAAACTAAATTAAATTACTTCTCATGATGCACGGTCCATGTGGAGAGGCAAGAAAGAAATCCCCATGCATGTCTGATGGACGTTGCACAAAGAATTTTCCGAAAAAGTTTGTTGAAGTGACATCAATTGATGAGGATGGATACTTAGTCTATAGACGCAGAGATAATGAACGAACATTTTTGAAGAATGGTGTTAATCTAGATAACAGTTTTGTTGTTCCTCATAATCGTTATTTGTTGATTAAGGACGCTCATATTAATGTCGAATGGTGT
Source organism: Primulina eburnea (assembly GCF_022965805.1). Classification (NCBI taxonomy): domain Eukaryota; kingdom Viridiplantae; phylum Streptophyta; class Magnoliopsida; order Lamiales; family Gesneriaceae; genus Primulina; species Primulina eburnea. The sequence continues at coordinate 32,839,665 of NC_133102.1, forward strand.
AACCAATCTTTGTTCAAGTATATTTGTTCAAGTATATTTGTTCCTCATAAGCGATCAAATATTTGTTCAAGTATATAAATAAAGGACATGATCGTGTGATTGCATCATTTTATCAAAGCTCGGATAATGACAATTTTGGAAAAACTGTTGATGAAGTCAATATGTACTATGACTGCAGATACATTTCCCCGTGTGAGGCGGCGTGGAGAATTTTTTGATTTGAGATTCAATACAAAGACCCACCTGTTGAGCGTTTGAGCTTTCATCTTCCGAATGAACAAAATATTATTTTTTCTGATATTGATCAAATTGATACTGTTCTTGAACGACCTACTGTTAATCAAAGCATGTTTCTTGCATGGATGGAGGCTAATAAGAAATATCCAGAGGCAAGAGAATTAACATATGCTGAATTTCCAATGAATTTTGTTTGGAAAAGAGATACACGAGAATTTGTTCCTAGAAAACAGAGATTTTCAATTGGACGTATTTTTTATGGTCCTCCGGGTTGTGGTGATATGCACTATTTAAGATGTCTACTCAATGTAGTTCGTGGTGCCACGTGCTATGATGATATATCTATTGTCAACGACGTTCAATACCGTTCATTTCGTGATGCTTGCTATGCATTAGGGCTGTTGAATGATGATAAAGAGTACATTGATGGCATCGTTGAGGCAAGTCATTGGGCTTCAGCCCAATCCTTGAGAGTTTTATTTGCTACTCTATTGTAATCAGACAGTATCAGTCGACCTGAAGTAGTTTGAGAGTCCTGTTGGACATATTTATCGGATGATATTTTATACAAACAACGTAACTTGCTGCAACATCAAGGTATGCACCAATATTTCATTGTATTTTTATGATTTATTATATTTTTGCAAGCTTAAAGCATTTATATATTTTAAATTAATTTCTTTTATAGAATTGGAATTGAATGAGGATGAAATTAAAAGTCATGCGTTGGTGGAAATTGAGAAACTATTGCGAAGCTATGGAAAGAGTTTACGTGGATTTCAATCAATGCCATTTCCAAGTGATGAATATTTTCAGTCTTCACAAAATAGCCTAATACATGATGAGATGCGGTTTGATAGAAGAGTTCTGTTCAGAGAACATCATAATCTCCTAAATAATTTGAACGATCAACAACGCCAAGTATATAATACGATTATGGCTGTTGTTGATTCAAATACGGGAGGGATTTTCTTTGTATATGGATATGGAGGTATTGGAAAAACATTTATTTGGAAAACTATGTCTGCATGCTTGAGATCAAATGGAGAAATTGTTTTGAACGTGGCATCCAGTGGTATAGCATCTCTTCTAATTCCTGGTGGAAGAACTGCTCATTCTCGCTTTTCAATTCCATTTAATCCTACTGAGGAATCGACATGCAATATCAAGCAAGGAAGTCCTCTTGCAGAACTTATAGTAAAATCTAAAGTTATGATTTGGGATGAAGCTCCAATGACGCACAAGTTTTGTTTTGAAGCTCTGGATAAAAGTATGAAAGATATAATGAGATTCGTCAATCCTTCAAGCCTTCATATGCCTTTTGGAGGAAAAACAGTTGTTTTCGGCGGTGATTTTAGACAAATATTGCCTGTTATTCCAAAAGATATTAGACATGATATTGTTCTTGCCACTATTAATTCATCGTACCTTTGGAGACATTGCAAAATTTTGAGATTGACGAAAAACATGAGACTGCAGAATTTGGGTTGTGATCAAGAATATGCTGAAATGAAAAAATTTTCGGATTGGATTGCTACTTTAGGAGATGGAAAAATTGGAGAAGCAAATGAAGGTTATGCAACAATTGATATTCCATATGAGCTTTTGCTGAAAGATTACAATGATCCTATTGCAACAATTGTTGAGAGCACATATCTGTTGTTTCCAAATAATGTCAGTGATGCAACATATTTCGAGAAAAGAGCTATATTGGCCCTGATTCTTGATGTCGTTCAGTCAGTAATGAATACATGATTTCAATGAACCATTTAGAGGGAAGATTGTATTTGAGTTCTGATACAACGTGTTATTCTGATAAAAATAGTGACTTATTACATGATGTGCATACCCCCGAGTTCTTAAATGCAATAAGGTGTTCTGGAGTACCAAATCACGAGTTAAACTTAAAGGTAGGAACTCCGGTTATGTTGCTATGGAACATAGATCATTCTCTTGGACTATGCAATGGAACTAGATTGACTTTGACAAGACATGGAAATCATGTTTTGGAAGGAAATATTCTAACTGGAACTAATGCAGGTCATAAAGTTATTATTCCAAGTTGTCATTGACTCTTTCTGATCCAAGACTTCCTTTCAAATTCCAACGAAGACAATTTCCTTTGATTGTATCATATGCAATGACAATCAACAAAAGTCAGGGGCAGTCTTTATCTCATGTAGGACTTCTTTTGAAAAAACTAGTTTTCAGTCATGGTAAGTTGTATGTCGCTGTATCTAGAGTTACAAACCCTAAAGTTCTAAAAATTTTGATATGTGATAATGATAGTAGCAAAAAAAATTCAACGACAAATGTTGTATTTAAAGAAATTTTTCATAATATGTGAAGAAATTTGTTTCTTAATTATCTAATTTATAAGCATTTGTATTTTGTATATTTAAATTCTATAAAATTTAGCATAGTAATTAATTTCATCCCGTGCATCGCACGGGTTAGATACTAATATATATAAAAGCAGAGTTGTTGCTATATTTAGTAAGTTCCCGCAAAAATTATTACTAAATAAGGAAATAAAAAAAGAAAAATTATTTCCTAATATATTTAATAATATTACAATTTTCAATAACATTAATGAGTTCTCTTTTCAAAGTTTCTTTTTGAAATTTCTATGCCTATTGGATAACATAATTTGAAATATTTGATAATTGATAATTAATATGTAGTTAATTAAAGTATGAAAATTAATAAAATTGTCGTAAAACATTTCAAATTCTTTTTCAAATTTCCGTTAAAATTGAATTTCTTGAAAATATAAATTTCATTTTAATTTCAAATTTAAATCTAAATATCTTGAAAAAATAAATAACATTAAAATATATGACATATGTTTCATCACATGATTTAATATCTTGGTTCTACCACACGGTTTGTACCAACGAGGTTGTGCGGATTATAATTTGATTGAAACAATTAATTTTAAAAATGATAATTCTAATAAAAGAAATATATATTATTAATCTCGAAATAGGTGAACTGCAATAAATGATTGAAAACAATTAATTTTATGCGATTTTTATTGATATTTTTGTAATAAAGAGTGATCTTTTTCTTTTAAAAAAAATTCAAATGTGAATTGAATAAATTTGAAAATATAAACTTCAATTATTGTTTGAATTGATTATATAAATTCCTTTATTAGTTGAAATTTGATTTTAATTCATTTTTATATCAATTGAAATGTAATCTATGAATTATGTGTTTTTTTTTATGTTATTTTTTCAAATTGAAACTGAACTCAATGGAAAACATAAAATATTTCTAAATCATTCAAAAATACATTTAACGCTTAAACTCTGATTAGTTCGTTGATACGATCTACCAGCATATGGAAACTACAGAAATTCAAGTTTAAAATATATTTTTCATTATCAAAATTTTATTATTTTTTTTCATATATTTTATTTTTTGATTTAAGGGTAATATTTATATTTTCTTTATTTTATATGGTTTACACGCGTACACGCATATATATATATATATATATATATATAAAAAGTTTTTTTCATATCTGGAAAGTTTTTCTCAAAAATAGTAGTTATAAAAAAATAACATTATTAATGTATTCACATACCACATTAATATTTGAAACAAATAGGAAATAAATACGTAGTTAAATGTGAATTTTTTTTCAAATTATTTTTTAAAATTCAAATTTAAATTTGATATTTTTTGAAATTATAAACTAAAATTAAGTATCTGTATTGATTATATTATTCTATTTAATTTTGATTATGGTTTTAAGTTGTGTGTTACTTTTATAGAATTTATTTTACTTCTTTCTATCATACTAAATAAAATATAAAAGATTTTATATAATATTATGTTTTTTCAATTTTTTTGAAAGAATGTTAGTAAATTGTTGTTATTATTGTTATGTATAGAACTTTAAAATATGTATTTTAATAGAAATTTAATATAAATATTTTTAACATATCCAAAAAATAATTAATTTTTTAATCAAAATTTATTCATATAATAAATGACAAAAAATGTGGATTTTTTTAAAAAAAATGTTTATTTATTCTTTAAAATTCTGATAAACAAAATAATATAATTTTTTTAAATATTTTTATTTTCTTTTTATTTATAGCACTTCCACTTAACCAAGATAATAAGTCAATTTGACGACAAAATATTGTTATCATCATTTGAGTGTTATTTCAAATAACATTAATATTTTGATATAATAATTTTTGATAATAATATTTAAAATTTAAATATATTCATTATATTAAATAAATAATTTTAAATCATTATTCAAAAACTAATACTTACTAATTTTAATCATTAGTTATATATAATAACACTCCGTGCATCGCACGGGTGAAATACTAGTTATAAATTATAATAGGGATTTTAAGAAAGCATTTATTTGCAATGACTGGTTTTATTTGGTATTTCACCAAACGAACAGGTCCTTGCTGCAAACTATATTGCCTTGATATGGAATGTGATTCTGTCATATAAAGCTCACAAAGAAGTTGCAGTCAAATAGGCAGGTAAACTTATTTTTCCTCTATATCTATATTATGCCTATTTAATTTATCAGATAATTTAGCATATGTTGAATTTGACAGAAACACTGATCATGCCAGCGTAAAGAAATACTTATGCAGGGGCGGATTTAGTGTAGGGCGAACGGGGGCCACGGCCCCCCCAAAAAAATTTAAAAAAATTTTTAGCGACGGTTGTGACGGAAACCGTCGCAAAATACGCGACGGTTTTATCAACAACCGTCGCTATATGGCGGCCACGGCCCCCCAAATATTTAAAAAAAAATTTTTAGCGACGGTTATATAGAAACTGTCGCGGTTTAGCGACGGTTTTACAAAACCGTCGCAAATTCCGCGACGGTTTATTGTAACCGTCGCCATATTGCGACGGTTTTAGAGAAAACCGTCGCAAAGGTGGCCCCCCAATCCCAAAATCCTAGATCCGCCCCTGTACTTATGTATTGGAAGTGATAGCTTGTTGGAGATATGGATTCAGCAAGTAAAAGGAATCGACTGAGAGCTGCTGTAGTTTCAATCTATATCTTCGATATATGCTATTTTTACTTCTATATATCTAGATTTTATCTCATTCATGACTTCAAATACTCAGACTAATACGATTCACCTGTCTTTCTTTTTCCTGGAATTCATAAATTTCTTGAACATGTGATCTATATTCTCACACCATTTTTCCTTCCTATAGCTTAATTCAGCTTCTTCTTTAAATAAAGGTTTTCTACAAGAGTCACCCATGTCTATGAATATGCGCGAGCAATATCGTACGTACCTTCCACTCATCAGGGGCGGAGGGAGACTTGTGGCCACTGGGCTGTAGCTCGGGTGGGCCAATTTTTTTTTTTTTTTAGTATATAATAGTTTTTGTCCAGCCCAAGTCCAAATTACATAAGCCCATGATGTTCCAAAATCCAATTGTGTTTGATATTGTCAAAAAAAAAAAAAATTGAAGACATGTACAGAAGCTGAGAAGCAAACCCTCCTCCCAAGTCCCAACCCATCGTGTCGCTCATCAGCCTGTTTTCTTTTGTTTTTCCTCAACGGCGCCAAGTTGAAGGAGTATCGAGTGCAATTCAATCTTGATGAATAAAATTGGAATGAAACCCTGATGAATCTAGACTATTTTTAATGCTAAAATTGGTTGGAATTGCTGTTAAAAAAGTTTTGTTTGGGCTTCAGTTGTGCATTTGATTTTTGGTGTTTATTTATTCTTCTGGCTGTTGAATGAATCTAGGCAACTATGTTTCATGCTTCTGAATCTTTGTTGCTCTTTCTTCCTTTTCACAATATTGGTTTTGATTTATGCGTGCGTGTGTGTGAACCCACCATAGTTTTAAAAAAAACAATATATTGCAATGAAAAAGAAGTAAAACTTTGGTCGAAAGGGGGCACGATTTAAGCAGGGTAGAATCAGTAGCTAGTAACATGAGTAGTGCTTTTAGTGAGTGGTGCTTTTTATGGATGGCAAGTAAAGTTCCACTCCTTCGATTCTAAACGAGAACACCAATACTAGAAGATAAATCCAAAACTAGAAATCAAATCCAAAAACCTGGTGTATTAAGTTAGAGTTTATATGCTCATATATCACTTAACAACTACTCGCGGAACCGATGATGCGGTCCCATATTGGACTCGACATTATTAGTTCTGAATGCTCATTTGTTTAATTTCATGTCGGCCAAGAAGTAACAAATAAGCCAACCCAGTCAAAGCTTCGTATCTCCAAAGTAGATAAGCCGAAGAAGATAAGATTAGTTTACTAAGTTATATAGTATATATTTCCTGGGCCCATGAGATATATAAAACAAACCAGTGGAATCGAGGTGGGACAAATTAGTAAAAGCTTATTTCATGGCTGAATGGATGGATTCTGTAATATTATAAAAGTAAAATCAAACGGATGGCTTCTCACGTTAAGGAAGCATTTGATTCCTTGTTTCTGTGGGTCCTCTGGACTTGGCAAATGCGAGCTTTATTTGACTTTGGGATTGGAAATTTCCAAGAAATATTAAAGGCAGTCCAAGCAGAAACTTCCATTGTCTTGTCCGTAAAACTCGTGTTCCAAACCCGAAAAAAAAAAACTAAGATATATATGTCTGTATATGTATGTCCAAGTAAAAAAAGTCGGTCCAATAAGGTAAGGTATTTCAAAGATTCTTGATATATAACAATACATACACACATATATATACACATAATTATAGGTTCTCTATAACATTCTCAGCTTAACTTTTCTAATAAATATAAATTAATATAAACTTTTTAATATATATATTTGCAAATTAACTTTAGAACATCTATAAAAATAATTATCAAAATTTAAAACAACTATATACCACAGTCTTAGCCAAACAAATTATAAATTTTAAATTTTTCCCGTCACGACTCGAGCTCATGCCAGCGAAAATGCATATGCACAATCGGCCCTTATAACAAATATTTCGTATCGATCATCGCTTTACGAAAATTATTAACCGGATTACTATAAAAGTCAGTTGTATTTCATTATAAATTCATTTTAAAATATCAATTTTTCTCATTGAACAAGAGTATACATTTCACACGAAGAACATATTTAAGGTATAATTTTTAGCAATATTAGGCCATGTACAATGTGTGAGGACCTCGCACTGTATGTTTTCGCGTGCAAGGTAACGGGTGGACACGATACGGAGATCTTCAGTGTAGCAACTACTTCGTATTGGTCATTGCTTAACGAAAATTATTAACCCGATTGCTATAAAACTCATTTGTATTTCATTATAAATTCATTTTAAAATTTCAATTTTTCTCATTGAATAAGAGTATACATTTCACACAAAGAACATATTTAAGGTGTAACTTTTTTTAGCAATATTATGCCATGTACAATGTGTGAGGACCTCGCACGAGATGTTTTCGAGTGCGAGGAAGCGGGTGGGCACGACATGGAGACCCTCCGTGCAATAAAGTGCCCACCCCATTATTTTAAAATTTTAGAAGATCGTATTTTTCTGGCAGAGATTCTGGTCGTTATTAATTTTAATAAATTTTTAAAAACAATTTTATATGAAAAAAATATTTTAAAATTGTAAAAAAATACAAAAAACTAATAATTATTTGAGCTCATGGATACAAAAAAAATACGAAAAACTAATCTCAACAAAAAAAAAGGTTAAGTTTACTATCAGTCTCGATGTCAGCATTTATCTCTTCCTACTCCTGGATAATGTTCTTTATTTGAGCTCTCTGATTGATGCAAAAATATGAAAAGTGTAACTTACCGTATTTTTGAACTACTTGAAATTTGCGAAAAAATCAAAATTTTCTTAAATATAACATAAACTTTCTAATTGTGATCATCCACAATCCGTTCTCAAAAATGTTTGCAACCAAACGTTCAAAATTTAAAATCTTGCTAAAGGATTTGTCTAAACATCATGCAATAACATAAAAATCAGAGTATTTGAACATTGCATAAATTCTTAAAACTTTGGCGGTCCTCGGGTTTAGCCTCCCGCTCAGTCCAAGCCAGCTCCTTGGTCCCCACCTCTCGTCTCCACAAATGCATCATCACCTGCATCGATCAAGTCTAGTGAGTCTAAAGACTCAACACGTATAACTGAAAGTAGCAAGTAATACGTAATAAAACCACATGCAATTTCAAAATAGAACATACTTACTTGAACTTGAAGGTGCGTATAAAAGCTTGAACTTACATACATACATAGACGTGCCATAACGTGAAACTTTTCTTAAACATGCTTGCATACTTGTACGTATATGAACATACATAAACATCATCATTTTGCGTAGAGGCATGTTTCAAAACAAGTGACCCATAACATAAAATGCCTGATCAGACTAAACCACAGTACTGGACTGACAGGGATGAACCACTGCCACATACATGAGATTCCCGTTCATGCTTTAACGCTTTCCAATCCTGATCTAAACCCGTTCATGCTTTAACGGGGTGGATAGGTACTCGGCCATGTTCACCGACTTCCAAACCCATTCATAAATTGGTCACAAGACATTTAGCATACCTCAAAAACTTTAAAATGTTTTCTTTGAACGTCATCATACTTAATTGACGTTGGAGGATTCGCTGGGTCTCCCTCGGGGCCACTGCTGCAACAAACTAACCTGGATTCGCATATTAAAAGGTTTAACTTAGACATAATAATCATGCTTACGTACAAGCTCGTTCATTTCCCTAGGACTCCTAAATTTCCAGGGACTCGACCTTATTTAATCATCGTACTAAACCATGATGTACAACCCCAAAACAATCAATATATCTTTCCCAAAAATGAGAGTACACAAACCCCGTGCACCCCTCCGGGTCAGGGTCCGTGTATGTACTGTAAAAGCATTCTCAAGAAGAAGTGAGGACCCAGACCCCGTGCCTAGGTCCGTGTGGGGGTCCGTGTAGCCTCGGAAATTTGGCACTGCGAAGGAAACAAAGGCACGGACCCCGTGCCAGGGTCCGTGTACCTGCGGGAGGAGTAAACTCACGAAAATTACTGTGCTTGTGGCTTATTCTCCCAATCTCGATCATCCCGACCATGAATCGACACCTCGAGACCCATCCTAGGGTACTATAACACTGACTCAAGCCTACTCAATTGTCCCAAAACAACCACACATCACACACCACTCAATAAACCCGTGAACACGACTTTTGACAACAAAATGATTTTGACGACTACTCTGTAGTGCCCAAATTCAGTACACGTATAAGCCATGCATTTATTTAATTAGTAAATCATTTAATTAATTTTTAAATGAGTTTTAAGCCATGCATGATTTATTTGAATGCATTATTTTAAATTATTTACGTTTATGTGATGCACGTTAAAATGTTTTTCGAGTTTCATGTTTCAGGCGTTCATTCGATGCGGGATTGAGAAAAAGACCGGCGACGATTTTGGCAATTTAAAATGTGGTATTTTATTTTTTAAGTCGAGTTTGGGGCGTTTTAAATTAATTTATTAAGTTTCAGCATTTTAAACCTAAATCATTTAGTTAGTAATTTTAAGGGTTTAAAACTCTTAAAATTAGCATTTTTGTGTGTCTTATTTTGATTAAGGAGTTTATTTAAAAATTTGTGTGTGTATATTGTTTCCAAGAAATTTTTTGAGTTAGTGTTTGATTAACTTTTAATTAGTGATTAAATTATTATTAAGCATAATTTATTTCCCTAACTTAATACCTAAACACACACATACACGTTTTACCCCTAACTCACGCACTCACACACTTAGTCACGGCAACACACACACAGAAGTTTCAATTCAGAATTTTATCACTTTGAGAAAAGAAAACCTAGGGTTCTCCTCCCAACGGCAGCCGCCCCATCCCCTCATCATTTCCAGCAATATTTTCGTGTGTTTCTTCAAGAATTTTAGCGCCACAATCGCCCCGGATCAACCTCGCTTCCATCTCAGCTTCGGTGACGTCGTTTCGGTAAAGTTTGATATCAAAATGGCACGTATATTCTGTTCTTGATGCATCGATCATGTCATATTATGCGTGCGTTGTTATTTATGCGTAAAACCGTGTGTATGTTGTGTAGAAGTTTGAGCAATCATGTTTAAATCGCTTTTAGAGCCCTTTTAGATCTAAAAATCACGTTTTTACTGTTCTGGTTGAAACTGCGAATTTTCGGTCGTGATTTTGAGAAAACTTTCATCTAAAAAATTGTAGAACTTTTTGATGCCTTCGATTTGATATAAAAATCGAGATTTTTGGATGAAAATTGAGTTATTTATGACGTTTTTCGTGGGACTGCTCAAACTGTGACTTTTGCAAAAATTTGTGTCTTGAGGTCTTTATGTTGCAGGCTTCGTTGGGGATCGACGGGCGATCGTTGCTGCGTTTAGATATGGTTAGCATGTTGTTAAGATGGTTATTGCGTTTTCGTTTTGTGTCGTTAGGCACTTGAACTAGTGGGAAGACGTAGGAAATCGATTTGATGTCAATTGCCGTTTTCTTTGTGTTGCATTGGGTAGTAGAGGGGACGTCGTGTTTTGGGGAGTTTGTACGGGTTTTGGTGCAATGTTATGGTGTCCTAAGAAGAGTCGTAAGGTGTTGAATTACATCATTTAAGTGTCAAATTGGGTGAATAGACATTGCATAAGTTTCCTCGCAGGTGCAGAGAAACCGAGAGTACACGGACCCTTACCCGGACCTCGACACGGGGTCCGCACCTATGTTCTTCCGGAGTGCCTTTTTCCAGAGTCTACACGGACCCCTACACGGACCTAAGCACGGGGTCCGGGTCTCCCCTTTTCTGCACACACATTTTACAGTACCTACACGGACCCGGGGTCGGACCTGGGCACGGAGTCCGTGTCTTGCATATTTTGGGGATAATATTTTAGCACGCTTCGAGGTTTGATGTCATGGTTTAGTGCAAGGATTATCAAGGTCGTGTCATGGGAAATTTTAGAATGTCCTAAGTAGTGGTCGAACTCGAGAGTAAGTATGATTTCTACGTTAAGTTATGCAAGTTAAGTATGCAAATTCATGTTAGTATGTGCAGCAACGGCCCCAGTCGAATTCCAACGAATCCCTCAATGCCAAGTAAGTATGTGGACGTGCAAAAGAAAATATTTTAAGTTTTTGAGGTATGCTAATTGTCTCGTGACCAAATTATGAATTGGTTTGGAAGTCGGTGAACGTGGCCGAGGACCTCTCCGACCCGTTAAATTATGAACGAGTTAGATCGTGGTTGGAAAGCGTTAAATTATGAACGGGGACCAACCAGCCCGTTAAATTATGAATGGGGATCTCATGTATGTGGCAGTGGATACGTCCCTGTCAGCCCAGTACTGTGGTTTGTCTGATCAAGCGTTTATTATGTATGAGTCACTTGCCTTGAAACATCCTCTACGCAAAATGATGAAATTATGTATGTTCAAGTATGCAGCATGTTTATGAAAGTTTATGCTGATGGCACGTCTAGTTATGTACGTACGTATGTCCAAGTCTATTATGCAAGTTCAAGCTTCGAGTTATGTATGTCCTATTTTAAAGTGCATGCGATTTTATTACGTAGTACTCGTTATTCCAAGTTATACGTGTTGAGTCTTTAAACTCACTAGACTTGATCGATGCAGGTGAGTATGTGGATGAGGAGATAGGAGGTGGCTACCAAGGGGCAGGCTTGGACTGAGCGAGAGGCTAACTTGAGGACCGCAATGTTTATGTTTTTATGCAAATGTTAATTTACTCTGACTTCATGTTTTGAGGGAAACACTTTGAGAAAAACTTTTGTGAGCAAATTTTATTGTAGTACTTTGAACCGCCATGTCTTATGGGGGACTTGGTTGGGATATTTTTATGGCAAACTTTGAATGTCATTTTATGTTTAAAAAATTTTTAATTTTTCCGCAAATTTTGAGTATGAAAAGTACGGTACGTTACAGTTGGTATCAGAACGGTGTTCTTGTAAAGGGTTACGCCTACTGCCAGTCGCAAGAAGCTCACGAAGTCACACCTCAAGTCTGTAAGTTTAAAGTTTTGCATTATGTTATGTAGTAAGCGTCAAGTTATGATTTCAGTATGTACATGTTTTAAGTTTGATTTACGTGCATCATAAAATATTGATATATGTACATGCATGTTGAGTTTACGTGTTGAGTAATTCATTGGAACAGTATTCCTCCTAGACGTATGATTAACCAGGAAGCTAGGGAGGAGGACAGAGAGCCTCGAGATGAGGGAAGAGCCAATCCTCCACCACCACCACCAGATATGCAGGCGCAGATGCTTGCTGGTATGACGCAATTCTTCGCACAGTTTGCGAGGAACCAGACTGCTGTAGGCCAAGAGGAGAGGCCTAGACCAGAGGCAGTATATGAGAGGTTCCGGAGGATGAGTCCGAAGGAGTTTTCGGGTACTATTGACCCGATGGTAGCTGAGGGATGGATCAAGTCCATCGAAGTAATATTTGACTTTATGGAGCTGACTGACGCTGACATGGTCAGATGTGCTATATTCTTGCTGTCAGGGGATGCTAGATTATGGTGGGAGAGTGCATCAGTGGCACTAAACTTGCAGACTCTGTCGTGGAATGGATTCAAATAGGTGTTCTACGCCAATTACTTCACTGAAGAAGTACGCTCTCGTCTGACCAGGGAATTTATGACGCTGAGACAGGGAGAGAGAAGTGTGGCAGATTTTGTCAGAAAGTTTGAGAGGGGGTGTTACTTCGTACCCCTCATTGCGAATGATGCCCAAGCAAAACTGAGGCATTTCATGGATGGATTGCGGCCGATCTTGCGCCGTGATGTGAGGTTAGCTGGCCCTACTTCTTATGCAGTCGCCATATCTAGGGCTTTGGCGGCGGAACAAGACCAGCGAGATATTGAGACTGACAGGTTGGGCAAGAGGCCATACCAGGCGCCGCAGCACCCGCAGCAGCAGCATCAGAAGTCCCAGTTTAAGAGGCCTGTTTCAAGAGCTGCCAGGGAAGAAACCCTATCAGGGACCGCCGAAAGGCAAGGGTCCTATCCAGCAGCAAGGGGCGCCTCAGAAGCCCGGTAACTTCCCAGTGTGCCAGAAGTGCAATCGCCAGCATCCCGGATAGTGCCTATGGGGATCCGGGAAATGTTTTAAATGTGGAGCTACGGACCACATGTTGAAAGAGTGCCCGCACTGGAAGCAACCCACCCAAGGGAGAGTATTCGCCATGCATGCACATGAGGCGAATCCAGACACGACTTTGCTGACCGGTAAACTTTCCTACCAAAGTTCAGTATTATTTTGCCTTGCATGTGGATTTTATTTGGGATTATTAGTGTGCTAGTATTATTCTTGAATAACTCGAGATATTGGGTTCTTCTATGCTTAAGGTTTATGTTAGTAATTTTGGGGTGTAAGTTAGTTTGTTGTGCTAACGTCTCTCAGGAAATATTTTCATAAAGAGAATAGCTACTCATGCCCGGATAGATTCAGGAGCCACCCATTCTTTTATCTCGGAAACGTTCGCCAATCACTTGGATATCAAGACCATTGGACTCGACGTGAATTATTCAGTAACCGTCCCATCTGGGGAAGAGCTGTCAGCTACTAGCGTGGTTAGAGATATTGACCTAGAATTGCACGGCCACCTGTGTATGCTGATTTGATCGTCTTGCCGATGCCAGAGTTTGACATTATTTTGGGAATGGACTGGCTGACAAAGAACAGAGTTCTGATTGATTTTCAGAAGGGGTCAGTATTGGTTAGACCGCCGGGCATGAAGCAGTTTCTTTTTGAGCCAGCCAGATGGAGGAGCTTCCCCCGCATGGTTTCGTGCATGCAGGCGAGGAGGCTGATTTCCAAGGGGTTTCAGGCCTTCTTGGCCAGTATTATTTCAGCGCCTGATGTGCCCACTCCATCTTTATCTGAAGTGCCAGTAGTCCGAGATTTCCCAGAAGTCTTTCCAGACGACGTCGCAGGCCTTCCACCAGATAGAGAGGTAGAGTTTACGATCGATCTTATGCCAGGCACAGTGTCAATCTCTAAGGCACCGTACAGATTAGCTACAACAGAGATGTTATAACTCAAGCAGCAGATTCAGGAGCTCTTAGACAAGGAGTTTATCCGCCCGAGTTTCTCACCGTGGGGCGCACCAGTGCTCTTTGTGAAAAAGAAAGACGGGAGCATGAGACTGTGCATCAATTACCGTGAGCTGAACAAGGTAACGATCAAGAATAAGTACCTGTTGCCTAGAATCGATGATTTGTTCGATCAGTTGCAGGGAGCTACCGTGTTCTCTAAGATAGATCTTCGATCAGGGTACCATCAGCTGAAAGTAAAGGATGCAGATGTCCACAAGACAGCCTTCAGGACCAGATATGGGCATTACGAGTTCTTAGTAATGCCATTTGGATTGACGAATGCTCCAGCTATTTTCACGGACCTCATGAACCGAGTATTTCAGCCGTTCCTCGACCAGTTCGTCATAGTGTTCATTGACGATATTCTTATATACTCAAAGAGCCATGAGGAGCACAACCAGCACTTGAGGACAGTTTTACAGACCTTGCAGAGCCGTAAGTTGTTTGCAAAGTTTAGTAAGTGCGAGTTTTTGTTGCAGAAAGTTGCATTTTTGGGGCATATAGTATCTAGCAGTGGTATTGATGCGGACCCAGCGAAGGTAGCAGCCGTTAAGGAATGGGTTGAGCCAAAGAATGCATCAGAAATCCATAGCTTTTTGGGTTTAGCAGGCTACTACCGTAAGTTCATTCAGGGATTTTCGTCCATAGCAGTGCCGCTCACATCACTGACAAAGAAAAATGCCAAATTTGTGTGGAGTGATGAATGTCAGAAGAGCTTCGATACTTTGAAGCAAACTCTTATTTCAGCGCCGGTCCTAGCCATGCCATCAGGGCAAGGAGACTTTGTGTTATATACCGATGCACCTAAGCTCAGGTTAGGCGCAGTATTGATGCAGCAGGGTCGGGTCAGAGCTTATGCTTCCAGACAATTGAAGGTGCACGAGAAAAACTACCCGACTCACGATCTGGAGTTAGCCGCCGTGGTGTTTGCGATAATGATTTGGAGACACTATCTATACGGCGAGAAATGTCAGATTTTCACCGACCACAAGAGTCTCAAATATTTCTTCAAGCAGAAAGAGTTGAATATGAGACAGAGACGGTGGTTGGAACTTGTGAAAGATTACGACTGAGAAATTAGCTACCATCCGGGAAAGGCTAATGTTGTCGCAGACGCTTTGAGCAGAAAAGTTTCTATCATAGCTCAGTTATCAGCACAGAGACCTCTTCATTCTGAGATTCAGAAGTTTGGTCTAAAGATTTATCGTGAGGACAGAGCTCCTAGGCTGTCTAATCTGATAGTCAAATCTTATTTGCTAGACCGTATCCGGGCAGGACAGTCTTGAGATGAGAAGCTTCAGAAATGGAGACTGAGAGACGAAGCCAATGGCAGTGTTCTCTACACAGTGGCAGACGGCATTGTGAGATACAGAGGTAGAATGTGGGTGCCTAGTGGTGGTTCGATCAGACAGGATATTTTGAAAGAGGCACACGCATCTCCGTATTCTATCCATCCAGGAGGTATCAAGATGTATAAGGACTTACAGATTCTGTATTGGTGGCCAGGGATGAAGAGAGACATCCGCCGATTTGTGTCAGAATGCCTCACTTGCCAGCAAGTAAAAGCTGAACATCAGAGGCCAGCAGGATTGGTTAAGCCACTCCCCATTACCAAGTGGAAATGGGAGAACATTACTATGGATTTTGTGGTTGGGTTGCCGAGGTCAGTCAGAGGATCGAATTCTAATTGGGTTATAGTGTACCGACTCACCAAGTCAGCGCATTTCTTGCCAGTGAAGACGACTTTCTCCATGACGCAGTATGCGGAGCTGTATATCAGGGAGATAGTCCGTCTGCATGGATTCCCAGTTTCAATTGTGTCCGACAGGGACCCGAGATTCACATCGTCCTTCTGGAAGAGCTTACACGCAGCCATGGGAACGAAGTTTCTTTTCAGTACAGCTTTTCACCCGCAGACAGATGGTCAGTCTGAGCGAGTGATTCAAATTTTAGAGTATTTGCTGAGAGCCTGCATGATTGATTTTCAAGAAACTTGGGAGTCTTGACTACCTCTAGTGGAGTTCACATACAACAACAGCTTCCAAGCGTCTATTGGTATGGCTCCCTATGAGGCGTTGTATGGGAGGAAGTGTAGATCACCAGTTCATTGGGATGAAGTTGGTGGAAGAGCGGAACTTGGTCCAGAGATAGTTCAGCAGACTGCAGAAGTGGTGGTCAAGATTCGTGACAGAATGAAGACTTCCCAAAGTCGTCAGAAGAGCTATGCTGATAAGAGGAGGAGAGATCTCGAGTTTGCCGTTGGTGATCACGTTTTCGTCAAGATAGCACCTATGAAGGGTGTTATGAGATTTGGAAAAAGAGGCAAACTGAGTCCGAGGTTCATTGGGCCGTTTGAGATTTTGTACAGAGTTGGGACACTAGCCTATCGTGTTGTCCTTCCGCCGAATCTGGCCGGGGTGCACAATGTGTTCCATGTCTCGATGCTGAGGAAATATTTGGCTAATCCTTCGCATATTCTGAGTTATGAGCCGTTGCAGCTGGCTCGAGACCTGTCTTACGAGGAAAAACCAGTCCAAATCCTAGACAGGCAAGAGCGTAGGCTCCGGAGTAAAGTGACTAAGCTAGTCAAAGTGCGGTGGCTAAATCAATCGGTGGAAGAGGCAACTTGAGAATCAGAAGCAGATATGAGACTTCGCTACCCGGAGTTGTTCGGTAAGACTTAATTTCTAAGGACAAAATTTTTATAAGTGGGGGAGGAACTGTAGTGCCCAAATTCAATACACGTATAACCCATGTATTTATTTAATTATTAAATCATTTAATTAATTTTTAAATGAGTTTTAAGCCATGCATGATTTATTTGAATGCATTATTTTAAATTATTTACGTTTATGTGATGCACGTTAAAATGTTTTTCGAGTTTCATATTTCAGGCGTTCATTCGAGGCGGGATTGAGAAAAAGACCGACGACGATTTTGGCAATTTAAAATGTGATATTTTATTTTTTAAGTCGAGTTTGAGGCATTTTAAATTAATTTATTAAGTTTCAGCATTTTAAACCTAAATCATTTAGTTAGTAATTTTAAGGGTTTAAAACTCTTAAAATTAGCATTTTTGTGTGTCTTATTTTGATTAAGGAGTTTATTTAAAAATTTGTGTGTACATTGTTTCCAAGAAATTTTTTGAGTTAGTGTTTGATTAACTTTTATTTAGTGATTAAATTATTATTAAGCATAATTTATTTCCCTAACTTAATACCTAAACACACACATACACGTTTTACCCCTAACTCACGCACTCACACACTTTTACACACACTTAGTCACGGCAACACACACACAAAAGTTTTAATTCAGAATTTTATCACTTTGAGAAAAGAAAACCTAAGGTTCTCCTCCCAACGGCAGCCGCCCCATCCCCTCATCATTTCCAGCAATATTTTCGTGTGTTTCTTCAAGAATTTTAGCGCCACAATCGCCCCGGATCAACCTCGCTTCCATCTCCGCTTCGGTGACGTCGTTTCGGTAAATTTTAAATATCAAAAGGCACGTATATTCTGTTCTTGATGCATCGATCATGTCATATTATGCGTGCGTTGTTATTTATGCGTAAAACCGTGTGTATGTTGTGTAGAAGTTTAAGCAATCATGTTTAAATCGCTTTTGGAGCCCTTTTTAGATCTAAAAATCACGTTTTTACTGTTCTGGTTGAAACTGCGAATTTTCGGTCGAGATTTTGAGAAAACTTTCAACTAGAAAATTGTAGAACTTTTTGATGCCTTCGATTTGATATACAATTCGAGATTTTGGATGCAAATTGAGTGAGTTATGACGTTTTTCGTGGGACTGCTCAAACTGCGACTTTTGCAAAAATTTGTGTTTTGAGGTCTTTATGTTGCAGGCTTCGTTGGGGATCGACGGGCGATCGTTGCTGCATTTAGGTATGGTTAGCATGTTGTTAAGATGGTTATTGCATTTTCGTTTCGTGTCGTTAGGAACTTGAACTAGTGGGAAGACGTAGGAAATCGATTTGATGTCAATTGCCGTTTTTTTGTGTTGCTTTGGGTAGTAGAGGGGACGTCGGGTTTTGGGGAGTTTGTACGGGTTTTGGTGCAATGTTATGGTGTCCTAAGAAGAGTCGTAAGGTGTTGAATTACATCATTTAAGTGTCAAATTGGGTGAATAGACATTGCATAAGT
This sequence comes from Primulina eburnea, assembly GCF_022965805.1. Lineage (NCBI taxonomy): Eukaryota > Viridiplantae > Streptophyta > Magnoliopsida > Lamiales > Gesneriaceae > Primulina > Primulina eburnea. The sequence continues at coordinate 32,858,184 of NC_133102.1, forward strand.
TTCCTCGCAGGTGCAGAGAAACCGAGAGTACACGGACCCTTACCCGGACCTGGACACGGGGTCCACGCCTATGTTCTTCCGGAGTGCCTTTTTCCAGAGTCTACACGGACCCCTACACGGACCTAAGCACGGGTTTCGTGTCTCACCTTTTCTGCACACACATTTTACAGTACCTACACGGACCCGGGGCCGGACCTGGGCACGGGGTCCGTGTCTTGCATATTTTGGGGATAATATTTTAGCACGCTTCGAGGTTTGATGTCATGGTTTAGTGCAAGGATTATCATGGTCGTGTCATGGGAAATTTTAGAATGTCCTAAGTAGTGGTCGAACTCGAGAGTAAGTATGATTTCTACGTTAAGTTATGCAAGTTAAGTATGCAAATTCATGTTAGTATGTGCAGCAACGGCCCCAATCGAAGTCCAACGAATCTCTCAACGCCAAGTAAGTATGTGGACGTGCAAAAGAAAATATTTAAGTTTTTGAGGTATGCTAATTGTCTCGTGACCAAATTATGAATGGGTTTGGAAGTCGGTGAACGTGACCGAGGACCTCTCCACCCCGTTAAATTATGAACGGGTTAGATCGTGGTTGGAAAGCGTTAAATTATCAACGGAGACGAACCAGCCCGTTAAATTATGAACGGGGATCTCATGTATGTGGCAGTGGATACGTCCCTGTCAGCCCAGTAATGTGGTTTGTCTGATCAGGTGTTTATTATGTATGGTTCACTTGCCTTGAAACATCCTCTACGCAAAATGATGAAATTATGTATGTTCAAAGTATGCAGTATGTTTATGAAAGTTTATGTTGATGGCACGTCTAGTTATGTACGTACGTATGTCCAAGTTTATTATGCAGGTTCAAGCTTCGAGTTATGTATGTCCTATTTTAAAGTGCATGCGATTTTATTACGTAGTACTCGTTATTCCAGTTTATACGTGTTGAGTCTTTAGACTCACTAGACTTGATCGATGCAGGTGAATATGTGGATGAGGAGACAGGAGGTGGTGACCAAGGGGCAAGCTTGGACTGAGCGAGAGGCTAACAATGATCGTTAAAAAAAAAGGCCCATGATCGTTACAAAAAAAGAGGCGCTTTATTTTTGTAATGCTACATGGGCTGTTCCCGATTGGGCTTAAGTCCCCTCACGGTTATCCCATTACCCATTACTCATAGAACTTCTCCAGCCCAGGCACTGGAGCTTTTGCCTTCCCAGGATTAGAACCCAAGACCTCCTTGACTTATATAGATTTTGGCAGTAATCCTGGTACCAGTTGATCTAGTAGCTCAACTGGTACCAACACTTAGGAATCTAGGTACTTATCCTGGAGGTCCTGGGTTCAAGTGTTGGGGAAGGCGAAAGAAACCACTTTGCAGGAGTGGGATATTCTGTGAGAGGCGGTGCATGGGCATGGGCCGAGCCCTATGCTGGACCATCCTAACGACCCATGACCAGTAGTGGTGCATGGGTATGGGTCGAGGCCTTTGTTGGTTCAGCCTAATGGCCCAACTAGCTCAACTGGTACCAAGATTGATGCCAAGATCTAATGGCCCAACTGGAACAGCCCATGTACATTACAAAAAAAAGGCAAGATTGATGCCAAGATCTAATGGCCCAACGGGAACAGCCCATGTACATTACAAAAAAAAGGCACTTTTTTTTGTAACGATCATGGGCCATTAGGCTGAATCAAAAAAGGCATCGGCCCATACCCACGCACCACTACTTGTCATGGGTCGTTAGGATGGTCGGCCCATGCCCATGCACCGCCACTCACAGAATATCCCACTTCTGGAAAGTGGTTCCTTTCGCCTTCCCCAACACTTGATCCCAGGACCTCCAGGATAAGTACCTGGTACCAACACTTAGGAATCTAGGTACTTATCCTGGAGGTCCTGGGTTCAAGTGTTGGGGAAGGCGAAAGAAAACACTTTCCAGGAGTGGGATATTCTGTGAGAGGCGGTGCATGGGCACTGGCCGAGGCCCATGCTGGACCATCCTAACGACTCATGACCAGTAGTGGTGTGTGGGTATGGGCCGAGGCCTTTGTTGGTTCAGCCTAATGGCCCAACTAGCTCAAATGGACCAGGATTGATGCCAATATCTATATAAGTCCAAGGAGGTCTTGGGTTCTAATTCTGGGAAGGCAAAAGCTCCAGTGTCTGGGCTGGAGAAGTTCTATGAGTAATGGGTAATGGGATAACAGTGAGGGGACTTAAGCCCAATCGGGAACAGCCCATGTGCATTACAAAAAAAAGGCACTTTTTTTTGTAACGATCATGGGCCATTAGGCTGAACCAACAAAGGCCTCGGCCCATACGCACGCACCACTACTTGTCATGGGTGGTTAGGATGGTCCAGCATGGGCCCATGCACCGCCACTCACAGAATATCCCACTTCTGGAAAGTGGTTCCTTTCGCCTTCCCCAACACTTGATCCCAGGACCTCCAGGATAAGTACCTGGTACCAACACTTAGGAATCTAGGTACTTATCCTGGAGGTCCTGGGTTCAAGTGTTGGGGAAGGCGAAAGAAAACACTTTCCAGGAGTGGGATATTCTGTGAGAGGCGGTGCATGGGCAATGGCCGAGGCCCATGCTGGACCATCCTAACGACCCATGACCAGTAGTGGTGCGTGGGTATGGGCCGAGGCCTTTGTTGGTTCAGCCTAATGGCCCAACTAGCTCAAATGGACCAGGATTGATGCCAAGATCTATATAAGTCCAGGAGGTCTTGGGTTCTAATCCTGGGAAGGACAAAAGCTTCAGTGTCTGGGCTAGAGAAGTTCTATGAGTAATGGGTAATGGGATAACAGTGAGGGGACTTAAGCCCAATCGGGAACAGCCCATGTGCATTACAAAAAAAAGGCACTTTTTTTTGTAACGATCATGGGCCATTAGGCTGAACCAACAAAGGCCTCGGCCCATACCCACGCACCACTACTGGTAATGGGTCGTTAGGATGGTCTAGCCATGGCCCATGCACCGCCACTCACAGAATATCCTACTCCTGGAAAGTGGTTCCTTTCGCCTTCCCCAACACTTGATCCCAGGACCTCCAGGATAAGTACCTAGGAATATGTCGTTTATGATGTCAGGACAGTGATTGACGTTTCGTTTCATGTCGTTAGGCACTTGGGAGATTGAGTAGTCGTCAAAATCGTTTTGTTGTCAAAAGTCGTGTTCACGTGTTTATTGAGTTATTTGTGATGTGTGGTTGTTTTGGGACAATTGAGTAGGCTTGAGTTAGTGTTATAGTACCCTAATATGGGTCTCAAGGTGTCGATTCATGGTCGGGATGATCGAGATAGGGAGAATAAGCGACAAGCACAGTAATTTTCGTGAGTTTACTCCTCCCGTAGGTACACGGACCCTGGCACGGGGTCCGTGTCCTCACTTCTTCTCGAGTATGCTTTTACAGTACCTACACGGACCCTGACCCGGAGGGGTGCACGTGGTCCGTGTACTCTCATTTTTGGGAAAGATATATTGACTGTTTTGGGGTTGTATGTCATGGTTTAGTACAATGATTAAATAAGGTCGAGTCCCGGGAATTTTAGGAGTCCTAGGGAAATGAACGAGCTTGTACGTAAGCATGATTATTACGTCTAAGTTACACCAGTTAAGTATGCGAATCCAGGTTAGTTTGTTGCAGCAGTGGCCTCGAGAGAGATCCAACGAATCCCTCCACGCCAAGTAAGTATGATGACGTGAAAAGAAAACATTTTAAAGTTTTTTAGGTATGCTAAATGTCTAGTGACCAATTTATGAATGGGTTTGAAAATCGGTTAACGTGGCTGAGGACCTCACCCCGTTAAAGCATAAACGGGTTTAGATCAGGATTGGAAAGCGTTAAGCATGAACGAGGACCAATCCACCCGTTAAAGCATGAACGGGGATCTCATGTATGTGGCAGTGGTTCATCCCTATCAGCCCAGTACTGTGGTTTAGTCTTATCAGACATTTTATGTTATGGGTCACTTGATTTGAAACATGCCTCTACGCAAAATGATGAAGTTTATGTATGTTCATGTATGTACAAGTATGCAAGCAGGTTTAAGAAAAGTTTCACGTTATGGCACGTGTATGTATGTATGTAAGTTCAAGCTTTTATACGCACCTTCAAGTTCAAGTAAGTATGTTCTATTTTGAAGTTGCATGTGGTTTTGTTACGTATTAATTGTTACTTTCAGTTATACGTGTTGAGTCTTTAGACTCACTAGACTTGATCGATGCAAGTGAGGATGAATTTGAGAAGACGAGAGGTGGGGACCAAGGAGCTGGCTTGGACTAAGCGGGAGGCTAAACCCGAGGACCGCCAAAGTCTTAAGAATTTATGCAATGTTCAAATACTCTGATTTTTATGTTATTGCATGATGTTTAGACAAATCCTTTAGCAAGATTTTAAATTTAGAACGTTTAGTTGCAAACATTTTTGAGAACGGATTGTGGATGATCACAATTTGAAAGTTTATTTTATATTTAATAAATTTTTTATTTTTCCGCAAATTTCATGTAGTTCAAAAATACAGTACGTTACAGTTGGTATCAGAGCGGTGTTCTTGTAAAGGATTATGTCTACTTCCAGTTGCAAGAAGCTCACAAAGTCACACCTCAATTCTGTAAGTTTTAAATTTTTGAATTATGTTGCGTAGTAAGCATTGAGTCAAGATTTCAGCATGTTCACATTTTTAGTTCAAAGTATGTGCATCTTATGATACTATTATTATGTTCTTGCATTTGGGGTTTACGTTTTGGGTAAATTATTGGAATAGTATGCCTCCTAGACGCTTGATTAACCATGAAGCTACGGAAGAGGACCGAGAGCCTCGAGATGAGGAGAGGGCCAATTCTCCACCTCCACCTCCACCTCCGGACATGCAGGCGCAGATGCTTGTAGGCATGACGCAGTTCTTCGCACAGTTTGTGGGGAACCAGGCTGCAGTTGATACGGGGGCTAGGCCCCGACCAGAGGCGGTGTATGGGAGGTTCAGGAAGATGAACCCAAAGGAGTTTTTGGGGACCACTGACTTGATGATAGCTGAGGGAGGGATTAAGTCCATCGAGGTAATCTTTTACTATATGGAACTGACAGATACAGATAGAGTCAGGTGTGTCCAAATTCCTTCTGGCAGGGTACACCAGTCTGTGGTGGGAGAGTGCGTCAGTATCAGTTAATTTGGAGACGTTGACTTGGAACGGATTTAAGGAGGTCTTTTACTCCAAGTACTTCACTGAAGAAGTACGATCCAGATTGTCCAGGGAGTTCATGACGCTACGAAAGGAGACAGCAACGTGGCAGACTTGGTCAGAAAGTTTGAAAGGGGGTGTCACTTTGTATCCCTGAAAGCTAACGATGCCCAGAGGAAGCTGAGGCATTTCATGGATGGATTGCGGCCGATCTTACGCCATGATGTCAGGGTTGCTGGTACTACCACCTATGCCATTGCAGTATCTAGAGCCTTGGCGGCAGAGCAGGACCAGAAGGATATCGAGATTGATAGACAGGGCAAGAGGCCCTATCAAGCTCCACAGCAGCCACGGCAAGCAGCAAAAGCGACCTCCGTTCAAGAAACCTTTCCATGGACAGCCAGGAAGAAGCTATATCAGGGACCGTCGAAGTGCAAGGGTCCTATTCAGCAGCAGAAGGCGCCTGGATAATTTTCCAGTGTTACCTAAATGTAATTGTCCAAAATCCCGGACAGTGCCTATGGGGATCAGGGAAATGTTTTAAATGTGGAGCCAGTGACCACATGCTTAAGGACTGCCCGCAGTGGGTGCAGCCGACCCAAGGGAGGGTATTCGCAATGCATGCTCCGGAGGCGAACCCAGACACGACAATGTTGACCGGTAATTTATTTAATTCAGTACAATATTAAAACATTGCCTTGCATGTTTGTTGTGATTTGGGATTATTAGGATGCTAGTTGACATTTTTGGTGTCTTTTGTCTCATAAGGCTAATATTATAACTTTTGAGATATAAGATAGTGTGTTGTGCTAACGTCTCTCAGGGAACATTTTCATCAAGAGATTAACCACGAAGGCCCTGAGAGATTCAGGAGCCACTCACTCCTTTATATCGGAGACATTCGCTAATCATTTAGACATCAAGTCCATCGGCCTTGATGTGAACTACCCAGTGACGGTCCCATCATGGGAAGAACTGTTAGCTACCAGCGTGGTTAGAGATGTCTTCTAGAACTGCAGGGCCACCTGGTATATGCCTACCTGATAGTGTTGCCGATGATAGAGTTTGATATTAACTTGGGAATGGACTAGCTGAAGAAGAACAGAGTCCTGATTGACTTTCAGAAAAGGTCAGTGTTGGTCAGACCGTTGGGAATGGAGCAGTTTCTATTTGAACCAGACAGATGGAGAGGTTTTTCTCGCATGATTTCTTGCATGCAGGCACGGAGACTCATTCAAAAATTGTGTCAAGCCTTCTTGGCCAGCATCATTTCAACACCTGAGGTGCACACTCCATCTATATCTGAAGTGCCAGTAGTCAGAGAGTTCCCTGACGTCTTTCCAGATGACGTCACAGGCCTTCCAGCAAAGAGAGAGGTGGAGTTTGAAATCGATCTCCTGACAGGCACCGTGCAAATTTCTAAGGCATCGTACCGATTAGCTCCAGCCGAGATGTTAGAACTCAAGCAGCAGCTTCAGGAGCTTCTTGACAAGGAATTTATTCGCCTTAGTTTCTCTCCATGGGGCGCATCAGTGCTTTTTGTGAAGAAGAAAGACGGGAGCATGAGGCTGTGCATCGATTACCGAGAGTTGAACAAAGTAACGATCAAGAATAAATACCCACTTCCAAGGATCGAGGACTTGATCGATCAGTTACAGGGAGCCACAATGTTCTCTAAGATAGATTTTCGATCGGGGTATCACCAGTTGAAGGATGAAAGATGCAGATGTTCACAAGACGGCCTTCAGGACCAGGTATGGGCATTACGAGTTCTTAGTAATACCGTTTGGGCTGACAAATGCACAAGATATTTTCATGGACCTCATGAACCGAGTATTTCAGCCCTACCTTCACCAATTCGTCATAGTGTTCATTGAAGATATTCTTATTTACTCGAAGAGCCATGAGGAGCACAACCAGCATTTGAGGACGGTTTTACATATACTGCAGATTCGCAAGTTGTTTGCGAAGTTCAGTAAGTGTGAATTATGGTTGGAGAAGGTAGCGTTTTTGAGTCATATAGTATCTAGCATGTGCCATCGAGGTGGACCCAGCTAAGGTAGCAGGAGTCAAAGAATGGATTGAGCCGAAGAATGCGTCAGAGATCTGCAGTTTCCTAGGCTTAGCAGGCTACTACAGGAAGTTTATTCAGGTATTTTCGACGATAGCAGTGCCGCTCACTTCACTGACCAAGAAGAATGCCAAGTTTGTGTGGAGTGATGAATGTCAGAAGAGCTTTGATACCTTAAAGCAAGCTCTTATTTCAGCGCCAGCGTTAGCCATGCCATCAAGTCAAGGAGATTTCGTGCTATACACCGATGCATCTAAGCTCGGGTTAGGCACAGTGTTGATGCAGCATGGTCAGGGTTATAGCTTATGCTTCCAGGAAGTTGAAGGTACATGAGAAGAACTACCCAAATCATGATCTTGAGTTAGCCGCCATTGTCTTCGCATTGAAGATTTGGAGACACTACTTGTACGCCAAGAAATGTCAGATATTCATTGATCATAAGAGTCTCAAGTATTTCTTCACGCAGAAAGAGCTGAATATGAGACATAGACGGTGGTTAGAGCTGGTGAAAGAATATGATTGCGAAATTAGCTACCATCCAGGGAAAGCTAATATTGTGGTAGATGCCTTGAGCCGTAAAGTTGAAGTCATAGCACAGTTGACAGTACACAGAACCCTTCAGTTTGAAATTCAGATATTTGGGTTGGAAGTTTATTGCCAGGGCAGAGCCCCTAGGCTGTCGAATCTGACAGTTCAATCTTCCTTGCTAGACCGGATCCGTGCAGGTCAGTCTACAGAAGAGCAGTAACAAAAATGGAGACTGAAAGATGAAACCAAGGGCAGTGTATTATACAAAGTGTCAAATGGTATTGTGAGATACAGAGGTAGAATGTGGGTACTTAATGTTGACTCGATCAGAGAAGATATATTGTTAGAGGCACATAAATCTCCTCATTCCATTTACCCAGGAGGGACCAAAATGTACCAAGATTTGAAAACCATGTATTGGAGGCCAGGTATGAAGAGAGACATCCGCCCATACGTATCAGAATGTCTCACTTGTCAGCAAGTGAAAGTGAAACATCATAGGCCAGCAGGAATGCTTAAGCGACTCCCTATCCTAGAGTGGAAATGGGAGAATATCACTATGGATTTCGTTGTTGGGTTTCCGAGGTCAAGTAGAGGATCCAATGCTATTTGGATTATAGTGGATCGACTTACCAAGTCAACGCACTTTTTGCCAGTGAAGACGACTTTCTCCGTGATGCAGTATGCGGAGCTCTATATCAGGAAGAGAGTTCGATTGCACGGGATCCCAGTGTCTATTGTGTCCGACAGGGACCCAAGATTTAAACCGTCCTTTTGGAAGAGCTTACATGCAGCCATGGAGACGAAGTTGCTTTTCAGTACCGCTTTTCACCAGCAGACAGATGGAAAATCTGAGCGAGTGATTCATATTTTGGAGGATCTATTGCGAGCCTGTATGATCGATTTCCAGGGGACTTGGGAATCTAAGCTATCTCTAGTGAAGTTTACCTACAACAACAGTTTTCAAGCATCCATAGATATGGCTCCCTACGAGGCATTGTATGGAAAGAAGTGCAGATCACCGATTCACTGGGATGAGGTCGGTGAGAGAGCAGAACTTGGTCCAGAGATAGTTCAGCAGACTGTAGATGTGGTGGTCAAGATCCGAGACATGATGAAGACTGTCAAGAGTCGTCAGAAGAGTTATGCTGATAAGAGAAGGAGAGATCTCGAGTTTGCCGTAGGTGATCACGTTTTTGTAAAGATAACACCCATGAAGGGTGTTATGAGATTTGGGAAAAGAGGCAAGCTGAGCCCGAGGTTTATTGGACCTTTCGAGATTCTGGACAGAGTTGGGACACTAGCCTATCGTGTTTCTCTTCCCCCGAATCTGACCGGGGTACACAATGTCTGAGTAAGTATCTAGCTAATCCTTTGCACGTGTTGAGCTATGAACCTTTACAGTTGGCTCCAGACCTGTTGTATGAGGAAAGACCTATCCAAATCCAAGACAGACATGAGCATAGGCTTCGGAACACAAAGTGACCAAGTTGGTAAAATTCTGGTGGCTAAATCAATCAGTGGAGGAAGCCACTTGGGAGTCAGAGGCAGACATGAGGATTCGCTACCCATAGTTGTTTGGTAAGATTTAGTTTTGAGGACGAAATTTTTTTAAGTGGGGGACGAATTGTAGAGCCCAAATTCAGCACACGTAAAACCCATGCATTTATTTAATTGTTAAAGCATTTATTTAAATTTAAAATGATTTTTAGTGATGCATGATTTATTTTTAATGCATTATTTTAAATTATTTACGTTTATGTGATGCACGTTAAAATATTTTCTCGAGTTTCTTGTTTCAGGCGATTATTCGAGGCGGGATCGAGGAAAAGTGACCGGTGACGATTTTTGGTAATTTTGAAACGTGGTATTTTATTTTAAGTTAAGAATGGAGCATTTTTAAATAATTTGTTGAGTTTTTAGCATTTTAAAACAAAAATTATTTGTTTAGTATTTTATGATCTTTAAACTTTAAAATTTAGACACTTGTGCAAGTTATTTTGAATTTAGAGATTTTATTATAATTAAGGCAGAGTTAATATTTTAAATTAGTTTCTAATTACTAATGAAACAATTTATTTCCCTAATTTACTACCTAAACACCTACACACACTTTTTCACACACTAGAAATTGGCTAAACACACACACTATCACAATTCAGATTTTTTATAATTTGAGAGGAGAAAACTAGGGTTCATAGCAAGAACAACAGCAGTCCCTTCCTCTGATTATTTCCAGATAGATTTCGTCATTTTTACTGCAAGATTTTAGTGCCACAATCGTCCCGGATCAAGCCTCGCTCCGTCTCCGCTTCGGTATCGCCGTATTGTGAGTTTTAGATATCAAAAGGCACGTATATTCTGTTTTTCCTGCGTCGATCTTGTCATAGTATGAATTTAATGTGTTTTGTGTGAAAACGTGAGTATGTTATGTAGTAGTTTGAGCAGAAAATTTATCGGATGTGTTTTGAAGGAGTTTTTAGATCTCAAAACTCGTTTTTACTGTTCTTTTAAATACTGTGATTTTTCGTTCGCTTTTCTGGAAACCCTTTCGCCACTGAAATCGTAGAACTTTTTGTTAACTTCGATTTGATATAAATGAAAATTATTTGGATAAAAATTGAGTGAGTTATGACCATTTTCGTGGGACTGCTCAAACTGCGTTTTCTGGAAAAAATATGTTATTGATGCGTTTTTGAAGTTATATGGTTGCAGGCTTCGTTGGGATCGACGGGTGATCACTGCTGCGTTTAGGTATGTCGTTTATGATGTTGGTACAGTGATTGACGATTCGTTTCACGTCGTTAGGCACTTGAAAGATTGAGTACGTAACGTACCGTACTATTCATACTCAAAATTTGCGGAAAAATTAAAATTTTCTTAAACATAAAATGACATTCAAAGTTTGCCATAAAAATATCCCAACCAAGTCCCCCATAAGACATGACGGTTCAAAGTACTACAATAAAATTTGCTCACAAAAGTTTTTCTCCAAGTGTTTCCCACAAAACATGAAGTCAGAGTAAATTAACATTTGCATAATGTCTCCTCATCCACATACTCACCTGCATCGATCAAGTCTAGTGAGTCTAAAGACTCAACACGTATACACTGGAATATCGAGTACTACGTAATAAAATCGATCAAGTCTAGTGAGTACTACGTATAAACTCGGGTTAGCCTATCGCTCAGTCCAAGCCTGCCCCTTGGTCGCCACCTCATGTCTCCTCATCCACATACTCACCTGCATCGATCAAGTCTAGTGAGTCTAAAGACTCAACACGTATAAACTGGAATAACGAGTACTACGTAATAAAATCGCATGCACTTTAAAATAGGACATACATAACTCGAAGCTTGAACCTGCATAATAAACTTGGACATACGTACGTATATAACTAGACGTGTCATTAACATAAACTTTCATAAACATATTGCATATTTGAACATACATAATTTCATCATTTTGCGTAGAGGATGTTTCAATGCAAGTGAACCATACATAATAAACGCCTGATCAGACAAACCACAGTACTGGGCTGACAGGGACGTATCCACTGCCACATACATGAGATCCCCGTTCATAATTTAACGGGCTGGTTGGTCTCCGTTCATAATTTAACGCTTTCCAACCACGATCTAACCCGTTCATAATTTAACGGGGTGGAGAGGTCCTCGGTCACGTTCACCGACTTCCAAACCCATTCATAATTTGGTCACGAGACAATTAGCATACCTCAAAAACTTAAAATATTTTCTTTTGCACGTCCACATACTTACTTGGCGTTGAGGGATTCGTTGGACTTCGACTGGGGCCGTTGCTTGCACATACTAACATGAATTTGCATACTTAACTTGCATAACTTAACGTAGAAATCATACTTACTCTCGAGTTCGACCACTACTTAGGACATTCTAAAATTTCCCATGACACGACCTTGATAATCCTTGCACTAAACCATGACATCTAACCTCGAAGCGTGCTAAAATATTATCCCCAAAATATGCAAGACACGGACCCCGTGCCCACGTCCGACCCTAGGTCCGTGTAGGTACTGTAAAATGTGTGTGCAGAAAAGGTGAGACACAGAACCCGTGCTTAGGTCCGTGTAGGGGTCCGTGTAGACTCTGGAAAAAGGCACTCCGGAAGAACAAAGGCATGAACCCCGTGTCGAGGTCCGGGTAAGGGTCTGTGTAATCTCGGTTTCTCTGCACCTGCGAGGAAACTTATGCAATGTCTATTCACCCAATTTGACACTTAAATAATGTAATTCAACACCTTACGACTCTTCTTAGGACACCATAACATTGCACCAAAACTCGTACAAACTCCCCAAAACACGACGTCCCCTCTACTACCCAATGCAACACAAAAAAACGGCAATTGACATCAAATCGATTTCCTACGTCTTCCCACTAGTTCAAGTGCCTAACGACACAAAAAGAAAACGCAATAACCATCTTAACAACATGCTAACCATACCTAAATGCAGCAACGATCGCCCGTTCGATCCCCAACGAAGCCTGCAACATAAAGACTTCAAGACAAAAATTTTCGCAAAAGTCGCAGTTTGAGCAGTCCCACGAAAAATGTCATAACTCACTCAATTTGCATCCAAAAATCTCGAATTTTATATCAAATCGAAGGCATCAAAAAGTTCTACAATTTTTTCGGGGAAAGGTTTCTCAAAATCTCGACCAAAAATTCGCAGTTTCAACCAGAACAGTAAAAACGTGATTTTTAGATCTAAAAAGGGCTCCAAAAGCGATTTAAACATGATTACTTAAACTTATACACAACATACACACGGTTTTACGCATAAATAACAACGCACGCATAATATGACATGATCGATGCATCAAGAACAGAATATACGTGCCTTTTGATATTTAAAAATATCGATACGATGATACCGAAGCGGGGACGGTGCGAGGCTCGGTCCGGGACGAACGTGGCGCTAAAGTCTTGCAATAAAATTCACGAAAACTTGTTGAAATGCTGAAGGGATTGGGGCGGCTGTTTCTACCTTAGAATCCTAGGTTTTTTTTCTTTTAAAATCTGAAAATGAGATGTGTAGGGTGTGTTGTGTGTTTTAGTGTGTGTAAAAACGTGTAAGTGTGTGTGAGTGTGTGTAACGTGTGTGTGTTTTTAATTAGGAGAAATTTGTGCTAAATTAACTAAATTAAACACTAATTAAAAATTAACACACTCTAATTAAATCAAACTCCAATTTAAATATGATTACACACTAATTTTAAAAGTTCCAAACTCTTAATTTACTAAACACCCAAATAAGGCTTTAAAAATGCTAAAACTAAATAAATTATTTAAAGCGCCTCATCCTTAACTTTAAAATAAAATACCGCATTTAAAAATTTCCACCAATCGTCACCGGTCTCTTTTCTTCAATCCCGCCTCGAATAATCGCCTAGAACATGAAACTCGAAAAACATTTTAACGTTCATCACATAAACATAAATAATTTAAAACAATGCATTCAAATAAATCATGCATGGCTTAAAACTCATTTTAAAATTAATTAAATGATTTACTAGTTAAATAAACGCATGGGTTATACGTGTACTGAATTTGGGCACTACACAAGAACTGGATCGTTTGTTCTCATTGAGAGAATAAATTCAAGATGTTGAATTTATATTATGATATTATAAATTCAAGGAGTTGAATTTATGATAATTAAATTTTAGGAGAATAAACTCAAGGATTTGAATTTATAAAATCTAATAATTTAATTTATTAAACTCATAAGTTGACTTTGTTAAATATTAAATTTTGGAGGTGATAAAATTCCAGTAGTTGAATTTATAATTTAAATAATAAATTCAAATATTGAATTTATAATGGATTTAATTTTTTAAGCTCAAAATTTGAGTTTATTAAATATTAAATTAAATATAGTGAGGGTATATTTTATGGACTTGTAGGAGTACAAGTCCAACATGCTAAGTAATTAAAGTTATTAATAGACTTTGATTAATTAATTAAATTAGTTGGACTAACTCAATTAATTAATCAAGCTCATTAATGTTAATTATGAAATTTAGGTTAAGGTTCTTGTTTTTAAGGAAATAAAAAGAAAAAAAAACCTAGCCTCTACTTATTCAAATTGTGATTGTCGAGAATCACATCTCAAAAATCCTCCAAATTTTTGGTCCACTTTTCAAGAGAAGAGATTTGAGGTCTCTCTCAAATTTTTGATCTCAATGTAAAAACTTTTTTCAAATATTCTAGTGTTATTTGAAAGAGGAACAAATCTTCTGGTCGTGGACTTGATAGAAGGAGACTCGAAGAAAGTTCGTAGAGAATTATCAAGAGCTATCTTCGCTAATCCCGGAATAGTTGGAGCCTTGTGAAATTTTCACCAAAAGTATAAATTCTAACATCCTATGTATGTTTCATTATTATAAATCATACGAGTGCCCAAAACAAATATATTTTGATTGTCAAAATAAAATAAAATTTTAAAACTTCCGCTACGCTTTGGCATGATAAAACCGAGATCCAACAGTGGTATCAGAGCCAAGGTTTTTGCAGATCGTATGGGTTTGATATTGAAAAATTTATTTCTAACCACACAAATTTTTTTTTCAGAAAATTATAGCACCATAAAAAAAATTTAATTTTTTCAAAAAACGAAAAAAAATTCGGATATGCCCGGAACGGTTTCGGGCAGACCGCCCGCAGCGGGCGCAACGTGCGGATCATCCGCACGCTATGCGCTGCGCTGCGCGTCAGCACGCTTCGCGCGCCCTGCACACACAGGAGTGCCGGTACTGCTTGAAATGTTCGGGCAGCGGGCGGGCAAGGGTGGGCTGTCCAGGAGTGTCTTGGGAAGCGTGATGGATGATGGGCTTGAATTGTTTGGGCCTAGGGTGCAATTTTCTGATTTTTCAAATTTTTAGCCAAATTTGATATTTTTGAAAATTTGTTCAATTTTTATTTTTGGAAAATTAATAATTTTCTTGTAAAATAAATAATTAGAATATTATTTTAATTTTTTATTGTAAAATGAGTTTTACAAGAAATCAATTATTATTGATTTAATTGGAAATTAAATAAACGTGTTTATTTATATTATTAAATTCTTTTATAATTGTGGTGGTTAGTGAAAAATTTATTAGATATATGATTTATCAATTAATTAAATTGATTTAATATTTTATATTAAATGCATGAAAGATGATCGAGAGCTTTGATATTTTACTGTTTTTATTCGTTTTGTTAAATGTTTGATATTATTAAAGTGGACATGGTTTATGGCCTGTTCTCATCCCCATGAGATATATCCCTTATGATATATGTGATATATAGTAATATGCATGTATGTGTATTATTAAATAATATAGTTGCATGAATCCAGCAAACATACAAACATGGCACGTGATTTTTAAATTCAAATGATGAGATAATTTTAAAATTAAAATCCCTCATTTTGAATATGATTCAAAATTTATATCAAACCGAAAAAGTAAAAATTAAAAGAGTTTAATTTTTCCTTCCTTCCATCAACCATGGTTGCATGTTGATCGCTACCCGCGAACAATGTCTGGCTTATATTATTGTGGAGGTCTGGACGCCGGAAAGCTGTGACTTCCACCAGACATATGATGTGAATTGAGTGGAACTCTCATGACTTCGGCTCATATTATTGGGGAAATTCATGGCGACCGTCCATTACAGTTCAATATTGATGGGTTGGTTTGACACGTGAAAATAAATGGCGTCAAATTATAGGGTCCTTATTAAACGTGAGGCAAAACACGCGGAGGTTGCATATGGATGCAATTGGATTCTACCTTTTAGAAATTATAATTGGCTGATATTATTCGGGATTATAATTGGATAATTGGACTCTACGTGCCCACTAAAGAAATATGATTTCCCTTTTTCATGAGAGAGTGGTAGAAATGTCAAAATAGTGGGAGGGAAATTTATAAAATGAAATCCACATTTTATATCTTAGAATTATTTTAAATAATCAGTAACCATTATCTGTTTTCATTTTCCGTATATTTATGATGTCTACTCGTAACCCGCTTTCAATCATTCTCGACCAAAATAAATTGATTGGCCCTAACTATCATGACTGGTTTCGAAATTTAAAGGTTGTCTGAGCTTCGAAAGGATTGCGTATGTTCTTGATAAGAAGCCACCAAAGGAGGCGGCTCCTGATATCAGTAGGACTGAGTTAGCTAAGCTTGAGAAATGGTGGGACCATGATATTCAAGCTAAGAGCTACATGTTGGCTTCTATGTCGAATGAACTTCAGAGGAGGTTCGAGGAGGCGGTGAATGCTGCTGGCATTCACCTTCATCTGAAAGAATTGTATGTTTTACAAACTCGTTCAGAGAGACATGCTACTGTTAAGAAACTCATGACTACACGCTTGCGATAGGGGACTTCGGTCCATGAGCATGGTGTTAGGATGATTGGGCTCATCGAGAAGTTGGTGGGACTCGACGTGGTTATTCCTAGTGAGCTCTCGACTAATATTCTCTTGTTGTCTTTGCATGCCTCGTTCGGTGGATTTGTGGTTAATTTTAATATGAACAAGCTTGAGGCCACCCTTGAAGAGTTGGTCTATATGCTTACTAATTATGAGGACATAATTAAAAAGGAAAAGCATGTTTTTCTAGTGGGTTCTTCGACCGGTACGAAAAAGGAGCCCCAAATAAAGGCATGAAGCGTTCTGCCCCTCTGAAAAAGAACAAGCCCAATAAGAAGCCATACAAGAAACCAAATCCGAGACCCACAAAGTCTGGCAAGTCAGAACAAGTCTGTTTCCACTGCAACAAGCCTGGACATTGGAGGCGTAATTGCGCGGATTATCTTGCCCAGAAACATTCTGGCCATGATATGTTTTATATTGAAGTTAATGTTTCTATTAATTCCTCTTCTTGGGTATTGGATACCGGATGTGGTTCTCATCTATGCGATGATTTGCAGGTGATGGGAAGAAGCAAGAGGCTTAGAGATGGTGAGACCTTTCTAAGACTAGGAAATGGAGCAAGAGTTGCTGCCATTGCCATTGGAGACGTTACTTTAATTTTGGATAATAATTTTAAGTTGCTTTTGAGAGACGTTTTATTTGTTCCTGAATTGGTTAAAAATATTATTTCTATTTCTATGCTTGATAGGATGGTTATTCTTCTATTTTTGCTAAAGGTGTTTGCAATTTATACAAGAATGAATGTTTGATTGGAACTGGAAAAAAAATTAACAAACGATCTCTATAACTTAAAATTAAAGGATATTCCGTTAAACAATGTCCAAATGCAAACAAAGACAACAACGAACAAAAGAAAAATAGAAAATCCAAATCCCGCACAAATATGGCACGCTAGACTAGGTCATATTTCCAAAGAAGGATGAATAAGCTAGTGGGAGAAGGCATGTTTGACTTGTTAGACATAAATTCTCTATCTACCTCTGAGTCCTGTCTAAAAGGAAAAATGACTAAAAATCCATTCAATGGAAACATAAAACGTTCACATGGTCTAATGGATTTGATCTACACGGACGTTTGTGGCCCGTTAAGTGTTAGCACAAATTTTGGGCATTCCTACTTCATTACCTTTACTGATGACCATTCGAGGTATGAGTACGTTTATTTGATGAAACAAAAATCTGAAGCATTTGAAAAGTTCAAAAAGTTCAGATCTGAAGTAGAAAACCAGCTAGAAAGAAGTATTAAGGCGCTTCGATCTGATCGAGGTGGAGAATACTTAAGTGCTGAATTTTTGGGTATCTAAAAGAGAATGAGATTCTCTCACAGTGGACTCCACCAGCAACAACACAATTGACTGATGTTTCTGAACGTCGAAATCGAACCTTGATGGAATGGTTCGATCCATGATGAGATTCACTGAATTGCCTACATCGTTTTGGGGATTTGCGCTTGAAAATGCGGCAATGTTGTTGAATTATGACCATACTAAAGTAGTGGATTAAACACCATATAAGATATGGAAGGGAAAAACTCCCAAATATTCTTACATGAGAATATGAGATGTTCTGCTTACGTGAAGCAAACAGTGGGAGACAAATTGGATAGTAGATCCACTTTGTGCTACTTTGTAGGATATCAAAATAATTCTGTTGGATATTATTTCAATCATCCCAATGAAGCAAAGTGTTTGTTTCAAGAAATGTCACATTTTTGAAAAAGAAATTTCTATTAGATAGAAAAGGCAAGATGATAGAACTTGAAAAAATTCAAGATACTCCCTCAACTATAGAAGTTGAACCCATTTCACAAAAACCAGTAGTTGAACTACAAGCTCCTAAGAGGTCTGATAGGGTTATTAGACCACCTGCTAGATATACGCTTCTTAATGAACAAGACCATGATGAGTCTTGTGTTGGATATGATCCAATGAACTTTAAAAAAGCAATATCTGATACTGATTCAACCAAATGGCTTGAAGCCATGCAGTCAGATATGGACTCTATGTATTCAAACCAAGTCTGGACCTTGGTGGATCCACCTGAGGGAATCGTTCCCATAGGATGCAAATGGATCTACAAAAGAAAGCTTGGGGCGGATGGAAGGTAGTGACCTTCAAGGCAAGACTGGTTGCAAAAGGTTATACTCAAAGACAAGGAATTGACTATGAGAAAATCTTTTCACCGGTTGTTATGTTTAAGTCCATTAGAATACTACTAGCCATAGCAACATGGTAAGGTTTTATAGCACTATCAAGGAGTTTGGTTTTGCTATGAATCCTGAGGAACCATGCCTGTAAAAGAAAGTTAGTGGGAGTGCAGTGAAATTCCTAGTACTTTATGTTGATGACATCCTACTCATTGATAATGATGTATGAATACTACAATGAACTAAAGTATGGTTAACAACTAAATTTTCCATGAAAGACATTGGTGAAGCATCTTATGTATTGAGAATAAAAATCTATAGAGATAGATCAAAAAAGATGCTGCGACTCACCCAAGCCACTTATATCGATACCATTCTGAAGCGATTCTCTATGGAAGAGTCCGAGATTTCAAATGTGTCATGGTGTTACTCTATCTAAAGCTATGTGTCCCAAAACTGATGAAGAGATAGAGATGATGACACGTATTCCATATGCGTCAGCCATTGGTAGTATTATGTCTGGTATGATATCAACACGTCCTGATGTTGCTTACGCTTTGAGTGTTACAAGCAGATATCAGGCGAACTCTGGTCCAATGCATTGGAAGACCGTGAAAGATATTCTTAAGTACTTGAGAAGGACTAAGAACTTGTCATGATCTATGGGGGTGGAGAATTAAAATTGTAAGGCTACACCAATTCTAGTTTCCAATCTGATGTTGATGATTCGAAATCGACCTCTAGTTTTGTGTTCATGCTTAATGGTGCAGCTGTCTCTAGGAAAAGTTCCAAGCAAGACACCGTTGCGGATTCCATCACTGAAGCTGAATACATTGCTGCAGCCAAAGAGGCAGTTTGGATGAGGAATTTTGTCCAAGAGTTGGGCATTATTCCTAATGGAGTTGATCCAGTCCCGGTGTACTGCGACAACACTGGTGCCGTTGCACAAGCAAAGGAACCAAGGTCTCATCAGCGATCCAAACATGTACTGAGGAAATTCCACATCATCCGGGAGATTGTGGGAAGAGGAAATATATCAATCGAAAGAGTCCTCTCTGCAGATAATGTTGTTGATCCACTTACGAAGCCCTTGTCAGGACCATTGTTTGAGAAGAGTCGTGAAGCAATGTGATCAAAGTTTATGGGTAGTTGGCTCTAGGGCAAGTGGGAGATTGTTAGAGTATATGTCCTGCAAGCCAATTGTTGGCTAGAGATTTTATTGACTCAGTTGTGAATAACAATTTTTATTTTAATATAATTCATTATTTCATGGTTTGTTATTTCTTTAACTGTATACCCATGTTATCAAACATAGATAAAGACCTTAATTATACTTTAACATAAATGAATCGTAATTCGATGTTGAAACTCATTTGTAAACACTCTAGGATCTAAATTCGTTCCTAGTCGATTCAGCCGCCTATAACATGGATAAATGTCGCTTGAGCTCCAGACTAGCATATATGATGTTGTGTACAACATTTTTTGGTAAGGGCATAGAGATGTCCAAACATGCAGATGGGTAATTATATGATGATTATACCGAACAACCCTCCCTCGGACTTTCCAAGTGGTTATCATTCATCGAGAGCAAAAGTCCATGGTTATGATTGTACACCATTAGTCCTTACGACCCGGCTAGGGCTATGCTTTGACTCGTTTACCGGCTCCAGGAGAGTCATCAGGTGGTGAGGTTGGGTATAATTGCGACACATATAGGAGCCACTGCATTGTAGTCGAAGATTCACCGCTCACCTACGGGTGTGGATATCCTATGTGATCTGATGAAATAATAGTGCATGGAATCTGTGGCCAGAGTATGAGATGTACATTGGATAAGGAGTTCTCCAATGGTACATGCGATGCCACTATTTATATGTATCACATAGTTATCGAATTATTATGCAACCTTCGATGAACTATGGTTGCAGATTCGATCGAGATATATGAGATGAAGGGATCGTACTGTACGCTAATCATAGTCGACTGGTTCTTACAGACACTATCAGTGATACCTAGGGAATCATGGGGCGATGCTACTAGACGCTCTTATCATGGTTCGATGGATTTAATCAGAAATATGATTTCTGACATTCTTATGATCAATTGTGGATACATAGAATGAGGCAAATAAGGGTAAACTCGAATAAATGATTATGTCCTGAATCACAAGGAGTTGTGAACCCACGGCTATCTGTATCCCTGAATTATTGAGGGTCACACAAGCACTGGATCGTTTGTTCCCGTTGAGAGAATAAATTCAAGAAGTTGAATTTATATTATGATATAGTAAATTCAAGGAGTTGAATTTATGATACTTAAATTTTGGGAGAATAAATTCAAGGAGGTGAATTTATAAAATTTGAGACTTTAATTTATTAAACTCAAAAGTTGAGTTTATTAAATACTAAATTTTGGAGGTGATAAAATTCATGTAGTTGAATTTATAATTTAAATAATAAATTCAAATGTTGAATTTATAATGGATTTAATTTATTAAGCTCAAAAGTTGAGTTTATTAAATATTAAATTAAATATAGTGGGAGTATGTTTTATGGACTTGTAGGAGTACAAATCCAACATACTAAATAATTAAAGTTATTAATAGACTTTGATTAATTAATTAAACTAGTTGGACTAGCCCAATTAATTAATCAAGGACATTAATGTTAATTATGAGATTTAGTTTAAAGCTCTTGTTTTTAAGGAAATAAAAAAAAAGCTAGCCTCCACTTACTCAAATTGTGATTGTCGAGAATCACATCTCAAAAATCCTCCAAATTTTTTGGCCACTTTTCAAGAAAAGAGAATGAGGTCTCTCTCAAATTTTTGATCTCAACGTAAAAACTTCTTTCAAATATTCTAGTGCTATTTGAAGAGGAACAAATCTTCTGGTCGTGGACTTGATAGAACGAAACTCGAAGAAAGTTCGTAGGGAATTTATCAAGAGTTGTCTCCGCTAATCCCGGAATAGTTGGAACCTTATGAAATTTTTACCGAAAGTATAAATTCTAACATCCTTTGTATGTTTCATTATTATAAACTATACGAATATTCAAAACAAATATATTTTGATTGTCAAAATAAAATAAAATTTTAAAACTTCAGCTGCGCTTTGAGCACGAGAAAATTGTGATCCAACAGAAGTATTTTTTTAGATATTTCGAAATGCATACATGATTATCATAAACTCCTTATTTTGATATAGTGTTCGTTGTCATTGTATTGTTCTGAAATTTGATTATTTTATTCTTATTAATGTATATTTCAAACATTTATAATGTTAATCCTTTTATATATTTTTAAAATATTAGTAATGTTGTGGAAGAAGAATTAGATTATGATGTTGATTTGGTGAGTAGTGGGAAAGTAATTTTTTCGTCGTGCTCCTCTTACTATTGTGAAAAAGTGATGTTAGAGTTGAAAACAATTAGCGGAAAGAAACAGAAATAGTAGGATAAAGGATACTACTATTGGTAAATGGATAGACATTCCAAGTCTTCGTATCATCGGTGGAAGGATAAACTATATTTTTAAAAATTTGAGAGTAATTTATGCTCTTTCATTGTTGGTATCAATATTTCGATTTTTTTTACTTCAAGTAACTTCTATATCGTTCTTGGCTTGAATCATATAGGTCAACAAGTTGATTTGGACCTTAAGATGGAGTCCATATTCTTGGGTGCTGAGACTGACATTGATGATCATGTTAGACACTGACGTGTTCACCTAATTGTTTCCAATGTATGTAGACATCATCAAATTCACGAATTGGAAACTTATCGTATGGTTCATTAGTATCCTCCCACGAGTAAAAATATTGCTTAATTTAGAATGTTTGCATGGTTTTACAGCATGCCAACCTGACCCTTTTTCATATGCATATATGTAAGATTTTAATAACACAACCTAACCCAATTACTCATAAATGAACTCTAATTTGCATTTTATATGCAAAATTTATTTACTCTTATACCATTCTTTCTGGAATATCCGGCATATGAATCAAATTTATTTACTCTTATACATTTCTCAAGTCAAACCATCAAAGTGCATATTAATCAAATATTTGAAATATTCTATAACCACAACAATAACTTACACACAAAGTGTACATAGAAAAAAAAACATTAATAACTTCAGACACACAAAGTGTAAATTGACCAGAAATCCATAAACACATGAATAAGAGTACACTACGACCATAACTCCACTTAAGAGAACACAACAGTTGGTTCCACACAACCATCAAAACAGGAATAAACCATCTATACTTCCACTTGAGCTTGTATGTATTTTCGAAGGTAAGTCTGTAGGACCTAGAGCCGCTTTACCAAAAGTTATAGTTAGTGGTAATTGTGCAACTCAAATATTTTAAACCGCACAGCAGCTCAAGCATCATGATTCGATCGCTCTACCAAGCAAGTATAATTATTGCATCCAACAATCTCCCTCCCAATGATTGCATTCCTTGCAATCAAAAGGAATCGAACGCCTGACCTTGGCTCTGATACCAATTGTAGGACCGAGCGCTTACCGTTTTACCAAAAGCTATAGCTGGTGGTAATGGTGCAACTAAAATCTTTTAAACCGCACAGCAGCTCAAGCACCATGGTTTGATCGCTCTATCAAGTAAGGACAATTATTGCACCCAACAAAGTCCTTGCTCGAACCACCTTCAAACAACTGTTTTCTATTGTGTAAAGATAAACAAAAACCGTGTTAATTTTGACAGGGCGAATAAGCTTAGCCTAACATTGACACAAAAAAAGTTTCAAATAGTTGACCAACATTTTTTCAAATCCATAGCAGCTAGTTTATAGCTACTTTGCATATGCGTCTATTATGGCATGTCGTATGACAACGATTACACGTTGATGAACATGTAATAACTTGCCATGGTATCATCTTATTCTTCCTATGTCCGGGCTAAATTGCACATTAGGAGTCTAGATTGCATTGGATTCACCCACAAATGACTCATTCATGTCCAAGGTTGAGATTGGATTTATAGTTCTTTTGTATGCTTCACGATACATTTCAATTCTGAAATATTTTTCACAAAAATCATAAAACACATTGTAACGTCCAAAATTCAACCCACGTAAACAACATGTATGAAAATGTGCTAAATTGCTTAATTGTTTTATTTAATTGATTCTAAATGCTTACTTGATGTATATTATATGATTGAGGGTCTAATTGCATAATTAAATAATTAGATTGCATGATTTCATGAGAATTGAAGATTTCATTCGAATATTCAATAATAGAGTGGAAAGGAGACTGTGGACGACTAAGATAAAATATTTTTTTCATTACATATTTTAAAGGCTTATTAATATGATTAAATTTTTCTAAAAATAGTAGAATCCAAATTATTTTACAACATTATCACGATTTTATTCGGGAAGCCGGTTTTGGGAAAACAATGGACTTTTAAAGGACCAAAAGTATTATTTTGAAAACTAATTTTTATAAACTTTTATTTTTCAATTAAATAGGTGTTATTGGGCCTAATTTACCTAAGATTAGTAGGCTCAATTGCTCCTAAACTCAAAGGCCCAAAACCCAAGCCCATTAACATGCAAATTTTAAATCTATAAAATAGAAACCTAGGGTCTTCATTAAGCTCATTCAAACAAAAACACACACACACACAACACACTCCATATTTTCGAAATATTTGAGGAGGAAAAAAAAGAGTCTTCGTTGCCCGTTCGTCTCTCTTCGCAACCCATGCCGACGATCACATTTTCGAGCGTTTTAGGCACGCTTTCAAAATTCTTTGACGCACCATTCAAATAATATTATGCTTGTTTTAATTATTTTTGAATGAAAAATATTAAAGCATGAACCGTTTAACTATAGAACAAATATTTTCAATATTTTGATCATTTTACGCTTGTTTGAAAAACATTATGATTCATAAGGACACGCTGCCAATAGAGGGTTTTTAAGGGATGGGAAATTAGTCGTTAGGGGACAAAATACATGCTGGAACCGAGCTTGGCAAGGGAGGCAACCAACCTAGGGTTTTCTAGGGCTTCTCATGGGAGGAAGGCTATGGCAGGGTGGCTTGGCTGCGTGTGGCTCGGCCAGGGCTGGGGCAGGGGCTGTGCTGGACGTGGTCTGGGTTTATGGCCACAAGGGGTATGACTCTTCCCCATGTACGCGTAGGCGCGATTTCTAAGGGAAGGTCTCACGGCTTGGCTAGGGCTGGCTAGGCTGGTCCAGCAGGGTCTAGAGGATGGTCCAAGGATGGTTAAGTGCGAGTGGGGTTGTTGGTTGGAGGATTAGGAGAGACCTTGTATGGCTAGAACTCTAGGAAGGGCGCGGCTCTGGTCTATGCGCAAGGATGGGTTTCGCGTGTGGGCTAGAGCTGGTGCGTTGGTCTAGGTGGAGTCCAGGAGGGTTAGGGTCAGGTCTGGTCAAGGGTGGCTTGGTCATGGCTCGAGGGAATGGGGCCGTGGCTTGGTATAGGGCTTATGGTTCGAATTTTTGTGTTTATATTGGTAGGAGCTCGAACCGTGGGTCCACGGGGTAGTTCATGGCTCATGGGGGTTTTTTAGGAAGGAAAAGTTCATGTTTAAAGTTTGGAAAGAAAATATTAAATTTTGAATTAATTCTAAAACTAAACGTTTCACCGTTTAATAATTAAAGAATTAAATCAAAAAGCTCGAGTTTACGTTAAATAAAAATATTAGAATTCAAATTTAAACTTAAATAATTATTTGGGATAGTCTTGAGTCAACAAAAGTGAGAAAAAATCAAAATCAAGAAAATTTTTAGTACAAGGACAAAACAGTCATTTTACACCTAGGTAGTACAAAAAGTGTTGGCAGTGTCCTGAAAAATCATATGCATGCTAAATGATATTTTAAAATGTTTATGATGAAAATATGAAATTTTATGATTTATACTAAAGTTGTACTATTTTTCTTGTTAAAATGATATTTTGCGAATTGAGAAAGGACACGATATTTTATGAATAAAAAGAAAAAGAAAATATTTTGAAGGATATGAATTGACTGTGACAAAAAGGATACGATATATGATTATTGGGAATATCGTGAGGGAGAAGGTCCCAGATGGAGTCCGTTACGGGAGAAGGCCCAGAAGGAGCTCTACAATCGTATTTTCATTTTACGTCGGTGCCTAGTTCCTGTCCCCATGCGTAATGGCGGGTTAAGACTGATCAGTCGACCACATGACACAGCTAGTCACTTTCAAGGATCAAACTTCACCCAAAACGATAAACGATGGAAAGCTTTATGATTTGACGATTTATGATTAAATTATGCCTACAAATTTATGCTAGCTTATTTTGAATAAAAGTATGATTTTTAATTCATGTTTTTGTCTATATATTAACATATTATTCATGTTTAGAACGTGCTGAGTCATTAGAATCACTAGGTTTGAATGTTGCAGGTCAGGATGAGACTGAGGGAGGCGCAGACGCTTGAGTGGATCGAGTCCGACAGTATACTCACGAGGGACATTATTTTCCGCATACTGCATCTTGCATTTTTTTATGCAAAAAAATATTGTTTGCTTTATGTTTCAAACCATAAATTCTCAAACCACAATTATTTTTGTAATGTCTAGAAATTCAAGTGACATAACCTAATTGCATGCAAATCTAAGGTAGTATTAAAAACACATTTAAATAAATGTTTTAAATGCATTTAATGCATGTTTGGGACATGATTTTATGATTATATGGCATGGTTTATTTAACTCCCTAAGATAGAGCTTTTGCAGTATTCGATGTTCTAACGAGGAATGGAGACCATAATTATTTAATAAGGATGCATTTAATAGGTGATATTCGAAAAGGAGTATTTTTAGGATATTTTTACACGTCAGTCCATATTTTAAACCGGTAGTCAATTTTTAGCAAAACGAAGGACTTTTTGAGTTCGAGTAAAATTTTTGAAAACGTACTAAAACGAAATATTTTACGTGTGTTACTAGGCCTAAAGAGCTTGTTTTAGTAGATTTTTTGTCCCAAGTCCACTACACCTTATTATTTTAAAACCTAGGCCCAATATCCACTTATTTTACTTATCAAAACTCACACCCAAACCCTAGCATCCCCCACTCCCTCTCGTCCGTACATCACAAACGCAAACCAGCAAAATTTGGCTTTGTTTTCAAGGAGATTTCAGTAGGAAAATTGTCCCGTCTCTCTGGTGTCCATCCATCGCCCTGTTTGTAACGTACCGTACTTTTGCTACTTAAAACTTGCGGAAAAATTAAAATTTTTTTAAACATAAAATAACCTTCAAAGTTTGCCATAAAATATCTCAACCAAGTCCCCCATAAGACATGGTTGTTCAAAATAACTACAATAAAATTTGCTCACAAAAGGTTTACTCAAAGTATTTCGATCAAAATATGAAATCAGAGTAATTTAACTTTTGCATAAAACTTAAACATGGCGGTCCTCGGGTTTAGCCTCCCGCTCAGTCCAAGCCTCCCCCTTGGTCGCCACCTCCTGTCTCCTCATCAACATACTCACCTACATCGATCAAGTCTAGTGAGTCTAAAGACTCAACACATATAAACCGGAATAACGAGTATTACGTAATAAAACCGCATGCAACTTTAAAATAGAACATACATACTTGAACTTGAATTTGCGTACTAAAACTTGAACATACATACATAACATAGACGTGCCATAACGTGAAACTTGTAATAAACATAATGTATATAGAACATACATAACTTCATCATTTTGCGTAGAGGCATGTTTCAAAGCAAGTGACCCATAACATAATAAATGTCTGATCAGACAACCACAGTACTGGGCTGACAAGGATGTATCCACTGCCACATACATGAGATCCCTGTTCATAATTTAACGGGCTGGTTGGTCCCCGTTCATAATTTAACGCTTTCCAACCTCGATCCAACCCGTTCATGATTTAACGGGCGGATTGGTCCCCGTTCATAATTTAATACTTTCCAATCCTAAACATAATTTGGTCACAAGACATTTAGCATACCTCAAAAACTTAAAATATTTTCTTGCACGTCAACATACTTACTTGGTGTTGAGGGCTTCGTTGGACTTCGATCGGGGTCGTCGCTGCACGTACTACTATGAATTCACATACTTAAGTTGCATAACTTAGACAGTTAATCCTGCTTACTTACGAGTTCGTTCAATTCCTTAGGGCGTTCTAGAATTCCCATGGCTCGACCTTGTAAATCATTGTACTAAACCATGAATCAAACCTCAAACATGTTATAATATTTTTCCCAAATATGAAAGACACGGACCTCGTGCCTACCTCCGTGTAGGGGTCCGTGTAGACTCGGGTGAGAAGGCTCGAAAGGAAGGGTGGACAAGGACCCCGTGTCAGGGTCCGTGTGGGGGTCCGTGTAGACTCTGGAAAAATGCACTCCGGAAGGAACAAAGCCACGGACCCCGTGCCAGGGTCCGTCCGTGGATCCGTGTACCTGCGGGACAAGTAAGGCTTCGAAAATTCTAAACACGCAATGCTTATCATCCTAGACTTGATTGCACGTACCATGAATCGACACCCCGAGACCCATCCTAGCATGCCATAACATCAAACCAAAATCGTACAACCACCCAAAGCAACGATGCTCACCCTATGACACATCCAATTCAAAACGTAGCAATTGACACCAATTCGTTTCCTACGACTTCTAATGCATTCGAGTGCCTATCGACACTAAACGACATATCAATTAACATCCCAACATCATACTAATCATACCTAGATGCAGCAACGATCACCCGTCGATCCCCAACGAATCCTGCAATATAGAAACTTCAAGAACACAATTTTCGTAAAAGTCGCAGTTTGAGCAGTCCCACGAAAAGCGTCATAACTCACTCAATTTTCATTCAAAAATCTCGAATTTTATATTATATCGAAGGCATCGAAAAGTTCTACAATTTTCTAGTTGAAAGTTTTCTCAAAATCCCGACGGAAAAATCGCAGTTTTCAACAGAACAAGTAAGTTATGAGATTTCAGATCTAAAAAGTATTTCAAAACGCATTCAAACCATTTTCCGCTGAAACGACGAATGTCACACATGAATTTTTACTCATAAAAATAACATAACACATAATATGACAAGATCGATGCAGAAAGAACAGAATATACGTGCCTTTTTGATATCAAACTTTACCGAAACAACGTCACCGAAGCGGAGATAGAAGCGAGGTTGATCCAGAGCGATTGTGGCGCTAAAATTCTTGAAGAAACACATGAAAATATTGCTGGAAATTATGAGGGGATGGGGCGGCTGCCGTTGGGAGGAGAACGCTAGGTTTTCTTTTCTCAAAGTGATAAAATTTTGAATTAAAACTTGTGTGTGTGTGTTGCCGTGACTAAGTGTGTGTAAAAGTGTGTGAGTGCGTGAGTTAAGGGGTAAAACGTGTATGTGTGTGTTTAGGTAGTAAGTTAGGGAAATAAATTATGCTTAGTAATAATTTAATCACTAATTAAAAGTTAATCAAACACTAACTCAAAAATTTCTTGGAAACAATATACACACAAATTTTTAAATAAACTTCTTAATCAAAATAAGACACACAAAAAAAATGCTAATTTCAAGAGTTTTAAACCCTTAAAATTACTAACTAAATGATTTAGGTTTAAAATGCTGAAACTTAATAAATTAATTTAAAACGCCCCAAACTCAACTTAAAAATAAAATACCACCCGTCTCGAATGATCGCCTGAGACATGAAACTCGACAGACATTTTAACGTGCATCACAATAAACATGAATAATTTAAAATAATGCATTCCAGTAAATCATGCATGGCTTAAAACTCATTTTAAAATTAATTAAATGATTTACTAATTAAATGAATGCATGGTTTAAACGTGTACTGAATTTGGGCACTACACTGTTAGTTGGATTTTTTGAGCATTTAATCACAAAAATGCAAGCCCTAAACCTTTGTTTCCTCATATTTCACATCATATTATGTATTTTGATTGATCTTACATGACATGCTATAGATCTACTGATATGCAATGGTTTCGCATGGTTTATATATGAATATATTGGATTTTCTTCACTTACATCTCACGTTTTTTGACATGGATGAAGGGCTGCCAGGTTTGTTAATTAGGGGACGATGTACAGGAGGTTTAGAGGGGCTTAGATGAAGAGATCAAATCTGGAACATGTTTTTGTAGGTGATAGATCGAATCTTCAAGTTGTGGCTCGGTTTCGGTCCGATTGAGTTATGGGAAAGGAGCTGATGTGGAAGGGTTGTTCCAGGACTTGGATCAGACCTGGTGGGTCTGAGACGTGGCCGGAGTGGCTCGCACACAGCTGGTCATGGTTGAGGGGCCGACCGAGGTAGGAGAGTCGCGTTTTGGCTTGTTCGAGTGAACCATGCACTTCCGCGTGCATGGGCTGGGGACCATAGCTAGGTCAGTCTAGGAGGGTCCAGTGGTGGGCTAGTTAGGTCTGGTCTGAGCTATTTCGGGGTAGGGTCGAGTTAGTGGCTTGAACATGTAGTTAGGGTTCCGGTTGCTTTTGTGCAGAAAATCCAGCAGCTGTCCAGTCGAGTTCGTGGGTCCTAAATGGTCTGAATTAGGGTTTTTAAGGGTTGTTCATGTGTGATTAAGTCATGGTTTAAGTTTGGGAAAGTTTGGTTGAGTTTCGGTTAATTCGAGTTAAAACCGGGACTCCGGTCCAAGTTTTAAAACGAATTATAGAATTTAATGCATGGGATCGAGTTTATGTCTAAGAAATGATTAAAAATATGTTTTAAGGTGTTTTCATAAGTTTGGATCGATTCGAGTTGAAGTTTTAAGGCCCAGGGATAAAACGGTCAAATTAGGGTTTCAGAGGCAAAATGGTCATTTCGCACCCGAGTCAAGTTAGCAGTCCTGGCAGTGTCCTGACAACTGTAAATGCATGTTTAAAATGTTTATTTAATCTGAATATGGAATTATTATGATAATGCGGAAAATATGGTGCATGATTGATTTCAAGGAAATATATGTATGTGCATGAATTTTTAGAAGTGAATATGATGACATGTTTGAAGGAGGTGACTCGGTTTTGACTAACATGAACAAGAACACGAAACATGTAAGGCAAAAGCTCAGTTGACATGTGAGAGTTCGCTGATGTCCCTGCCGCCTGGTAACATGGTTATACATAGATAGATATATATCCACCAACAACTGATACGAAATTCCCAACTAATGATCTAAATTCATTAAAGGAAAAATATATATGTTTACGATGACATGATATGATATGTTTATGTTCATGTTTTTGAAGATCGTGAAAGTTATTTTAATTACAGTACTTTTCATTGTTGCATGATATGTATACGTACTTTGTTATAACGGTTCAAGTTTATTGAGTCTTTAGACTCACTAGGTATGATTGATGTAGGTGATCATGTTGATGAGGAGATCAGAGGTGCTGAGGAATGAATGGATAAAGCTGGTGGCGCACGAGAAACCCGAGGACCTTGTATTTTTTCGAACAGTATGATTTTATGAGAATTGGTTAAAATAGTTTTTTTTATTACTTGTTCACGATTTTCATGCCTTGAGGTTTAGTAGATTTTGGAAATTTGTTGATGGGTTATTTAAACAGTAAACATTTTCGTTATTCACACTTCCAAGAATTGAACTGCAGTCAATTTTATACAGGAGTTGGATTTATTTTAGTACATGGTGGTTATATATATATAAATGTGTGTGTGTGTGTGCATGTGTGCTTGTATTTTCGGTCAAGCAATATAAATAAAAAAATTCAATAGTTTAGTAGTTGACGTTTCAATTTTCACTGCAAATAATAATAAACTTTTTCCTGTTATTTATTTTAATATAAAAAAGAACGTATTGTAGCAACAACTAAATTTGTAACACATTTCCTAAAATCATCGATATCTTTGAATGTTTTTCCTTCACCGCTCATACAATTAATTCAACCATCTATTGTATTCGAGCACAGGGATTGTTTTACATTGTTATCACTCCTTGATGTCTTGTCTTCCACATCAACTCTTACCAGTTTAATAAAAATTTCCGATATCAATAAGGAAGAAAAAACAAATTGATCAAATATACACAAAAATATCCTAAAAGATCACCATGAGCTTCATACACATATGAAAAATCTAGTATAAACATAAATGTCTTTTACTTCCCAAAATTAAAGTTGTTCTGGTGTTCAGTTTTATTCTCCGCCCTCAATTTTGAACATTCTTTGCCCAAACTCACAAATATATTCATCAAGCTACACCCACTGTAGATTGATATCACAAACAACTCATTCTTATACTTGCAACAACCCAAAAAGTGCAAGATTACAAATGCTACTTCCAGGTTCGATTCTAAACCTACTCGACAAAAAAACTACATTAAATACTATCAGATCAAAATTGAAATCATGGCTTCGTTCATATAACACATTCCGAACCAACAAAGATTACACAATCACACTAAAACCAACAAATAATACACAATCAAACATCATATTTTCATAATATAAAATTTTAATATATAAGTTATTATACAATACCAAAACCATTATCACTGGCATGAAATTTTTATTATCGAGATTGATAAAAAAAAAAATTCAGATAATCTATCCAAAATCTGAATACATGAAATGCATTCTTACTCACATACATAAATCTCAGAGAATCACTTTAATAAAACGAGAAAGAGAAATTTCGGCTGCAAAAAACACATACAAAATTTCTTTATAACCACTACAAAAATACAAATCTATGAGAGAATCTCTAAATCGGAAAAAAAAAATAAACAAATTGTTATGTCGAAATTTTCGCTGCAAAAAATATCAAGTTTTAATATAAATTTTTTCACCTTGAATTCTTTGTTTCGGTGGTTCTTCACAAAGATTTTCAAGTGCTTGCGCCACTTCAGGTTATATTACTTTCGCCTCAGGCTGTTGGGCTCAACGTCGTCTGAGATCTACAGCATTGTCGTCAGGGGAATAGCCGTTTGGGGAAATTTAGGGAAAATAGAGTGTATTTTGAAGTATTTAAAAAAAAGATTCATAAGTCAATTTACTTAAATATGCTTGTTTTTATGTGTAAATATAACATTAAATTTGATTACATAAATACATTTACGAGTGGGTCTCATGCGAGACCGTCTCACAGATTTTAATCTGTGAGACGGGTCAACCATACTCATATTCACAATAAAAAGTAATACTCTTAGCATAAAAAGTAATATTTTTTATTGGATTACCCAAATAAGAGATCCGTCTCACGAATACGACCCGTGAGACCGTATCACACAAGTTTTTGTCTACATTTACTTCAAACATGTAATTCATTCTTATCAGTCGACTCAACCTAAATCCTCTCCGTCGACCCCTTTTCATTTACTTTCCGACTACGATTCTCAATACAAATCGACGCAATGGCTAATAATAATCTGATAATATTAACGTTTATTTCGATTTATTGTTTATTTTCATTGATCGATCGACTGATTGAGGAAGAAAATTTCGACCACGTTTTGGTCGACCTATGCTTGAGTCGACCAAGCTTAGATCGACCATCTAACAACTCTTGGATCTATCCAAGACCCAACAGTGGTCGACCAAAGACCAAACAATAGTCTACCATTGTTGATTGTGGGGTCTACCCAATAGTGGTCGACCAAAGCTTGGGTTTTACTCAAGCTCGGGTCGTCTAATGTTTTGGTCAACCTAAGCGTGGGTCTATCCAAGTTTGACGTTTGGGTCGACAAAAAAACAACGTAGGTCGATGACCGACGATTTCGGTTGGGATTAATTCTAGCAAGCAGACTAGGTCAAGTTATAGTAAATGGACGAACAGTCCAAGTATCGATCCCACTGAGACTATTATTTAATTACTAAGATTCGATTATTTTATTTAATCTAGGCAAACAAGAGCGAACGATTGATTATTATTTCAACTAAGCGAATTTTTAAACGAATTTATTCTAATGTAATAACGAAAGCAAATATCAGAGAAGCTTGGACGCGGGATTTTCAAATTTAAATAGAATGACCGGGAACACACAACGGTAACAAACTCTGATTAAATTCAAGCACTGGAATTATTCGACTAGCAATTATTCGAAGTCACGATGTAATCCTCTAATTTAATTATAAATCTATTTCTAGAATTTATAATCCTATTTTCATTTAACAATCCTATTATTTCTAATTGAATTTAATTAAACAAAAACGCATGCATCAATTATAGAATTACAGCTGTCGCCTAAAATCGCACACTGAAACCGAATACTATTTCTAGTCGGTTTAACCGTGTGTTGATTAATATTTTTAAAGCTAAATTTCAATCTATTCCCTTTCGAGTCAAGATCGAACAACAAACATGCAATTTAATTGGCCAAATCAAAAGCACGAAAATTACGCAAACATTGATCAATAACAAGAGATAATTATGAATTGAACGATCCAACGAATAAACAAAATCAGGCGTTTGTCCCTATCGTGGTCCCGATCACAAGAAGAACTACTCCATAAATTCAACACTAAAATCAAATTCAATGTTTGAATTCATGTCTAAGAAAATAAGAAAATAAAAGAGAAGAGAAATCTCAATGACGGTGCGCGGATCTTGCGTGTGAATTGCGCTGTTTTCGCCCAAGTCGTCGCCGTCTTCAAAAAGTTCAAAGCTTGCGCTCTTCTTTTCTCTCCAAGTCGGCTGCTTTCTGAATTTTTTCAACAACCCTATTCTTTCTCTCGATTTTCCCTTTTATTCTTCCTCTAAATCTCGAGCAAATCTTCGCCAAAATCTCGATCTGATATTGCACACACGGACCCCGTGCCTGCATCCGGAGAGGGGTCCGTGTAGGCTCTGGATTTTTTTCTTTCTCGAGAATGACTGACACGGACCCCGTGCAGGGGTCCGTCTGGAGATCCGTCCACATACTGTAAGTTGGGTTCTCGGGTGATGAGGGACACGGACCCCGTGTAGGGGTCCGTCAAGGGGTCCGTCGAGGCTCTGTAAATTGCATCTTGCAACTGAATGGCACGGACCTGTCTCCGGGGTCCGTGCCTGGGTCCGTGTCTCTTCGGCAAAATTCTTCTTTTGTGGTTGAATGACACGGACCCTTACACGAGGTCCGTGTAAGGGTCTGTGTTTGGTTCATGCTTTCTTCCTATTCTTCCGGGTATTTCTGACGTGGCATTGCGGAGTTTGACATTTCTTTCACTTCTTTGGTTTTCACCCTCTTTTGGTCAAACCTGCAAATAGCCATAATGAGACGAAATAAGCGCAAAACTCGGAATAAAAATGCCAGATAAGCACGAATACGACAAAATAAAATCCCTAAAATGTTATATAATTCGTGCTTATCAACTCCCCCACACTTAACCCTTGTTCGTCCTCGAACAAATCAGACAAAATAAAGATGAGAAATATCTCAGATTCAGAGCTCAAGTAACACAATCAAAGCTTCTCAATTTGTCAAATCCGTTCACCCCCAGTTAAAAGATCACGCTTCGCATATCACAAGATTCGTTTTCGTTGCAATTTAAAAATCTAACAGTCACCAGTAAAGATCAACGGAACAAGATGTGTGTAGTGTGCATGTCAGACTCGTACTCATCAGCAGTTACTTGGTTTTAGGATCACTTCTTTTTGTTTGTTATCGAACCGCCCCATATGCTTGACTTTCATACCCCTCTCTACTAAATGGTGAACGACGATGACTAGGTTAATAGGTCTTTTTAAGCTTATAACGTAAGGCCACGGTTCACGGCTACAAAAGAAGGCGTGGGAATCAAAAGTGAGAGAAGATAGAAAAAATTAATCTTGTCGCACATTCACTTAACTTTTGACTCATCACCGACTACTGCATTTTCATCATTTTTAGAGCCCTGTCGTTTCCTTTCTTTCTCATTGTCCATCAACTTTCACCCACAGATTTTTCGGGTGTTTTCAATACTACACACTTTCTTCCCTTTTCTTTTCTTTTTGTTTCTCTTCTTTTTTTTTTTTTTTTCAATCTTATAAAGATTCATTGACTCCTTCACACATATTTCTTCAACCCATTGGGGTATTTCAACCATTTCAATGTGTACAGGAAGTTTATTTCTCTCACAAGTGGGTAGGGAAAAGTGTATAGGCTAAACTTCAGGTAGTTGATGTGGGACATTGAATAAATTACGAATGGGGGCTAATCGTGTGTCATAGACACACACCATTCGATTTTTGTAGGCTCAAAAAAAGGTTACTAGAGACAATAAATGATGTATCGGTTAGGCTTGAAAGGCTCAAACGGTCCAAAGATTGCCTAAATCATCCCTAAATCACCATCGTTCGTATTTTCGCTTCGAGGGCTAATCAGACAAGTTCTAGGGTTCGTTGTTCGAATCCTTTTTTTTTTTTTTTTTTTAAGTTCACCTTACACCGATTTACCATTAATGAGCAAAAATCTGACCACGTGCATAGAATGAAATGTTGATACAGAACTAGTTAATGTCTGACTCTTTCCTTGAAACTACGACTCCTCTCATTCAACACTAGGCGTGAAATGATTTCCCGGGTGATCCAAAATCTAACAAATTAATCAGAATATCAAGTGAAATAGGAGTTCGTTGTCTAAAAATAATCTCATCCTACGTGAAAAGTGCTGTTAAGTGGTGTGCAACGATGTGAAACTAAACTGACCTACCCCCACACTTTGAAATCGACACTGCCCTCAGTGTAAAACAATATATATAAAAAAAAATGAATGATCAAGATATGTAAAGCAAAAACACTTCCCTGGACACAATTCGAGTAAGTGGTAAAAATGTGGTAGAAATCAGCAACTCCTGAAAAACACGACATCGAATACACGAGGAAACGTAAAAATGAACAGGAAAACCAATCATGCACACAAGTAAAGCCAGCAGAGAATAATCATAAATAAACAAGTCTCAGGACATCAACAAAAGCATCGGAAAGTAATAATCAAAGCTAGAGAAAAATCAACCCTCCAAAAGTCTGAAAATAAAAAAATGAAACAACTACTCCTCATCAGATCCTAGCTCCAAGTCCTCCAGCCCGTCAAGTGCAGATCGGTCGCAGGGTGGCGCAAAAATATCGGCGGTAGACGACTGTGCCTGCTGATAATGCTCGATACGAGCCAAACGGGTGCGAATGTCGTCCATGGTGTCAAAGATGGCCGAGAAGACCGGACGGATACCTCTCGGTGCACGCTGTCGTGGGGGCGCATAATCCTGTGGGACAGCGCGGGTGTCCAAAGCAGCTTCCTCCTCGACACGGGCTTCCCAGGCGCGCTCGTCAATGGTAGGGGCAGGCACTGGTGGGTCACGAGGGTGAGGAGTGATATGGCTACTCCTGGGGTTCCGATACCACGCACCCTGCCTAAAAATGAAGTACATCCCCTGCATAGCCTGTGGTGAAAGCATCTGTGAGGATGTGGGCAAGAATGAAGGCTCGCCAGTAAGATCAACGCCATGGGCCGCTAAAATCCGGGATATGATGATGGGGTACGGGGCATAGGGCTTTTTATTCTTGGTGGGGTCAATGTGTGCGACTGTACGCATATGTGAAAGGATAATTGACGCCACCGGAATAGCAGGAATAGCCCCCAAGCCATTCAGCATCTTGTCAATAATGTACAGGTCCATCAGATGGACCTCATTGTTTCCAGCCTTCCGCGGAATTATATTTGCACCAGTGAAATAACAGATCAGTCGATCAAGGAGCGGGAGGCGGGTCGGAAGAACACTGAGACGGGAGCCGGTGGGAGATGTGACGTACCGGAGACGGTGCCGAGCGTCAGGGATCCGGTACGTGCTGTCGGAGTGGAAGAAATCGATCTGGTTGAACACTACCCAAGGGCCATCATTTGGGACGCCCAAAATTAAGGCCAGATAATCGCTAGAGATGTTGATGGGGATGCCCTTTACGTAAGTACGGATCGATGTCAACCCGGTTTTGTCCTTTTCTTCAAAATTGGCATAAAATTGCCACACCAGATCAGGGTAGTATGGCCCGGCTATGTCCAACAGGGGTCCCCACCCAAATTTATCAAACTCTGCCCGGAGTGGCACCTCGGCATCGATACGTGGGTGAATAAGATCTCTCCACGATGACAGAATTCCCGTGAAGGGCCGAGTACCAGTCGAAGTTCGCCTGACTCGTAAATTTCGAAACGTCAAAAGATAATCTGGCAGACCCAGACGAGGAGGAAGCAACGCTGCGTGCACGCTTGCCAGTCAACTTGCGAGGAGGCATTATCAATTCACTCCAACAATGCAAGCACAATAAATCCAACCATTCAATATCAAAAATTCAATCAGCCAATCCGAAATACCCCAACAAACAGAGCACACCAATATGAATCGATCCAACGAATCCTAATGCAATGAAATAGAACAACACCCAAGCAACCAAAGAATACACAAATCCACACCAACTCAAGAATTAGAAAATAATGCCCCAATCGACGGTCAATAGCCTCCAATAAGCATTCAATCCCAAAACTAAACCAAAATGAAGATAAAACAGGCCGCCAACAAGCTTAATCCGGTACTCTAATAACCGATGATGGAGACCCACACAATAAGCGAATAGATGGCACGAAATCCCAATGTGGACAATCACCAATGGCGAAAAGGTTGAGCCACTCTTACCAGAAACTTGAAGACGGTGATGACGAAAACTCGGCGAAGGGTTGTGCTCCGGCGGTGGTTGGCGACGGCGTCGGGATGAGGTGGGGTGGTGTGTGTTGTAGGAAAGTGCAAGTGGAGTGGTGAGGTGCTCAAGAGGATGCTATAGTAGGTGATAATGTGAGAGATGATGACGTGAGAGGTGGCGACGGAGAGTTGATTCGATTTTGGGGATGTGGGATTTGGGTAGCAGAAATCGCGATTTTATTCTGATATGACGCGAAAATAAGGGACACGGACCCCGTGCTGGGGTCCGTGTAGAGGTCCGTGCACCTACTGGATTTCTACTATGTGGAAAGTGATAGACACGGACCCCGTGTAGGGGTCCGGAGCAGGGTCCGTGGACCTACTGGATTTCGGCATGTTTGGAAGTGGGCAACACGGACCCCGTGTAGGGGTCCGGGAACGGGTCCGTGGACCTACTGTATAAGAATCGAAATTTTCAATGTCAAAAATTTATTTTATTTTTTTTATTTTTTTTTAAAATCAAATATACTACCCGCACCCAAATGTTATACCATGCATGTACAATTCTATAAATCTAGAACTCAAATTTTAAACTCAATCAAGCGCACAAGTTGCAAGAATTGTACAGAAACTTCCCTGGTCTGTGCGAGATTTTGAAAATCGATCGCCTTGATAAATTCTCCCACACCTCATAAATTCCACCGCCAGTAGATAAATTACCTGCACCACCATTCATTGAGATGAGCTCTCGAGCAATGCTAGAAAAACAAAAAGAAAGTAAACTAGAACAGATAAAATAAACTAAAACAAGAAAGAAAAATAAGATTAAACACTGGGTTGCCTCCCAGTAAGCGCTAAATTTAGAGTCGATAGCCTGACTGTACTCCCTTGATTCAGTTTGGATCCTGCAGATCCAGTGTGGTCGGCTCATTGGGTATGGCACCACCATGGTAAACCTTCAGCCTATGCCCATTCACTTTAAATGCTCCAGTCGCTTCGCTAGTGATCTCCACTGTCCCATAAGGGAAAACTTGCGTGATGGTATATGGTCCTGACCACCGTGAACGCAACTTACCTGGCATCAACTTCAGTCTAGAATTATATAATAGTACATGTTGTCCCACCGCAAATTCTCGACCGACAATGTTCTGATCATGCCAGCGTTTGGTTTTCTCTTTGTAAAGCTTGGCATTCTCATAAGCCTCCAACCGAAACTCATCCAATTCATTCAACTGCAGCACTCTATCATCACCTGTGGCTTTAGCATCAAAATTCAGAAATTTAGTTGCCCAATAAGCCTTATGTTCAAGTTCTACAAGTAGGTGACATGACTTTCCATACAACAATTTAAAAGGAGACATGCCGATGGGGGTTTTAAAAGCAGTGCGGTATGCCCACAGTGCGTCGTCAAGTTTGCTAGACCATTCTTTCCTTGAAGCACCGACAGTCTTCTCAAGAATGCGCTTAATCTCTCGATTTGATACCTCGACTTGGCCACTAGTCTGGGGATGGTAAGGTGTAGCCACCTTATGTCGGACCCCATACTTTGCCAACAGACTGTCGAATTGGCGATTGCAGAAATGAGTACCCCCATCGCTAATAATGGCTCTAGGTGTTCCAAAACGTGAAAAAATGTTTTTCTTTAAAAATTGAACAACCACCTTAGAGTCATTAGTTTTGCATGCAAGTGCTTCCACCCACTTAGATACATAGTCTACAGCCACCAATATATACTTGTTCCCAAAAGAAACCGGGAACGGACCCATGAAATCTATACCCCAAACATCAAATATCTCACATACCAAAATATTATTAAGAGGCATTTCATGTCTTCTAGAGATATTACCTGTGCGCTGACAATTTGTAACATACTCATGCGCATCCTTAAACAAAGTAGGCCAATAAAAACAAGACTGGAGGACTTTGGACGCAGTTCTAGTTGTTCCAAAATGGCCCCCAGCCGGACCAGCATGACAATGAAACAAAATTTCACTTACCTCTTCTTGGGGGATACATCTACGAATTATACCGTCTGCACATATTCTAAACAAATAAGGGTCCTCCCACAAATAATATTTCAAATCAGAGAAAAATTTCTTCTTTTGCTGGTATGTAAAATGGGGAGGAATGAACTTACTTGATAGATAATTAACAAAGTCGGCATACCATGGTAGACTGTTGATCGCAAACAGTTGCTCATCTAGAAAACTGTCTCCAATAAGGCCAGTGTCTTGAATAGGATTCTCCAATCGTGAGAGGTGATCTGCAACTTGATTCTCAGTCCCCTTCCTATCGATTATCGTCAAGTCAAATTCCTGCAGAAGAAGGATCCAACGAATTAGCCTTGGTTTCGCATCTTTTTTAGACATTAAGTATTTCAAGGCTGAATGATCGGTGTGCACGACAACTTTGCTCCCTATTAAATATGATCGAAATTTATCCAGAGCAAAAACTACAGCAAGAAGCTCCTTTTCCATAGTGGCATAGTTCAGTTGAGCAGCGGACAGTGTCATACTAGCATAGTAAATGACATGGATGCATTTTTCTCTCTTTTGTCCCAACACTGCCCCTAGAGCGGTGTCGCTTGCGTCACACATCACCTCAAATGGCGACCCCCAATCGGGTGCTATCATCACAGGTGCGGTGATCAACTTCTCCTTCAGGGCCCGAAATGCCTGCACACACTCATCAGAAAAATTAAATGGCACATATTTTATCAGCAAATTGGTCAGTGGCTTAGAAATGCAGGAAAAATCTTTGATAAAACGTCTATAAAACCCTGCATGTCCTAAAAAACTACGCACTCCTCTGATATTTGTTGGGGCTGGGAGTTTTTCAATTACTTCAATTTTTGCCTTATCAACTTCAATCCCATTTTCAGAAATTTTGTGCCCCAACACTATCCCCTCTCTCACCATAAAGTGGCATTTTTCCCAGTTCAGCACCAAATTTGACTCCTCACATCTCTCCAAAACTTTAGACAAATTAATCAAACAAGTATCGAATGAAGAGCCAAATATAGAAAAATCGTCCATAAATATTTCAATGAAGTCCTCAATCATATCATGGAAAATTGCCATCATGCATCGTTGGAAGGTTGCTGGTGCGTTACATAGACCGAATGTCATTCGTTTATATGCAAATGTCCCATAAGGACAAGTAAAAGTGGTTTTCTCCTGATCTTCAGGGTCAAAAGGAATTTGCATATAACCTGAATAACCATCCAGGAAACAGTAAAAAGGATGTCCAGCTAATCTTTCCAACATTTGATCAATAAAAGGGAGGGGGAAGTGGTCTTTACGGGTGGCATCATTAAGTTTTCTATAATCAATGCAAACACGCCACCCTGTAACAGTTCTAGTAAGGATCAATTCATTATTCTCATTCTTGACAACAGTGATCCCACCCTTTTTTGGAACTACTTGCACTGGACTAACCCACCTACTATCATAAATCGGGTAAATAATACCTGCGTCCAGTAGCTTAATCACCTCTTTCTTTACCACCTCTTGCATAGCTGGGTTCAGTCGTCTTTGAGGTTGGGTAGAAGTCTTGTGGTCAGCCTCCATCAGAATTTTGTGCATGCACATGGATGAAC
Organism: Primulina eburnea; assembly: GCF_022965805.1. Lineage (NCBI taxonomy): Eukaryota > Viridiplantae > Streptophyta > Magnoliopsida > Lamiales > Gesneriaceae > Primulina > Primulina eburnea. The sequence goes on from NC_133102.1 coordinate 32,899,847, forward strand.
TGATCCCCTTGATGTCTGCAATGCTCCAACCTATTGCTTTGATATTATCCCTCAGAACTCGCAGCAGCTTTTCCTCCTCCAAACCTGTCAAAATAGATGAGACAATTACCGACAGTTTATCATTGTCAAGCAAAAATAAATATTTCAAATGAGAAGGAAGAGGTTTCATCTCTAAGATTGGGGCTTCTTCAATGGATGACCTTAAAGGTCTTGGGACATGCCCAAGCTCCCCAATACTAGAGTTTACCGTTCTCGAAATCGGTCTGCCTGCTTCCAGATAAAGCATGTATTCCTTAATATCCTCATTCTCCAACTCTCCTGAACATGAATCAGTCAAACAAACCTCCGAAGGATCTTCACCTATCAGTACCTGCAAACTACATTCAAAAAGCTCGTCAGTAGCATCAATTCTAAAACAATCAGATTTATCATTAGGATATTTGATGGACTGAAAAACATTAAACACCACACTCTCATCATTCAGTCTCAACACCAACTCACCCTTTTGTACATCTATCAGAGCTTTCCCAGTGGCTAAAAATGGTCTTCCTAAAATTAGAGAAATCTCACGATCTTCTTCCATGTCTAACACAACAAAATCCACTGGAAAAATAAACTTGTCAACTTTCACCAACACATCCTCTACAACTCCCCTAGGAAATTTAATTGATCTATCAGCTAACTGTAGGGAAATTGTAGTTGGTTTCACTTCACCTATCCCTAGCTTCTCGAAACATGAATAAGGCATCAAGTTAATGCTTGCACCTAAATCACACAAAGCTTTAGCAAAAAATGAAGTTCCTATGGTACAGGGAGTAGAGAAACTACCTGGATCCTTAAGCTTTGGAGGTAATTTATTTTGTAAAATAGCAGAACATTCCTCCGAAAGCTTAACTGTCTCAAAGTCAACCAATTTCCTCTTGTTTGATAAGATTTCTTTAAGAAATTTTGCATATGAGGGCATTTGAGCTAAAGCTTCTGCAAATGGGATATTTATGTGCAGCTTTTTGAAAATCTCAAGGAATTTTGAAAATTGAGTATCCAATTGCAGTTGCTTAGCTCTTTGGGGAAAGGGGAGCGAATTAATATCAACATTGGAGTTCAAGTTTAGGGACTTACCTTTCTCCTTCGTGTCATTGGATCCTTGCTTTGATGACTCCTTCTCCTTCGCATATTTATCGACATCAACCACCTCTTGCTTTATGGGAGACGTCACCGTGACTGCATTGACACCTTTAGGATTCTTTTCCGTGTCACTAGGTAGTGAACCCGGAGCTCGTGTAGCCATCTGTGTCGCTAGCTGCCCTAGTTAAGTCTCCACTCTTTGCATCATGGCATCATGATTTTGCCATCTCATCTCATTCCCTGCTATGTACTTTGCAAGCATGTCCTCAAGGTTTGACTTGCCATCTTGTGGCTTGAAACCGGGCGGCATAGAGGGTCCAACACCTTGTGGGGGCTTAGGTGGTTGTTGAGGAGGCTTTTGCTGCATAGGATGTTGTGGAGGATTAAACTGTAATGGCACAACAGCATTTTCTGACGGTCTCCATCCGAAATTTGGATGATTCCTCCAGCCTGGATTATACGAGAAACTGTATGGATTGTTTTGCTGACGCCCCTGGTTTCCCAAATAATTTACTGAATCCCCTCCAAAACACTGTATTTCCTCACAAGGCATATCCGGCATGAATGGCATGTCACAAGATGGACCACCAACTATTTCAGCATTTCCTTGGATCTGATTCACTGACTTGACTGGTATTGACTTCTGCGCTTGTAACTGTGCCATCTGATGTGTCAATCCATCAAGTTTCGCTGTAATCGCTGTCAAAGCATCCATCTCAAGGAATCCGACCTTCTTCTCCCTTCGGTTATCTTGCCAACCCACATTGCTTTCCGCCATATTTGAAATGATTTCAAGTGCTGCGGTTGGCGTTTTCCTGTATAAACTCCCATTTGTTGCCGCATCAAGCATAGATCTCACAGAAGGATCTACCCCATAGTAAAATGTCTCCACCTGCTGGCCTACTGAAAAACCATGTCTTGGGCACATTCTCAACATCTTTTTAAACCTCGCCCATCCTGAATTCAGTGATTCCCCATCTCTCTGTCTAAATGAAGTGATTTCATTTCGCAGTTGTGTAATCTTAGTAGGGGGAAAATACCTGTGCATGAAGAACTCAACTAGCCCATCCCAAGTAGTGATAGAACCAGCTGGAAGGTCGCGAAGCCACTCCATAGCTTCTCCTTGCAAGGAGAATGGAAATAGTCTGAGTCGAATGGCATCAGTACTCACCCCATTGCACTTGATCGTATCACATATTGACAGAAAATTCTCCAGATGTGCATTGGGGTCTTCAGATGGTGCTCCACCAAACTTTACTTGCATTTGGATCATCTGGATGATGCCTGGCTTCAGCTCGAATGTATTTGTAACGAACCGTATTCTACACTACTTAAAATTTGCGGAAAAATTTTAAATTTTCTTAAATAAAAACATTCATACGGTCGTCACTCAACATTCATAAAAATAAATCTCACAATCATCCGTCACCAATAAAATTTTGCTAAAATAAACTGTCTCAAAACGTCTCGCGTTCAAATCAAAACATCAGAGTATTTTAAAAATTTGCATAAACATAAACTTGCGGTCCTCGGGTTTAGCCTGCCACTCAGCCCAAGCCTGCCCCTTGGTCATCACCTCCTGTCTCCTCAACATAGTCACCTGCATCGATCAAGTCTAGTGAGTCTAAAGACTCAACCCGTATAAACTGGAAATAACGAGTAATACGTAATAAAACCACATGCAACTTGAAAATATGACATACATACTTGGAACTTGAACTTGCATAATAAACTTGAACATACGTACATACATACTTCGACGTGCCATAACTTAAACTTTTCATAAACATGCTGCATACTTGAACATACTTTAACATACATAACTTCATCATTTTGCGTAGAGGATGTTTCAAAGCAAGTGACCCGTAACATAAATGAGCCTGATCAGACTATACCACAGTACTGGGCTGACAGGGACGTATCCGCTGCCGCATACATAAGATCCCTGTTCATAATTTAACAGGTCAGTTGATCCACGTTCATAATTTAACGCTTCACAACCACGATCTAACCCGTTCATAATTTAACGGGCGGATTGGTCCCCGTTCATAATTTAACGCTTTCCAATCCTAACATAATTTGGTCACAAGACATTTAGCATACCTCAAAAACTAAAAAAATGTTTTCTTGCACGTCAACATACTTACTTGGCGTTGAGGGATTCGTTGGACTTCGACTGGGGCCGTTGCTGCTACTTACTAACGTGAATTTCATACTTAACTTGCATTACTTAGACGTAGAAAACTCATGCTTACTCTCAAGCTCAATCATATCTTAGGACCTTCTACAATTTCCCACGACACGCCCTTAATAATCTTTGCACTAACCCATAACATCTAACTTAAAATGAACTTACAAATATTTCCCAAAAACAAGGGTACACGGACCCCGTGCTTGGGTCCGGGAGAGGGTCCGTGTACGTACTGCCTAGAGTGTGTCGGAAAACGGAAGGGGCACGGACCCCGTGCTCGGGTCCGGATGGGGGTCCGTGTAGACTCTGGAAGAAGACATTGAAAGGAAAGCAAAGGCACGGACCCCGTGTCAGGGTCCGGGTGAGGGTCCGTGTAGGTACTGGAAATAGACACTAAGTGAAACCCAAAGGCACGGACCCCGTGCCCTCATCCGTGCAGGGGTCCGTGCTGTCTCGCAAAATTGACACTGAAGGAATAACAAAGGCACGGACCCCGTGCCTGGGTCCGTGTTTGGGTCCGTGTTCGCTCGTTGCTTCGAAACCTGCGAGAAAACTTATGCACCTGCCTAATCTCCCAATTGCACATCAATGGAACGAAATTTACCATCTTAGGACTCTTCTTAGAACACCATAACATTGCATCAAAACTTATACAAACACCTCACAATACGACGTCCACTATACTACACAACGCAACACCAATTATGCAATTAACCTCAATCCCTTTCCTACAACGTTAAACTCATTCAAACGCCTAACAACTTGCATCAAAATCTTAAAAATACACCAAACCTCAAAACTAGCATGCTTATACGCAGCAACGATCGCCCGTCAGTTTCCAACGAAGCCTGCAACACTGAAACTTCAAGAATTATCAAAATCATAACTTTTCTGAAACGCAGTTTGAGCAGTCCCACGAAAAATGCCATAACTCACTCAATATTTGTCCAAAAATTTCGAATCATATATCAAATCGAAGGTATCGAAAAGTTACACGTTTTTGCCGTTGAAAGTTTTCCCAAAATATGAACAGAAAATCGCAGTTTTGACATGAACAGTAAAAAATTGAGTTTTAGATCTAAAAATTTTCCTTCGAAATTGATCCGATTCATGATCCGCTCAAACTACTATCATCATACATAACTTTTACGCATAAAAATCGACACAACGCATAATATGACTTGATCGACACAGCAAGAACAGAGTATACGTGCCTTTTTGATGATAACGTTACCGAAAGACGACACCGAAGCGGAGATAGGAGCGAGGTTGATCCGGGACGAACGTGGCGCTCAAATCTTTGAATAAAATGCAACAAAAAGCTGCTGGAAATCGAAGGGAGAAGGGGCGGCAGCTTCTTGCTCAAGAACCCTAGATTTACTTTCTTTTAAAAAAAATAATAAAACTAGAGTGAATTGTTGTGTGTGTGTTAGGCGCTAATTAGTGTGTGCAAAAGTGTGTGTGTGCGTGAGTTTTGCTGTGTGTAAAAGTGGGTTTGTGTGTGTTTTTAATTAAAAGTTGCTAATTGACTAAATGACAATTCTAATTAAAAATACTAACTTTCTCTTAACTAAAGCACACTCTAATAAAAATAAATGGTACAAATGCTAGACTTAAAAGTTTAAAAGTTCTAAAATTACTTAATAATTATCTTATACTTTAAAATACTAACATCTCATAAAATACTAAATCTTAAAAGTTTTAAACTCTCAAAATTTGCTAAATAAAGATTTAGGATCAAAAGTGCTTAAACTCACTACATTATTTAAAATGCCCCCAAACTCAACTAAAAATAAAATACCATCTTTAAAATTGCCAAAAATCGTCACCGGGTCTTTTCCTCAATCCCGCCTCGAATGAACGCCTGAAACATGAAACTCAATAGACATTTTAACGTGCATCACATAAACATAAATAATTTAAAATAATGCATTTAAATAAATCATGCATCGCCAAAACTCACTTAAAATTAATTTAAATGATTTAATAATTAAATGAATGCATGAGTTATAGGTGTATTAAATTTGGGCACTACAGTATTTGCCTGAATCGTAGGGCGGATGATACTAGAACCATACCCTCCAAATGCTGGCCTATGAAGCTCCATCAGAGTGCGATTATCCTCTTCCCCGGCCATTTCCTCAACTTCTGGTTTATGGTCCAAATCAGATTCTGCTTCAGATTCAAATTCCAGAGTCAAGTTGTTATTCCTTCGAGCTCTGCGGATACTGCGGAGAGTGCTTTCAATCTCAAGATCAAGTGGCACTAGATTCCTGACGTCTTGAGCACGGCTCATATAACACGAGCTAACCCCTGAAATCAAAAATTTAAGTGCACGATTTAAGCTCCAAGAGAGAATAAGTAGAATAAGCAAAGGTAATTAAAATGCTAAAGAAAGAATAAAATAAAAAAAATTTAAACTAAGAGTAAAAGCCTAGTCTCAAACAAATAATTTATCCTAATATCAAATAAATAGTCCCCGGCAACGGCGCCAAAAACTTGACCGACGATTTCGGTTGGGATTAATTCTAGCAAGCGGACTTGGTCAAGTTATAGTAAATGGACGAACAGTCCAAGTATCGATCCCACAGAGACTATTATTTAATTACTAAGATTCGATTATTTTATTTAATCTAGGCAAACAAGAGCGAACGATTGATTATTATTTCAACTAAGCGAATTTTTAAACGAATTTATTCTAATGTAATAACGAAAGCAAATATCAGAGAAGCTTGGACGCGGGATTTTCAAATTTAAATAGAATGACCGGGAACACACAACGGTAACAAACTCTGATTAAATTCAAGCACTGGAATTATTCGACTAGCAATTATTCGAAGTCACGATGTAATCCTCTAATTTAATTATAAATCTATTTCTAGAATTTATAATCCTATTTTCATTTAACAGTCCAATTATTTCTAATTGAATTTAATTAAACAAAAACGCATGCATCAACTATAGAATTACAGCTGTCGCCTAAAATCGCACACTGAAACCGAATACTATTTCTAGTCGGTTTAACCGTGTGTTGATTAATATTTTTGAAGCTAAATTTCAATCTATTCCCTTTCGAGTCAAGATCGAACAACAAACATGCAATTTAATTGGCCAAATCAAAAGCACGAAAATTACGCAAACATTGATCAATAACAAGAGATAATTATGAATTGAACGATCCAACGAATAAACAAAATCAGGCGTTTGTCCCTATCGTGGTCCCGATCACAAGAAGAACTACTCCATAAATTCAACACTAAAATCAAGTTCAATGTTTGAATTCATGTCTAAGAAAATAAGAAAATAAAAGAGAAGAGAAATCTCAATGACGGTGCGCGGATCTTGCGTGTGAATTGCGCTGTTTTCGCCCAAGTCGCCGCCGTCTTCAAATAGTTCAAAGCTTGCGCTCTTCTTTTCTCTCCAAGTCGGCTGCTTTCTGAATTTTTTCAACAACCCTATTCTTTCTCTCGATTTTCCCTTTTATTCTTCCTCTAAATCTCGAGCAAATCTTCGTCAAAATCTCGATCTGATATTGCACACACGGACCCCGTGCCTGCATCCGGAGAGGGGTCCGTGTAGGCTCTGGATTTTTTTTCTTTCTCGAGAATGACTGACACGGACCCCGTGCAGGGGTCCGTCTGGAGATCCGTCCACATACTGTAAGTTGGGTTCTCGGGTGATGAGGGACACGGACCCCGTGTAGGGGTCCGTCAAGGCTCTGTAAATTGCATCTTGCAACTGAATGGCACGGACCTGTCTCCGGGGTCCGTGCCTGGGTCCGTGTCTCTTCGGCAAAATTCTTCTTTTGTGGTTGAATGACACGGATCCGTGTAAGGGTCTGTGTTTGGTTCATGCTTTCTTCCTATTCTTCCGGGTATTTCTGACGTGGCATTGCGGAGTTTGACATTTCTTTCACTTCTTTGGTTTTCACCCTCTTTTGGTCAAACCTGCAAATAGCCATAATGAGACGAAATAAGCGCAAAACTCGGAATAAAAATGCCAGATAAGCACGAATACGACAAAATAAAATCCCTAAAATGTTATTTAATTCGTGCTTATCAGTCGACCCACGCTGTCGAGCCAATGACAGTCCCAATACATTGGGTCCACTAAATTGGTTTTAGGTTGACATATCTCGATTTGGGGAAAAAGACACATAAATTTTAATTAGGGGAAGATGTGTGTCGAATGAGAAGAAAAAGAAGGAGAGAATTAATTAAGTTAAAAGTTTAATTGCAGTTAATGTAATAATCAAAAGTCAACTCTCGTGAGACGGTATCACGAATCTTTATCTTTGAGACGGGTCAACCCTACCGATATTCAGCATAAAAAGTAATACTCTTAGCATAAAAAATAATATTTTTTCATGGATGACCTAAATAAGACATCTGTTTCACAAAATACGACTCGTGAGACCGTCTTATACAAGTTTTTGCCAAAAAAAAAAATTTTATATTTCAACAACATCGCTGCAACTCCATCTCAGAACAGCAGAAACGTGAGATGAAGTTATAACGCTGACTTCATTTCAGCTTTGATCATGCTCTTAGTATCTATCATCTCTTGAAATAATTTGCGCACATATATTTTTACATTAGCAACAAGTACTTTACCAATTTCGTTGAATTGAGGAATGGGGTTGTGGGTCCGAAGAAGATGACATGAGATGAAATATGAGGGCCGCTTCCCATCCAATCTATCAAGTTTCAAATACAATAATAGAGTAAACAAATAATGGTCATACTTTTCTTGCCACTTTCCTCGTCTTCTTTAAACAATTATACACAGAAATTGTACAATAATAATATCTTCGTAAAAGAAAACGATTTCAAAAGCCCCCTCCCCCATAAACGATCCAGTTTAATTTCAACGGTCAACCGAAACCATTAAACCAGTTGGTTCGTTACAGGAATGGAGAAGAAGGATGAAGATCAGTTCCATCATCCCTTGAATGCAGAAAGTTCTTTGTCTGAACCTGTCACCCCCTCCTATTCAGATCGCAATAACAAGTCTCAAAGAAAGGGCACCAGTTTTGCTTTCAGAATCCGGGAACACGGTACTCTCTGACTATAATTTGATCATGTAAACGGATTTTGTACATGGGTTTTGAATCTATTGGAGATCCCATGGGCAATTCCCGACTAAAATCTTGTGAAATAATAAAAGTGAGGTGTATATTTATGTTTTTAGTCAGAATCCTTTTTAATCAAACACAAGGGACTTTATATTATATCTGATTTTTGTGTATGTAAAATGGGGTAAATTTGCAGTGAGGTTGGGGCCAAGATTTTCTGAAACAGTGAAAGGGAAGCTAAATTTGATCAAGAAAGGAGGAAGAGAAAAGATTTTTAAAGACATATTTGGTTTGAGCCAAGGGGAGAAACTTCTCAAGGCGTCTCAATGCTACCTGTCAACAACTGCTGGCCCAATTGCTGGGAATCTCTTCATCTCCTCGCAAAAAATTGGTTTCTTGAGCGAAAGATCCATAACTGTCCACTCTTCTTCTGGGGGGATTATCCGAACTCCTTACAAGGTAATCACTAAATCATATTCTTTAACTTGGATGTATGGTTCCCATTCGAGTACTTTCATGGCTATTATTCGATTTTTGTACAGCTTTCGATACCTTTGAAGAAGATCAAAGGAGCAAATGAAAGTGAGAACGTGAACAATCCGTCTCAGAAGTACATAGAAATAGTGACGCACGACAATTTTGAATTCTGGTTCTTGGGATTTGTAAGATATGAGAAGGCCCTCAACAATCTTCAGACTGCTATTTCCATGTCCACATAGCTAGATAGATATGCCATTTTCGGACTTCTTTTTCCCTTTTTCTTTCGTCAATGTTCTTGGACCGACAAGCTCAGGAGACGTGCTTCTAAACAAACTTAGGACTCGGTTCTTGAGTCTAATCGAAAGTCGGGGTCCTTGTTTAAGCTAGAGCGGTTTGAACGTAGGAATTATTAATTAATTCAAGGTGAAATGCAATGTAATATCTAGGAGAACTCGTGTTTGCTTGTACGTTAATCAATTTTTGTTTCATTGTTCTACAAGTTCTTGCTGGGATGATTGAATCTTTTATACAGGTATACGAATAATTTTCTAAACTCATGTTTTCTTTACTACTTATTGTTGGATCTCGGTTTTCTACGCGCCCAAACGCAGCGGAAGTTTAAAATTTTATTTTTATTTTGACAATCAAAATATATTTGGGCGCTCGTATGATTTAAATCAAAACATTCATAGGGCGTTAGAATCGTTATACCTTTGGTGAATAAATCACTGGACACCAACCGATCCGGTATAATAGATCTGGCTCTTGATGAATCCCTACGAACTTTCTTCAAGAAATCCTCCTATCAAGTCCACGACTAGATTGCTTGATCCTCTTCTAATTTGCACTAGAAAAGTAGAAGAGATTTTACGTAGGAGAGAAATAATTGAGAGACGGCTCAAACCCTTTTCTTGAAAAGTTGGCAAAAAAATTTTGGAGAATTTTATTGTGATTGTCGAGAATCACAAATAAGAATTGTGGTTGGTGGCTAGGGTTTTTTTTTTTTTGTTTGCATTTGTTATTTATAATTAAATTAAACCCTAATTACATAATTAACATTAATGGGCTTGATTTAATTAATTGAACTAGTCCAACTAGTTTAATTAATTTAATCAAAGCCTATTAAAACTTTAATTATTTATTATGTTGGACTTGTACTCCTACAAGCCCATTAAACATAATACCCACCATATTTAATTTATTAATTAATCAACTCAACTTTTGAGCTTAATAAATTAAATACATTATGAATTCAACATTTGAATTTATTATTTAAATTATAAATTCAACTACTTGAATTTACATCACCTCCAAAATTTAATATTTAATAAACCCAACATTTGAGTTTAATAAATTAAATTCTCAAATTTTATAAATTCAACTCCTTGAATTTATTCTCTCAAAATTTAATTATCATAAATTCAACTCCTTGAATTTACTATATAATATAAATTCAACTTTTGAATTTATTCTCTCAACGGGAACAAACAATCCAGTACTTGTGTGACCCTCAATGGTTCAGGGATACAGCTAGCCGTGTGTTCACAACTCCTTGTGATTCAGAATAACATTTATTCTTATTCGGGCTTACCCTAGTTAGCCCCATTCTATTCATCAACACCTTGATCAAGAATGTCAGAACTCATTTCTGATTGCACCCATCGGATCATGGTAAGAGCGTCTAGTAGCATCGCCCCATGATCCCCTAGGTATCTGATATGAATCTTGATACGAATAAATAGCAAACACGATTAAACAATCGCACCCTCTATTTAATTACGATTATAAGATCCGTGTGTTTTTCCCGATCTTTTGAATCAAGTAATTTGGTGTGTTATTCACCTCTAAACTAGAAAAGTTTAGCAACAAATAAACACGAAGATAAACAATCGAAAGTTGATACGAACCTTCGAAGAACGACGCCTACGACAATCCGCACAAGCACGACCGACAAACGCCACAAAGTTAGAAACTTTGATAAGTTTGATTTTTGATGCACAAAGCTAAAGCCTTGAAGGTTGAGAGAAAATCTCAAAAGTTTGATAAAACTCAAAATATTATGTCTAATGTGTTAATTGCCTAATGAATTTCGTCCAAAACATAGACCTTATATCAAAAGATTACTAAAATCTAGACTCCAAAATAATTAAAACTCTAAATAAGGTAATTTTTCTCGCCCAAAACTCTAGGACACGGACCCCGTGCCCACCTCCGTGTGTGGGTCCGTGTACACTCGGTAAGAAAACTTCAGCTGGAAAGCATAGGCACGGACCCCGTGCTCACCTCCGTGTACGGGTCCGTGTAGGCTCGGTTTTCTTCATTCTCGATTGTGATGGGCACGGACCCCGTGTACAGGTCCGTGTACTCGTCCGTGTAGCCTCGGTCATCCTCTACTTGATTGTGATGCAACCCGAACCCTTCGAGCCTTGTTTCCAAGTCTTCATTGGTTGGATGAAGGGCAACATTCAACATCTTCAAGCGTACTCTCGGGCTTGGTTCTGGGAACGCATAGTGGCTGGCTAGATTCGTATCATTCTCCCTTTCTTTAAAAAGATTTGTCCTCAAATCTTGTCTTTCTTGATAGCTAGGAAGATCAACACATTTTATGCCATTTCCACAATCCTGCAAGTAGAGTTTAACAATGCTCGGGGTGGAACCGGCTATTTCATTAAAATAAAATAAACCAACTTTGCACAGATGTACATGAAGTGGCTTATTCAAAACAAAGAAATGCTCATCCTCACTCTTTTGGGCCATACATATAATTTCTTCTTTTGTTTTTTCGGCCTCTTTTTCGCACAATTCTTTATTTTCATCGATGACCATCTCACTCTTTTTACCACTCTTTTTTTCGGCCATCTCATTTTCTTTTTCTCTCAAATCATAACAAATTGATTCATCAATACATATTACATTTTTAGACAGTTGAGCAAAAGAAACAACTTGCACATCATCTAACAACTCACCCTCCACAGCATAACACTCAATAATCGCATTAGACACAATTGGAGTATCAACATCAACATTCAAATCATCCACAAGTTTGGCTTCAAAGTTGGAAGTGGAATCCAATACCTTCACATCCTCATTTGGACAATGACTAATATCATGCCCAAACTCTAGACACCAAAAACATTGAATATCATAAGTACTAATTCTTGAAGTTTTAGATGTACCTTGATACCCACGTTTTGAACTCCTTGCTGGTGTCGTCGTACGTCTCTCCTCTTTACTCATCCTTCCAATATCATCCACTCGACCATACTTTTCTTTAACGCTACACTCAAGCCTATCAAACCTTTCATGTAAAGGCTTAAATTTTTCCACCATTCTTTTTCCAAATTCTTTAAACAATGACTGAAACTCACTATCAAGCATATTGCACTCTCTTTTTTTTTTTTTTTTTTTTTTTTTTTTTTCCTGGTGAACAGTACGCTACAGTACCGTGAACAGTAACTCCGGCAAATGAACAGTAACTCCGGCAAATGAACAGTAACTCCGAACCGTGAACAGTAAATTTGAATCTGTGAACAGTATTCCGATACTTGAACAGTAAATCCGAATATGTGAACAGTATTTCCGCCGCGATGAACAGTGATTCCGCCTCTATGAATAGTTATTCCGTCGATGAACAGTACTTCCGTGGATGAACAGTACTTCCGTCAATGAACAGTAACGTGAACAGTACGTGAACAGTAATCACGATTTTTTTTTTTTTTTTTATACTACTTGAATTCAATAAACCTCAAGCTCTGATACCAAATGATATGAATCCACCTAACTCCACCTCAAAAGCTAGCTCAAGAGGGGAGGATTGTGAATTCATATATATTTTGCCCAAGACAACTCTTGCTAACCGATGTGGGACACATCATTCCCGACCCCTTTAGACTGCACGTCCTCGTGCCAACTCGTTCGTTAACCCGCACTCCAGGGCACTTCCAGGCATTCCGACCCCTTTAGACTGTATGTCCTCGTGCCAACTCGTTCGTTAACCCGCACTCCAGGGCACTTCCAGGCATACCCGACCCCTTTAGACTGTACATCCTCGTGCCAACTCCATCGTTAACCCGCACTCCAGGGCACTTCCAGGAACATGCACCCACACGATCAGTCAAGAGTATGGCTCTGATACCAAATGATATGAATCTTGATACGAATAAATAGCAAACACGATTAAACAATCGCACCCTCTATTTAATTACGATTATAAGATCCGTGTGTTTTTCCCGATCTTTTGAATCAAGTAATTTGGTGTGTTATTCACCTCTAAACTAGAAAAGTTTAGCAACAAATAAACACGAAGATAAACAATCGAAAGTTGATACGAACCTTCGAAGAACGACGCCTACGACAATCCGCACAAGCACGACCGACAAACGCCACAAAGTTAGAAACTTTGATAAGTTTGATTTTTGATGCACAAAGCTAAAGCCTTGAAGGTTGAGAGAAAATCTCAAAAGTTTGATAAAACTCAAAATATTATGTCTAATGTGTTAATTGCCTAATGAATTTCGTCCAAAACATAGACCTTATATCAAAAGATTACTAAAATCTAGACTCCAAAATAATTAAAACTCTAAATAAGGTAATTTTTCTCGCCCAAAACTCTAGGACACGGACCCCGTGCCCACCTCCGTGTGTGGGTCCGTGTACACTCGGTAAGAAAACTTCAGCTGGAAAGCATAGGCACGGACCCCGTGCTCACCTCCGTGTACGGGTCCGTGTAGGCTCGGTTTTCTTCATTCTCGATTGTGATGGGCACGGACCCCGTGTACAGGTCCGTGTACTCGTCCGTGTAGCCTCGGTCATCCTCTACTTGATTGTGATGCAACCCGAACCCTTCGAGCCTTGTTTCCAAGTCTTCATTGGTTGGATGAAGGGCAACATTCAACATCTTCAAGCGTACTCTCGGGCTTGGTTCTGGGAACGCATAGTGGCTGGCTAGATTCGTATCAGTATCACTGATAGTGCCTGCAAGAACCAGTCGATTATGATTAACGTACAGTACGGTCCCTTCATCTCATATATCCCGATCGAATCTGCAACCATTGGTTCATCGAGGGTTGCATATTAATTCGATAACTATGTGTTACATATAATAGTGGCATCGCGTGTACTATTGGAGAACTCCTTCTCCAACGTACATCTCATACTCTGGCCAGAGATTCCATGCACTATTATTACATCAGATCACATAGGATATCCACACCCGTAGGTGAGCGGTGAATCCCCGACTACAATGCACTGGCTCCTATATGTGTCGCGACTGTACCCAACCTCGCCACCTGATGACTCTCCTGGAGCCGGTAAACGAGTCAAAGCACAGCCCTAGCATATAGAGCCTCAGAGTTGTCTCGGGTCATAAGGACTAATGATGTACAATCATAACCACGGACTTATCCTCTCGATGAATGATAACCACTTGGAAAGTCCGAGGGAGGGTTGTTCGGTATAATCATCATATGACTACTCATCTGTATGTTTGGACATCTCTATGCCCTTACCAAGAAACGCAGTACACAACATCACAGACGCTAGTCTCGAGCTCAAGCGACCTTTATCCCTGTTTTAGGCGGCTGAATCGACTAGGAACGAATTTAGAATATGCAGTGTTTACAAATGAGTTTCAATATCGAATTACGATTCATTTGTATTAAAGCATAATCAAGGACTTTATCTATGCTGCTTGCATGGGTATACAGATAAAGTATAACGAACCATGAAATAATGAATTATATTACAATAAAGATTGTTCTTTACAACCGAGTCAATAAAATCCCTAGTCAACAGTTGACTTGCAGGGCATCTACTCTAACAATCTCCCACTTGCCCTAAAGCCAACTACCCATAAACTTTAATCCCATTGCTTCGCGATGCTTCTCAAACAATGGTCCTGGTAAGGGCTTCGTAAGTGGATCAGCAACGTTATCTGCAGAGGGGACTCTTTCAACTGATATGTCTCCTCTTCCCACAATCTCCCGTATGATGTGGAACTTCCTCAGTACATGTTTGGATCGCTGATGAGACCTTGGTTCCTTTGCTTGCGCAATGGCACCAGTGTTGTCGCAGTACAACGGGACTGGATCAACTCCATTAGGAATAACGCCCAACTCTTAGACAAAATTCCTCATCCAAACTGCCTCTTTGGATGCATCAGATGCAACAATGTATTCAGCTTCAGTGGTGGAATCCGCAACGGTGTCTTGCTTGGAACATTTCCAAGAGACAGCCGCACCATTTAGCATGAATACAAAACCAAAGGTCGATTTCGAATCATCTACGTCACATTGGAAGCTAGATTCAGTGTAGCCTTCCAATTTTAATTCTCCACCCCCATAGACCATGAACAAATTCTTAGTCCTTCTCAAGTACTTAAGAATATCTTTCACGGCTTTCCAACGCATTGGACCAGGGTTTGCCTGATATCTGCTAGTAACACTCAAAGCGTAAGCAACATTAGGACGTGTCGATATCATACCATACATGATACTACCAATATTTGACGCATATGGAATACGTGTCATCATCTCTATCTCCTCATCAATTTTGGGACACATAGCTTTAGATAGAGTAACACCATGACACATTGGTAAGTATCCTCTCTTGGACTCTTCCATAGAGAATCGTTTCACAAATGGTATCGATATAAGTGACTTGGGTGAGTCCTAGCATCCTCTTTGATCTATCCCTATAGATTTGTATTCCTAATACATAGGATGTTTCACCCATGTCTTTCATGGAGAATCTACTGGCTAACCATACTTTAGTTGATTGCAATAATCCTACATCATTCCCAATGAGCAGGATATCATCAACATAAAGTACTAGGAATGTCACTGCACTCCCACTAACGTTCTTGTACATGCACGGTTCCTCAGGATTCTTAGCAAAACCAAACTCTTTGATAGTGCTATCAAATCTGAGGTTCCAACTCCTTGACGCCTGCTTGAGACCAAATATTGATCTCTGAAGTTTGCATACCATATGCTCACTTCCTACTGATGTGTATCCCTCGGGTTGAGACATATAAATTTCTTCTTTGATGTCTCCATTGAAGAATGCAGTCTTTACATCCATTTGCCATATCTCATAGTCATACCATGATGCTATGGCTAGTAGTATTCTAATGGACTTAAACATAACAACTGGTGAAAAAATTTCCTCATAGTCAACTACTTGCCTTTGAGTATAACCTTTTGCAACCAGTCTTGCTTTGAAGGTCACTACCTTCCCATGCGCCCCAAGCTTTCTTTTGTAGATCCATTTGCACCCTATGGGAACGATTCCCTAAGGTTGATCCACCAATGTCCAGACTTGGTTTGAATACATAGAGTCCATTTCTGACTGCATGGCTTCAAGCCATTTGGTTGAATCAGTATCAGATATTGCTTCTTTTAAATTCATTGGATCACATCCAACACAATGCTCATCGTGACTTTGTTCATGAAGAAGCGTATATCTTGCAGGTGGTCTAATAACCCTATCAGATCTTCTAGGAGCTTGTACTTCAACTACTGGTTCTTGAGAAATGGGTTCAACTTCTATATTTGAGGGAGTATCTTGAATTTCTTCAAGTTCTATCATCTTGCCTTTTCTATCTAATAGAAATTCCCTTTCCAAAAAGTGGCATTTCTTGAAACAAACACTTTTGCTTCATTGGGATGATAGAAATGATATCCAACAGAATTCTTTGGATATCCTACAAAGTAGCACAAAGTGGATCTACTATCCAATTTGTCTCCCATTGTCTGCTTCACATAAGCAGGACATCCCCATATTCTCATGTAAGAATACTTGGGAGGTTTCCCCATCCATATCTCATATGGTATTTTATCGACTGCTCTAGTATAGACATTATCCAACAACATTGCCGCAGTTTCAAGCGCAAAGCCCCAAAACGATGTAGGCAATTCAGTGAATCCCTTCATGGATTGAACCATGTCCAACAAGGTTCGCTTACGACGTTCAGAAACACCATTCAATTGTGGTGTTGCTGGTGGAGTCCACTGTGAGAATCACATTCTTTTTTAGATAACCCAAAAATTCAGCTCTCAAGTATTCTCCACTTCGATCAGATCGAAATGCCTTAATACTTCTTTCTAGCTGATTTTTCTACTTCAGATCTGAATTCTTTGAACCATTCAAATGTTTCAGATTTGTGTTTCATAAACATATCCATACCTCCAATGGTCATCGGTAAGGATAACGAAGTAGGATTGCCCATATTTTGTGCTAACACTTAGCGGGCCACAAACGTCTGTTTGGATCAAATCCAGTAGACCATACGCACGTTCCATGCTTCCATCGAATGGAAGGTTGGTCAATTTTCCTTTTGGACAGAACTTACAAGTAGGTAGAGAATTTATGTCTGACAAGTCAAACATGCTTTCTCCCACTAGCTTGTGCATCCTTCTTTAGGAAATATGACCTAGTCTAGCGTGCCATATTTGTGTGGGATTTGGATCATCTAACTTTCTTTTGTTTGTTGTTGAAATCATGTTTACTTGGACATTCACTTATCATTTTTAGAACATTTCTGGCGCATATAATTTCTTATGTCCGGACTTCTTGCAGTGAAATAAATATGTTCTAACTTATCGGGCTTTGTAGGCCTTTTAAGTGTCTTTCAGAGTTTGCTTCTTATTGGGATTGTTTTTCTTGTGAGGGGCAGAACATTTCTTTCCCTTACCTTGTGGGCCATTTTTCGTCTGACGAGAGGCCCATTAGAAAACAATAATTTTCTATTTTATAGTGATCCCATAAGGTATAAGCGTAATGACTAGCTCTTCAAGGCTATCATCTATCTTATTCAATTCACCATAACCCCGTCAAATGAGGAAGAGAAAGACAACAAATTGATGTTATCTAATAACTCGTTAGGAATCACATATTCCAGGCCCACCACATACTTAATAAGCTCAGTCACATGTACACAAAGCTCATGGGCCAAAGCCCAGTCTTGCATTCGTGTAGTCATGAGCTTTTAAAAGTGGTGTGCATCACTATACGAGTTTCATGCACCATGCAACTCTTGCACATGCATTCGAATGTCAGCAGCATTCAACATTTCCTCTAACTTTCCCTACAGTTCATTTGACACAGAAGCGAGCATGTTACACTTTAGCTTGCATACTATGGTCCTACCATCTTGCATGCTTTGTCAGTTCAACAAGACTGACATTAGTGTGTATGCTATTTTCTCTGAATTCAGAACAATTTTCCCAACCAGTCTTGAAAATTAGATTCGATTAGCTTGTTAATAACAAAATTGATTATGTGACGAAATCGAAAATATACTGATATGGAAACAGAATAATGGTTGCTGATTATTTTAAAATAATTTTAAGATATAAAATATGGATTTTTATTTTATAAATCTCCCTCCCACTATTTTGACATTTCCACCACCCTCTGATGAAAATGGGAAATCACATTTCCTTAGTGGGCACGTAAAGTCCAATTAGCCAATTATAATCCCGAATAATATCAGCCAATTATAATTTCTAAAAGGTAGAATCCAATTGCATCCCTATGCAACCTCCGCGTGTTTTGCCTCACGTTTAATAAGGACCCAATAATATGACGCCGTTTATTTTCGCGTGTCAAACCGACCCATCAATATTGAATTATAGTAGACGGTCGCCATGAGTTCCCCCAATAATATGAGCCGAAGTCAAGGGAGTTCCACTCAATTCACATCATATGTCCGGTGGAAGCCACAGCTTTCCGGCGTACATGCCTCCCCAATAATATGAGCCAGACAATGTCCGCGGGTAGCGATCAACATGCAACCACGGTTGATGGAAGGCAAGGAAAAATTAAACTCTTTTAATTTTTACTTTTTCGGTTTGATATAAATTTTGAATCATATTCAAAATGAGGGATTTTAATTTTAAAATTGTCTCATCATTTTAATTTAAAAATCGTGTGCCACGAGTTTGTATGTTTGCCGGATTCATGCAACTATATTATCCAATAATATACATACATGCATACTACTATATATCGCATATATCATAATATGACATTCAACAATAAATAAGGATGATCGATCGCCAACACTGTTAGATCCATGTGAGCCATACATGGATCTAAGTCCAAACCTAGGTGAATGCAGGGATGCAAATGCAACTATTACAAAAGCTTCCAATATTTTACATGTCTTCATCTTGATCATCGGGCCCACCATCTTCCAGTCTTGATCTCCCACTATTTCTAATGATTACATTTAAATAGCCATGGCACATAAGGGATACATCTCATGGGGTGGGAACGGGCCATAAACCAGACCCACTTTAATAATATCAAATATTAACAAAATGAATAAAACAGTAAAATATCCTAACATACACCTAACACATTGGTCAAGGCTCTCGATCATCCTCCATGCATTTAATATCAAATATTAACATCAATTTAATTAAACAATTTAATTAATTGATAAATCATATATCTAATAATTTTATCACTAACCACCACAATTATTAAAGATTTAATAAATTAAATAAACTCCTTTATTTAATTTCCAATTAAATCAATAATAATTGATTTCTTGTAAAACTCATTTTAACATAAATAATTAAAATCATATTCTAATTATTTATTTCACAAGAAAATTATTAATTTTCTAAAAATCAATTTTTCAAAATAAAAATTGAACCAATTTTCAAAAATAACAATTTTACCCAAAAATTTTAAAATTCAGAAAATTGCACCCTAGGCCCAAACAATTCAGGCCCAACATTCAGCACGCTTCCCGAGACGATCCCGGGCAGCCGCCCTCGCTGCCCGAACGTTTCGGGCAGCAGCAGGGTCCTGTGCGCGCAGGGCGCGCACAGGTGCGCACGCGTCGCGCGCAGCGTGCGGACGTTCCGCACGCCGCGCGCGCGCAGTCGCCGCGCGCTGTGCGGACGCTCCGCCCAGCGTTCGCGCGCGGCCGCCGCGCGCAGCGTGCGGACGCTCCGCACGCTGCGCGCGCATGCTGCGCGTCTGTGCGCGCAGGGCGCTGCGCACGCCGCCCTGCGCGCGGTCTGCCCGGAACAGTTCCGGGCAGATCCGAAAAATATATATATTTTTTTTTGTTTCGAAAATCTGGAAAAATAAATTTTTGTGGTGCTAAATTTTCTGAAAAATTTTCTTGTGTGGTTAGAAATTAATTATTCAATATCAAAACCATACGATTTAGAAAAACCTGGCTCTGATACCACTGTTGGATCTCGGTTTTCTACGCGCCCAAACGCAGCGGAAGTTTAAAATTTTATTTTTATTTTGACAATCAAAATATATTTGGGCGCTCGTATGATTTAAATCAAAACATTCATAGGGCGTTAGAATCGTTATACCTTTGGTGAATAAATCACTGGACACCAACCGATCCGGTATAATAGATCTGGCTCTTGATGAATCCCTACGAACTTTCTTCAAGAAATCCTCCTATCAAGTCCACGACTAGATTGCTTGATCCTCTTCTAATTTGCACTAGAAAAGTAGAAGAGATTTTACGTAGGAGAGAAATAATTGAGAGACGGCTCAAACCCTTTTCTTGAAAAGTTGGCAAAAAAATTTTGGAGAATTTTATTGTGATTGTCGAGAATCACAAATAAGAATTGTGGTTGGTGGCTAGGGTTTTTTTTTTTTTGTTTGCATTTGTTATTTATAATTAAATTAAACCCTAATTACATAATTAACATTAATGGGCTTGATTTAATTAATTGAACTAGTCCAACTAGTTTAATTAATTTAATCAAAGCCTATTAAAACTTTAATTATTTATTATGTTGGACTTGTACTCCTACAAGCCCATTAAACATAATACCAACCTACAAGCCCATTAAACATAATACCCACCATATTTAATTTATTAATTAATCAACTCAACTTTTGAGCTTAATAAATTAAATACATTATGAATTCAACATTTGAATTTATTATTTAAATTATAAATTCAACTACTTGAATTTACATCACCTCCAAAATTTAATATTTAATAAACCCAACATTTGAGTTTAATAAATTAAATTCTCAAATTTTATAAATTCAACTCCTTGAATTTATTCTCTCAAAATTTAATTATCATAAATTCAACTCCTTGAATTTACTATATAATATAAATTCAACTTTTGAATTTATTCTCTCAACGGGAACAAACAATCCAGTACTTGTGTGACCCTCAATGGTTCAGGGATACAGCTAGCCGTGGGTTCACAACTCCTTGTGATTCAGAATAACATTTATTCTTATTCGGGCTTACCCTAGTTAGCCCCATTCTATTCATCAACACCTTGATCAAGAATGTCAGAACTCATTTCTGATTGCACCCATCGGATCATGGTAAGAGCGTCTAGTAGCATCGCCCCATGATCCCCTAGGTATCACTGATAGTGCCTGCAAGAACCAGTCGATTATGATTAACGTACAGTACGGTCCCTTCATCTCATATATCCCGATCGAATCTGCAACCATTGGTTCATCGAGGGTTGCATATTAATTCGATAACTATGTGTTACATATAATAGTGGCATCGCGTGTACTATTGGAGAACTCCTTCTCCAACGTACATCTCATACTCTGGCCAGAGATTCCATGCACTATTATTACATCAGATCACATAGGATATCCACACCCGTAGGTGAGCGGTGAATCCCCGACTACAATGCACTGGCTCCTATATGTGTCGCGACTGTACCCAACCTCGCCACCTGATGACTCTCCTGGAGCCGGTAAACGAGTCAAAGCACAGCCCTAGCATATAGAGCCTCAGAGTTGTCTCGGGTCATAAGGACTAATGGTGTACAATCATAACCACGGACTTATCCTCTCGATGAATGATAACCACTTGGAAAGTCCGAGGGAGGGTTGTTCGGTATAATCATCATATGACTACCCATCTGTATGTTTGGACATCTCTATGCCCTTACCAAGAAACGCAGTACACAACATCACAGACGCTAGTCTCGAGCTCAAGCGACCTTTATCCCTGTTTTAGGCGGCTGAATCGACTAGGAACGAATTTAGAATATGCAGTGTTTACAAATGAGTTTCAATATCGAATTACGATTCATTTGTATTAAAGCATAATCAAGGACTTTATCTATGCTGCTTGCATGGGTATACAGATAAAGTATAAAGAACCATGAAATAATGAATTATATTACAATAAAGATTGTTCTTTACAACCGAGTCAATAAAATCCCTAGTCAACAGTTGAC
Organism: Primulina eburnea; assembly: GCF_022965805.1. Lineage (NCBI taxonomy): Eukaryota > Viridiplantae > Streptophyta > Magnoliopsida > Lamiales > Gesneriaceae > Primulina > Primulina eburnea. Next base: position 32,921,928 of record NC_133102.1, read on the forward strand.
TTGCAGGGCATCTACTCTAACACTTATAGTAAAACGATGAGATGATTGGATAGATTTTTTGAGTGCTAAAAGAGTATGATTTGGTATGTAAATGATTCTTTTTTGAGTGTGAAAAGAGTATCATTAAGAAACGATTGTTGATAATTTATCTAATTATTTGGTATTATGTATTGGATTTGGGGTTAAAAAAAATGATATCCACCTTTTCTTGTTGCAATCGTGAGGTCTCAGACAAGCCCGAGAGTTGCTGGAACCGAACAGCTAAAGAGCGGTGGAAAGTCTACAAACCAGCAGTCAGGTTTTCAGCTTCGAGAATTCAGATGAAAGATTAATATGTGATGGTTGATATTTTGATAGACTTGGACTGTAGATGGCCGAATTGATATTTGATTGGGTAAGGATTAGAAATTGGTTATCTTGAATAACATATATCAAAATTTAGGAAAATAAATCTTGGAGTTTGTTTCAACAAGATTGATGAATCTATAATGAGGAATAAACCAGGTTTAATTGAAGATAACTTTTGAATTTGAGATTTGATGAGGATCAAGCTAAATAGATGAGATCTACTTGAGATGTAGTTTTGAATACTTCTGATATTAACAGCACATATACACAGAAAGTTTTCTGTAGGCGAATGCCGAAAAATCTCGATCTAGTAGCATTATTTCGCAACAAGTTCTAGTCAACGACGTTGTTTCTAGTAGACCAATCAAGATCATCAGTTACTCATCCATATGAAGCATTGCAATTCATTCTTCAGGAGATGAAGATGTCGTCATCGGGAGAGGACAATCCATATTTTCAAAAAGGAGTTCGATTAGGCAGATCTACAAATTGAGTGGCGCTTGTCAAACAAGATCTATTAATTGTGTTCATAATAGAGTGCTCATATGATAAAAATATAGGTTTTTTTTTCATGTATTGAACATGTCATATGTATGATTGTAATATTTTGTTATTCATGGATTTATTTGATCTATGGACACGACGTATATATGTAAGTTTTGTGACCAAACAATGTTAAAATCTCATGTTCTTTAATTTTCCATTATTATTCACGTGTTAAATATTTGAGAATCAAGTTCAGTCGCAAATATTACAAAATAACACATTTCAATTTCATCAAATCAATTGATGAAAAGGCTTGACGATCGATTATGATAGACTAGAAACCTCCAATAGACAAAGACAAAGACAAAGAAGGAAAAGAGACTCCTTTCCCCAGATCTGAAGACAAATGGACCACTGACGAAGAATGGTTGGCGAATGCATATGAAAATACACGAAATGTTGTATTTACAGTTGTGGATGTGAACTGGTTTGAAACAATCTTCATATGTGAATTATCTCTTTAGATGCATGAAACATTTTGAAGATAGCATAATAGGGCATTGCAGTTGCCGAAGTTTCAAATTTACAGATCTTGGACACTGTAACCGACGATCTCCAAATGAAAGAGGATGAGACCAACAACGAATTCGACACCATACTGCCTGACATTACTGAAAGAATTATTTTGTCCGACAGATGCTCAAAATAATAAGAATATCAGTATAAGATGTAAAATAGAAAATTTGTGTGTTGTCAGAATTAGGTGTTGTTCCAGATGTTACAACATCTGGGACAACATGCAGCGGAATATTATATTTTATAACACAAATTGACTTTAAATAAACTACTTAGACAAGATTAAATTTCCACAACTATAAATACTTGTGCGATGCCTTATGGCAAAAATATATCACTAGAAAAACCAATCGTTTAAAAAAACCAATCACTAATGATTCTTCATTAAAATCAGTTTCCTCAAAAAGTTGAAAAAACAAAAGCTTTCCAAAACAAATAACCAGAATAAAACGAAACAAGAAAGCAAAACGTGTTGCTAAAAACAGATCCACGAGAAAGCAGTCTTCGGCCAACTTCTTCACAGATGTTGTCCGCAGATGTTCTCAACATTCACAGCAACACCCTATCACAACTCTTCAAACCACAGCATGTCTCTTGAATAAGATTTTCTCTGAAACGTGCACACGTGAGTGAATAGTAACCGAGAGGAAGAAGAAGCTCAATGATGTCCTTGGTCTCTTATTTATAGATGTAGAGTTTCATTCTATAAGGAAACCTATTTCACAAGGAAAAATAAGAGTTTTATTAGGAATAAACTCTTTTTAAACACCAATATCATATCTCATCAATAGATAACATATCTTTAAATATATTTGAATTATTATCTCATTATATGAGAAAGGAAAAATCATATTAAATAATAAACTCAATTAGATCAACAAGAAAACATAATATTAGGGAAATAATTTAAATTAATTAAATATATTAATTAAAATTGGAAATAATATTTCCCTTCAATGTCCTCTTTTTTGCCTTTCTTGGACAAAAATGAGATCAAACTCAATTATCAATGTTTAATTCACATCAACTCCCCCTGAGTTAAAGCATTTCTCTCCCCCTGAACAATCTACACACATTAAAAATGTTGTTAGAAATGTTGGCAACACTTGAGACAACATCTGCATCATTTCATTAGAAGTTGCAAGAGAAACAAATAGGCAGAATCAACACATAGACATAACCATTAGTAAAACAAAAATAAAACTCTTAACCAAAACACTTAATTCCCCTCATCTCCTTCATCCTTGGTCCCTGTTCATAAAAACGAAAATAATGCAAAGTGTAATTTGTTTTCATGCAATTTTCATAAACAAATAAATAATATGGTGTGATGATAAGTAAAGGAAAGAATATGGCGTGCCTTAGGGTAATTTAAACACGAATTTATGTTGACGATTGCGAAGAACAGCGACAAAAACCCTCGGTTGAATTTTCCCTTTGAAATTCTCGACTTTTCCTTTCAAATTGTGGTATGTGGGTGCCGTGTACTTGAGGGGAATTTTGGAGAATAGAATTCTGAAAAGTGGCGTACACAATGAGGGCTTATGGGGAGGTTTTGGCTATTTTATAGCTAATTAATCATTAATTAAGTTTAGGTCCATTAAGAATGTAAATTAGGCCCGGCCCATTAGTGATTAATTAAAATGTTAAAAATAGTTTTCTTTAATAAATTTTGTGAATTTATTAGCCGGGTTGCCAAAACGCTCGTATTTTTGTTTCAAGTCCAACACCGATAAAAATTTCGTCCCGGCGTATAAAAAAATCACCTCAAAACCCCTTATTTTCAAAAATAAGAAAAAACATCACCCTTAACTTAAACAAATAAAAAAACAAATAACCAATAAAAACATTTTCTATTTTTTTTTCAGCCTTCGGTCTCCGTTCCTTGATCGCAACTCGAATAACTTTTAAAAATACATTTTAATGCAACCATATAGAAAAATACATTTTAAATATGCAAATATGCACAACATAATTATTTAATGTAATTAAAAGATTTAATTAAAATAAAAAGAATTTAATAATTCAAATGCATGTGGTTTTCGTGGACCTTTAAATTTTCGGGGCGTTACATATTCACCTATGACTCAATATTATTTTTTTTACACATAAGTCTTCATTGGTGTTCCAAGATATTATATTATATTACACATCACTTTTGAAAATCTTCTTCTCCGAATTTACTTCTTCACATAAGAAGAAACATGTGTATAATTGAGTTGTCTAGTTGTGGTATTTGTTTCAAACCATTTGACCAAGTAATTTGAGAGATATGGTCAAAATACTAGAGCATGTTAAAACTGCCACTCCTTTGGTAACTTTATTTGTTGCTTAATTTGATCCCAATTGTGAGGGGATTTTTATCTCATGCTTGTCACCAATATTGTAGATATTATCGAATTTCTACAGATCCAAGATATTATATTATATTGTCACCAATGCTTGTCAACTTTCTACAGGTCCAAGATTCATCTTAATCCCATTTGCAACGCCAATGTTATTCTTCTTTTATCGAACCTGTAAAAATAGTAAAAACTTATAATTACACAACAACTTATATTTTATACAATTTATTATAAAACATATAATATTTAAACATTTAATAAAACAAAAACTATATATTTATATTATAAAACATTTAATTAATGTACAATTTTTATGTTTATCACATATTCCGTGTTTCCTTTCGTATTTTTGGTCTAATCCATTCTATCTATAATCACATCAATCATCGCCAAATCATTTCAGATTGCGGTAATCAAAATCACGGGCCTTACATTTCTCCCCCCTAAGATACGATTTCGTCTCCGAAATCACAGGCAATTAGGTCAGATATCAATCAGATACCAAAGGAGGTATATACAAAAAAAACTAAACGAAAACTCACCTCAATAAAACAATTTTGGAATCAATGTCTTATTTCGAATTTTGTCTTTCAAGTAGCTTCTTCAATATTCTAACTACTCTTCTATTGAACTTTCAACAGCAGAATAGTCTTCTTTCTGAATTATCTGTCTTTTACTGATTCTGATTTCAATCTGGAATAATACTTCAAGAAATATAACATCATAATATAACTCTAAGTAACTCTGATAAAATCAATCTCAAAATACTGGCTATACAACATCCGTATATACCAATCAACAACTCATAACAATCAACATCAAAAGTTGTTATCAAATCTGTTTAATTCCAGTTAATTCAATATTCAGTCTTCTACCTCAATTATCAACGGTTATCTTCTGACGTTGGCATATTTAGTCTGTCTATTCTGAGTTGTCTTCATTTTTTTCTGAATCAACTTCACTTCCTCAATCATATCTCTGATCATATCAGGTCCAATCTCAGGAACTTCAGAGATATCATCTCAATACAAAAGGAATCTGCACTTCTTATCGTACAACTAGAATTCAAAAATTTAATCCATTTGTCATTCTTAACTCAAATAAGTGCTCAATTTCGAGAGAGATGCCGTAGTTTCATCCCGATATCCCTGGAAATGTAATCCCATTTCCATTCAGGAATCGATAAGCTATATAACCAATCTCCTGGTATCATTCTTTCCGTCATCATCGGTCGGCAATTCAGACGTTTCCGTATAAATTCTGCCACAACTGGTTTCATTTGTTTCCCTAAAATCTGTCTTTTCAAACTATCATACATTTTTCTATCATCAGAATAAATGTTGAATCAAAATTGTCCAGTTCTGATAATACTTGTCGTTTCACATGCGAAGAATCTGGCACAACAATTCAGTTATTCTTATGCAATGTAGTATCACATACTTGATATTCTGATTGATACTATCAATAATCTAGTTCTGCCCATTCTGATCAACTTTCTGAATTGTTTTACTCTCAAAATCAGCTCTGGTTCGGCTTGGACATTATTGAATCTCAATTGTATACGATCTGTATTAAATGCTGCTCCCAGAAAATAACAATCTCAATCAGATTTAAACAACAGTCAGATATAATATCCTGCTAAACTCATGAAACTATAAGTTTCTGACACTGATGTCGATCTCAGCCAACTGATCGCGGTCTCGATGCTGGAGGCATAAACGAAGCTCCTTTCTTTCTCATCAAACTGTCTTCGGCTCTCTTAGCTCTACTCAAAGCATCAGCAAAATTATAGAGTCGGCCTGTGTTTACCAATGTCAATATCTCAGGATTCAATCCCTTAACAAATTGATCAGTCACAGCTTCATCATTCTCAGCCACGTGAGGAGAAAAACGTAACAAGGTAGAAAATTGAGCAACATATTCTTCAACGTTTAACTGCTCCTGTTTCAAAATTTCAAACTCTGTCTTCTTAACTTCTCGGTACGAACCTAGGAAAAACCTTCGATAAAATTCCACTTTGAAGATTTCCCAAGTAATTACTGTACCACGCTGTTCTAAGACTTCTTTGGTTGCAATCCACCAGCTCTTTGCGACTTCCTTTAACTGATGCCCAATAAATTTAACTCTACGTTCATCTGAGTACTCAAGTGAATCAAACAATATCTCTATATCATCTATCCAGCTCTCACAATCGACAGTCGTCTCAGTACCCCTCAAAATTGGCGGTGTTAATGACTGAAACCTCATCAACTGTGTTTCCATCAGAGTTTCTGACACATCCATCTGATCAGTCACCCTACTTCCTCGTTCTGGAATTCTTCGAGGAGGTATATCTGATGATCACAAGAGTTAGCAATCACATGAGACAAATCCGTCTCAGTCCCTTTCTGATCAGCTTACCTCTGATCAAGAATTGGTTCTAATTCATTCTCAAATAATACACATTAACAAATCAACACAGATATTCAAGTAATATGTATCTTTCAAGACATTAAACACATACTGCAATATTAGCATATACAATGTAATTCAACATTATAATAAATCACGTGCTAGCAATCACATGCAAGGAAAGAAAACTCATTCTACCCCGCTCACTAACTTCTATCTCAATCTCAAAAACCTACAGTTCTGTACCTATTGCTCTGATACCACCTGCTGTGGGGATCCGGACGCTAGTTTATGTCTTAATCATAATTAATGTAAAATATAACAATTAAGAAAAGTAAGACTAATTTTTTTTTAAAATTATAATTGCGGAAACATAATGTAATCGATTAATATACATGTCCGTATAAAAGTACAAGTCATGTACAACAAGTCTCTATCTCAACTAGGTTCAACGACTATACATCCAGTGCTGAATCCTATCCTGCTTCTGGGCCCGGATCTCCAAGCTATCTATAATCTCTCATTCTCTTCTTGATCCTGATCTTGTCCCACCTGTTGTCAAGCACACATACAAACAAGACAACAGCCGGATAATTTCGGTGAGAATTACATTCCCAGTATAAATCATGTATACATGCATTTCATATAAACAGATATAAAAGCATGAAATCAATATTCATAACATGTATCAAATCAGAAACATAAATCCATACCAACTCTGAATCACACTCCGTGACTCACAGACTCTGACTCGACTCATCATAATCTAGGGATCCCGATCTGAATAAGAACGTACACCCACCTACACTCCCGATCAGGGTGTTGGCACATTCTTATTCACGGACTTTGGCTCTTTCCATACCGAACATCAGTAATAGAAGAAACTCCAATTCTATCCACTTCGATATAACCAAACGTCCGGTGTCTTGACCTATCCGTCACGGTCACGGACGTTGGAATTTTCACCAAAGCAGTATCTTGTGACAATGTGCAATGTGCCCGTGATGATTCCATAACTATCACGCACCCCTGTCACGAGATCAATCGTCTCTGCCTAGGCATATTCACCTATGACTCAATACATAAATCAATAGATCAAAGATATCAATTTAATTCAATTGCATATATCAATGCAATAAAGTGAAGTATGTGATTTTGGGAAACTCGAGTGAATCGGACTCGCGTTGTGCAATCCCGCATCAACATCAATTTATACCTTTCTCTTCTCGGTCTGGCGGAGTCGAAGTCTCGAAGTCAAATCTGTCCATATTCAATCTGAAATGACAATATCGAATCGACTATGTCAATATACAGCTCAATTCAAAGCCTGTTCTGTTCAAGACACAAATCAAGACATAATCTGATCAATGTCAACGATACAATCTCAATCAATACTGAATCTGATCAATACCCATCTACTGATGTTTCGACGACATAACAATATAATCTCAATAACCCTGTCAATCTCATCATCAGAGACATAATATCACAACTCATAATCGATATTACTACAAATCATAATCTTCAATAGTAACGGATTATAATCTCAAATCTGTACAATCTCGCAATACCGGCAATACAATATCAGTATATACGAATCAACAACTCATCTAATCCAAGTTTGAATAATATCAAAATATCAATATACCCAGCGATACAGTATAAATCAGATATCAATTCCAACACCGCATAATCGATAAAAACATAATTTTTATATCAATTCGGTATAACCACAATTGAATCAACTCTTAAAATTCATAACAATTTTATAAACAGTATGTTCTTCGATCCGATTTAAATTATACAATGTCTGATATTGCAAGAACAACATATATGGATCATATCTGATTTTGACAGTTCCATAATTTCAAATCATGTCAAAAAAATCAATGAAACTTACGTCCTGTTATAGCTTTCGTCGCTAGGAACTCGGTGTTGTACTCGGATTCAAAATCTAACAGGCGGATCGTCACCAGGTCAAATTTCCAACGTGAAGCTTACAATTCCTCCAGAGCTTCCTCGGTTTTCCTTTTTCTTCTTTCTGAAGAATAATTGTTGTTCCTTCTATATATATATATATATACATAGCATGCATGGTGAAGCAACGTGGCTCACCCTTCAAATTACTCGTCTCGCGCATATGCGCGAGACAATATGTCTCAGCGCATCGTTCACACGGCATCTCGCGCATATGCGCGCACACGCGAGACCTATTGTCTCGGCACACCACCACTCGCGCATATGCGCGCCCTAGCTCGGCGCATATGCGCCCAACTCTCTGGACTCATCACTCACCTTATGCACATCTCGTGCATATGCGCAAGGTCTTCTGCCACTATCGCGCATATGCGCGGCTCCTCGTCGCCATATGCGCGAGGTGTTCTGCCCTCGTACATATTCCGTGTTTCATTTCATCTTTTCGGTCTAATCCATTCTATCTATAATCACATCAATCATCGCCAAATCATTTCAGATTACGATAATCAAATTCACGGGCCTTACAGGTTTCCTGCAGAAAGGTGTGACAGCAGAGACAGTTGAGAGAAGTTGAGCATCGGAGGAATGTGATCAAGTTCTGTCTGTAAAAAGCATCCGTATCCATGTTCCTTTCTTCTATGAGGTCACGGTGAGCATAAAGATGCCACTGAGCAACATCGTGCTCAGTGTAGAATTTGGTAGAGAAGGCAATGTCCAGGTCATAATCACTGAGGTTAGTGTTGTCCTCAGTTTGGACAACATCCTCAGCAACATATGCTTCCAGAGGTTCGTGTGCTTTAGGGATATCATTTACTTCAGTAGGGTTATCAGGAAAACCGTTGGATTCAATAGAACTCTCAGATTCTTGGACTTTCCCAGGAACAGCAGAAGTGTCAGCTCTTGGATTTTTCAAGTTGGCCATAAACTGGGCCAACGTGATTTCCCCCTCTCGGGTGGGTGATGGCTGTCGTGGAGAAAAATTGAGTGCTTCATCATTGGATTCAATGGCTTCACTGAAGGAGGTGCTACTATCCTTCGGTGGAGTAAAATTTTCTTGCGAGCCACAAATTCATAATTCGCATCATATGAGTCACCCCCGAAGTATTCTCTGGATCAACAAGAGATGGTCGACTCGCCCTTCTCCTTTGTGAAGAAACCTCTTGGATGTAGTCAAGTAAGAATTATACCCCGCCTATCGTTTTGATCTTCTGACTGGAGGAGGAGGCGGGCACGCCTTATTACGGCAGCAAAATCCGGTGGATTATCAAGATCAATTTCATTCCCAGGCTCACCTGGAGCAATTACTTCCAAGGGCACGGCTTCTTCAACAGCAAGTACCAGAGTTAGAGGCGGTTCGACTGTGGGTGTTGCAGCGGATGTTGTCTCGTTGGGAGCTGTAGTGTCCAAATTCAGTACACGTATAACCCATGCATTTAATTAATTATTAAAGTATTTATTAAATTTTAAAACGAGTCTTAGTAGTGCATGATTTATTCAAATGCATTATTTTAAATTAATTATGTTTATGTGATGCACGTTAAAATGTTTTTCTAGAGTTATGTTTTAGGCGATTATTCGAAGCGGAATCGAGAAAAAACCGGTGACGATGTTGGCAATTTTATTTTAAGTTGAGGTTGGGGTATTTTAAATAATTTATTAAGTTTTTAGTATTTTAAAGCCTAATTTAATTATTAGGTGAATTTTAGAATTTTAAAACTTTTAAATTCTGGCACATGTACCTCCATATTTTTAATTAGAGATGGTGTTAAAGTTAAGGGAGAGTTAGTATTTTAAATTAGTTGCTAATTATTAATTAAGCAAATTTTACTTTCCCTAATTTACTAAAACACACGCACACACGCACTTTTACACACACATGTACAGGACTAAACACACACACACTCACTTCACATTCAGATTTTATTATTTTTGAGAAAGCAAACCTAGGGTTCTTCATCTAGGAAGCGGCCGCCCCTCTCCTTCGAACTTTCCAGCAACTTTTCTTTAATTTCGTTGCAAGATTTTAGCGCCGGATCAATCCTCGCGCCATCTCTGCTTCGGTATCGTCGTTTCGATATTTTAAATATCAAAGACACGTATATTCTGTTATTTCTATCGATCTCGTCATATTATGTGTTGTGTTATTTTTATGCGTAAAAATTCATGTGTGACGTTCGTCGTTTGAGCGGAAATTGGTTTGGATCAGTTTTGAAATAATTATAGATCTAAAAACTCGTTTTACTGTCTTTTTAAATACTGCGATTTTTTGGTCGTGATTTTGGGAAAACTTTCAACGTGAAAATGGTAGAACTTTTTGATGCCTCGATTTGACAGTAAAATCGAAATATTTATATAAAAATTGAGTGAGTTATGACGCTTTTCGTGGGACTGCTCAGACTGCGTTTTTCAGAAAATTATGTATTGATGTGTTCTCAACATTTTATTGTTGCAAGATTCGTTGGGAATCGACAGGTGATCGTTGCTGCCTCTAGGTATGCTTAGTATGATGATGGGTTGTTATTTGACGTGTCGTTTAGTGTCGGTAGGCACTCGAATACACTAGAAGCCGTAGGAAGTGTTTTGATGTCAAAATTTGAGTCTACAAATTTGTTGCTCGTTGGGAGTGCGTTGACGTTTGGGACATTTATATGGTGTCGAGTATGCATCATAGCATCCTAGGATGAGTCTCGAGGCGTTGATCACGACATGTGTAATCGAAATTGGAGAGTATAAGTTTTATGTCGCGGAGTCCAGTTCGTTCGGTGCCCGAGCAGTAACTTTTTGCCGCCCGAGTGCCATTCTTTATGTTCGAGTGTTCTTCCCAGTAACCTCGACGCTCGAGCGGAAATTTTTGCCGCCTGAGCGCGGAACCTGCCGCTCGAGCGGTCAAGTTTTACCACACGAGCGCCACCCCTTCTGTCCAAATATTCGGTTCTTTCTTCTTTTCAAGTTTTAATAGTAAGTGCATGTCCTTTATTTCTGGGAAAGATTCACACATCATTTTAGAGATTTTCGGGGTTCGATATCATGAGTTAATACGATGATTTAATGAGGTCAACTCGCGAGAGATCAAGAATGTCATAAGATATTTAATTACTTCGGTGGTGAGCACGAGTACCTATGTCTAAGCTATGAAATGTAAGTGCATGTAATTACGTTAGTATGTGCAGCAGCGGCCCCAAACGAGATCCAAAGAATCCCTCAACGCCAAGTAAGTATGTTGACGTGCAAAAGAAAATATTTTAAGATTTTGAGGTATGCTAAATGTCTTGTGACCAAATTATGAATGAGTTTGGAAGTCGGTGAACGTGGCCGAGGACCTCTCCACCCCGTTAAATTATGAACGGGTTTAGATCAGGATTGGAAAGCGTTAAATTATGAATGGGGACCAATCGGACCGTTAAATTATGAACGGGGATCTCATGTATGTGGCAGTGGATACGTCCCTGTCAGCCCAGTACTGTAGTTTAGTCTGATCAGACGAAATATGTTACGGATCACTTGCTTTGAAACATCCTCTACGCAAAATGATGAAGTTATGTATGTTTAAGTATGTTCAAGTATGCAAGCATGTTTAAGAAAAGTTTATGGCACGTATAAGTATGTATGTACGTATGTTCAAGTTTAAAGTATTTATGTTCTATTTTAAAGTTGCAGATCTTATTATGTAGTACTTGTTACTTTCAGTTTATACGTGTTGAGTCTTTAGACTCACTAGACTTGATCGATGTAGGTGAGGGTGCTTATGAGGAGACAGGAGGTGGGGACCAAGGAGCAGGCTTGGACTGAGCGGGAGGCTAAACCCGAGGACCGCCATGTTTTTAAGTCTTTATGAAAATTCTCAAATACTTTTGTCAAACTCTATTTTTGAGCTTTGTTGAGACGCACAGTTTATTTTATCGAATTTTGAATGCTCAAGTTTTAATTTTAGAAAATTTTTAATTCTTCCGCAAATTTTAAGTAGCAAAAGTACGGTACGTTACAGTTGGTATCAGAGCGGTGTTCTTGTAAAGGATTATGCCTACTGCCATTCGAAAGAAGCTCACGAAGTCACACCTCAAGTCTGTAAGTTTTAAGGTTTCAAATTTATGATACGTAATAAGCATAAAGTTCTTATTTCAGCATGTGCATATTTTTAAGTTCAAGTACGTGCATCTTATGTTGTCTATATCATGTTCATGCATGTGGGGTTTACGTGTTGGGTAAGTTATTGGAACAGCATGCCTCCTAGACGTGTGATCGACCGTGAAGCAAGGGACAAGGATAGAGAGGCTCGTGAGGAGAGGAGAGACGCTCCTTCGCCTCCACCTCCAGACATGCAGGCAGATTTTCTTGCAGGAATGACTCAGTTCTTCGAACAGTTTGCGGGGAACCAGGCTGCAGTTGATGTTGGGGCTAGGCCCCGACCTGAGGCGGTGTATGAAAGATTTAGGAGAATGAACCCAAATGAGTTTTCGGGTACCACTGACCCGATGATAGCTGAGGGATAGATTAAGTCCATCGAGGTAATCTTTGACTTTATGGAACTGACCGATGCAGTAGGGTCAGGTGTGCCACGTTCCTTCTGTCAGGGGACGCCAGGTTATGGTGGGAGAGTGCATCCATGGCAGTCAACTTCCAGGTGTTGCCTTGGAATGGTTTCAAGGAGGTCTTTTACTCCAAGTACTTTACTGAGGAAGTACGGTACAGATTGACGAGGGAGTTTATGACGTTGCGGAAGGGAGACAGCAGCGTGGCAGACTTTGTGAGGAAGTTTGAGAGAGGGTGTCATTTCGTACCCCTGATAGCTAACGATGCCTAGAGTAATCTGAGGCATTTCATGGATTGATTGCGACCGATCCTGCGTCGTGATGTGAGAGTAGCTGGTCCTACGCTATGCAGTCGTTGTATCTAGAGCATTGGCAGCAGAGCAAGATCTGAGGGATATCGAGATGGACAGGCAAGGCAAGAGTTCCTATCAGGCACAACCGCAACACCAGCAGCCGCAGCATCAGAGACCTCAGTTTAAAAGGCCGTACCAGGGGCCGCCAGGGAAGAATCCGTATCAGGGACCGCCATAGGGCAAGGGTCCAATGGAGCATCAGGTGGCGCCTCAGAAGCCCGTTAATTTTCCAGTGTGTCAAAAATGCAATCGCCAATATCCCAGAAAATGCTTATGGGGATCCGTAAATGCTTTAAATGTGGAGTCAATGTCCACGTGCTTAAGGACTGCCCGCAGTGGAAACAGCCAACTCAGGTCAGAGTGTTCGTCATGCATGCACAGGAGGCGAACCCAGACACAACTTTACTAACTGGAAATATTTTCATTAAGAGAATAGGCACTCAGGCCCTGATAGACTCAGGAGCTACCCATACTTTCATATCAGAGACGTTTGCTAGTCACTTGGATATCAAGACAATTGGTCTCGACGTGAATTACTCAGTGACAGTCCCGTCAGGGGAAGAATTATCAGCTAATATTGTGGTCAGGGACATCGATCTGGAATTGCATGGCCACCTAGTGTATGTCGACTTGATCATCTTGCCAATGCCAGAGTTTGAAATCATTCTAGGAATGGACTGGCTGACGAGGAACATAGCGTTGATCGATTTTCAGAAGAGATCAGTTTTGGTTAGACCAGTGGGCATGGAGCAGTTCCTGTTCGAACTAGCCAGATGGAAGAGTTTTCCTCGCATTATTTCTTGCATGCAGGCGCGGAGACTCATTTACAAAGGGTGTCAGGCTTTCTTGGCCATCATCATTTCAACACCTGACGTACCCACTCTATCACTATCAGAGGTTCCAGTAGTCAGAAAATTCCCAGACGTCTTTCCTGACGACGTCACAGGTCTTCCACCAGAGAGAGAGGTGGAGTTTGCAATCGATCTTATGCCAGGCACTGTGCCAATCTCTAAGGCACCATACAGGTTAGCTCCAGCTGAAATGTTAGAGCTCAAACAGCAGATTCAGGAACTTCTAGACAAGGAATTCATTCACCCTAGTTTCTCATCATGGGGCGCACTAATACTTTTTGTAAAGAAGAAGGATGAGAATATGAGACTGTGCATCGATTACCGAGAATTGAACAAGGTAACAATAAAGAACAAGTACCCACTTTCTAGGATCAAAGACTTGTTTGATCAGCTGCAGGGAGCCACAGTGTTCTCTAAGATAGATCTTCGATCAGGGTATCACCAGCTGAATGTGAAAGATGCAGATGTGCACAAGACAGCCTTCAAGACCAGATATTGGCATTACGAGTTCTTAGTAATGCCCTTTGGACTGACGAATGCTCCAGCAATTTTCATGGACCTCATGAACCGAGTATTCAAGCCTTACTTAGATCAATTCGTCATAGTGTTCATTGACGATATCCTTATCTACTCGAAGAGTCATGAGGAGCACAACTAGCATTTGAAGACAGTCTTGCAGACTTTGCAGAGTCGCAAGTTATTTGCGAAGTTCAGTAAGTGTGAATTTTGGTTGGAGAAGGTAGCATTTTTGGGTCATATAATTTCTAGCAGCGGCATTGAGGTGGATCCAGCAAAGGTAGCAGCCGTTAAGGAATGGGTTGGACCGAAGAATGCATCAGAGATTCGCAGTTTCTGGGTTTAGCCGGTTACTACCGTAAGTTTATTCAGGGGTTTTCCTCCAAAGCAGTTCCACTCACTTCACTGACCAAGAAGAATGCTATGTTTGTGTGGAGTGAAGAATGTCAGAAGAGCTTAGATATTTTGAAACAAGCTCTTATTTCATTGCCAGTGTTAGCCATGCCAACAGGGCAAGGTGATTTTGTTCTATACACTGATGCATCTAAGCTCGGGTTAGGCGCAGTTCTGATGCAGCAGGGTCGGGTTATAGCCTATGCCTCCAGGCAGTTGAAGGTGCATGAGAAGAATTACCCAACGCATGACTTTAATTAGCCGGCGTTGTCTTTGTATTGAAAATTTGGAGACATTACTTGTACGACAAGAAATTCCAGATATTTACCGATCACAAGAGTCTCAAGTATTTCTTCACACAGAAGGAACTGAACATGAGACAGAGACGGTGGTTGGAGTTGGTGAAAGACTACGACTGCGAGATTAGCTACCATCAGGGGAATGCTAACGTTGTGGCAGATGCCTTGAGCAGAAAAGTGACAGTTGTAGCACCGTTGTCAGCACAGAGACCTCTTCAGTCTGAGATTCAGAGGTTTGATTTAGAAGTTTATCGCAAGGACAGAGCTCCAAGGTTGTCTAATCTGACAGTCCAATCTTCTTTGCTATACAGTATTCGTAAAGGTCAGCCTTCATATGAGCAGTTATAGAAATGGAGGTTGAAGGATGAAGCCAAAGGCAGTGTACTCTACACTGTGTCAGATGGTATTGTGAGATACAGAGGTAGAATGTGGGTGCCTAGTGTTGATTCGATTAGAGAGGATATTCTGACATAGGCACACGCATCTCCGTATTCTATTCACCCAGGAGGTACCAAGATGTACAAGGACCTACAGATTTTGTACTGGTGGCTAGGAATGAAGAGAGACATCCGCAGATTTGTGTCTGAATGTCTCACTTGTCAGCAGGTGAAGGCAGAGCATCAGAGGCCAGCAGGATTGGTTAAGCCACTCCCCATCCCAGAGTGGAAATGAGAGAATGTTACAATGGACTTTGTGGTTGGTTTGCCAAGGTCATTCAGGGGATCCAACTCTATTTGGGTTATAGTGGATCGACTCACGAAGTCGGCTGACTTCTTGCCAGTGAAGACGACTTTCTCTGTGATGCAGTATGCGGAGCTCTATATCAAGGAGATAGTCCGATTGCATGGAGTCCCAGTTTCGATTTTGTCCGATAGGGACTCAAGGTTTACATCGTGCTTTTGGAAGAGCTTACATGTAGCCAAGAGGACGAGGTTGGTGAAAGAGCAAAACTTGGTCCGGAGATAGTTCAGCAGACTGCAGATGTGGTGGTCAAGATTCGAGACAGAATGAAGACCGCCCAGAGTCTCCAAAAGAGCTATGCCGATAAGAGGAGAAGAAACCTCGAATTTGCCGTAGGTGATCACGTTTTTTTAAAGATAGCGCCCATGAAGGGCGTTATGAGATTCGGGAAAACTCGTTATTTTGACCCCAAATTTTTAACATAACCTTTTTGTGATTTATTCTACCCTTCCAAGTCATGAGCCACAGCCGTGACCCATGGATTCAATTTTTCCTTATTAAATTCGAAATATGACACCTAATCGAAACCACCGAGCCATCTCCCAATTTACTCGAGCCACGCCCGAGCCACCTCGAGCCAAACCCTAGCCAACCCACCTAGGGACGCTAATAACCAAGCCCAGCCCAAAGAACAAGCCCCTAAGTCTCTCAAACTCCCCTGGACAGAAGCACCAAATTCTACATGTGTGTGGGGTGTGTTTCCTTTGGTGTTAGGACTCCTAACTAGTCTAGGACTCTCCCAATCGAGCCACCACCGAGCCCACACGACCCTAACCATCCCTGGACCACGCCCAGCCCAAGCCCAGACCAACTCAATCCCTACAACCCAGCAGCAAAGCCACTGAATTCAGACAGAAACCTGTGCCCCTTGAAAGTGTACTCCACGTTTTTCTGTGTTTGGCTCGAGCCACATCGAGCCACCCTGCCCCAACTCATGACCAGCCTCTCTAGGGACCCTCATGCACCCTTATAACCCATGGGACTCGACCCTAGCCCCAAAACCGAGGCTCTACACCAGTAGCAATTTCTGGCCGAGAAACCCACCTACCATGGCCTCTACGTTTCTGTTGCTAGGACTTAGCCAGCCACACCAGGACCTGAACCAACCTCTCTAGCACCCTTCTAGGACCCTAAGGACCTAACCTAACCCAGCCCAAGCCCCCTGGCCGAGCCCCTCCTCCCTGCACCTTCTTCTGAAACCTGCGCACACCTTGATCATCAATCTTGGGTGGAGTCCTAGCTTGCTAGGACTCCTCCCCAACCCTTGGTCTCGAGTCCTAGCGTGGCTAGGACTCTTCCCCCGACCCAAGCCAAGCCCCTGCCGTGGCCCAAGCCAAGCCATGCATCACAGCCCCTCACAACCGAGCCCTACATATACCATGACAGAATTTTGGTTCCAGCTGGTTTGTCTCGTTTTTGCTGTGTTTGTGTGTGCGATCTAGACCCTTAAACATGTCTAAACACACCCTTAAACATCCCCTAATCATGGCAGCCCCTTCATGAACATATAAATCAAGTTTTGATGCATTAATTCATGAGTTTAGGCAAGTAGGTGCATAAAAACGAAAATAATGCAAAGTGTAATTTGTTTTCATGCAATTTTCATAAACAAATAAATAATATGGTATGATGATGAGTAAAAGAAAGAATATGGCGTGCCTTAGGGTAATTTACGCACGAATTTATGTTGACGATTGCGAAGAACGGCGACAAAAACCCTCGGCTGAATTTTCCCTTTGAAATTCTCGACTTTTCCTTTCAAATTGTGGTATGTGTGTGCCGTGTACTTGAGGGGAATTTTGGAGAATAGAATTCTGAAAAGTGGCGTACACAATGAGGGCTTATGGGGAGGTTTTGGCTATTTTATAGCTAATTAATCATTAATTAAGTTTAGGTCCATTAAGAATGTAAATTAGGCCCGGCCCATTAGTGATTAATTAAAATGTTAAAAATAGTTTTCTTTAATAAATTTTGTGAATGTATTAGCCGGGTTGCCAAAACGCTCGTATTTTTGTTTCAAGTCCAATACCGATAAAAATTTCGTCCCGGCGTATAAAATCTTCTCAAAACCCCTTATTTTCAAAAATAAGAAAAAACATCACCCTTAATTTAAACAAATAAAAAAACAAATAACCAATAAAACATTTTCTATTTTTTCTTTCAGCCTTCGGTCTCCGTTCCTTGATCGCAACTCGAATAACCTTTAAAAATACATTTTAATGCAACCATATAGAAAAATACATTTTAAATATGCAAATATGCACAACATAATTATTTAATGTAATTAAAAGATTTAATTAAAATAAAAAGAATTTAATAATTCAAATGCATGTGGTTTTCGTGGACTTTTAAATTTTCGGGACGTTACATATTCACCTATGACTCAATACATAAATCAATAGATCAAAGATATCAATTTAATTCAATTGCAAATATCAATGCAATTAAGTAAAGTATGTGATTTGGGAAACTCAAGTCAATCGGACTCGAGTTGTGCAATCCCGCATCAACATAAATTTATACCTTTCTCTTCTCGGTCTGACGAAGTCGAAGTCTCGAAGTCAAATCTGTCCATATTCAATCTGAAATTACAATATCGAATCGACTATGTCAATATACAGCTCAATTCAAAGCCTGTTCTGATCAATACACAAATCAAGACATAATCTGATCAATGTCAACGATACAACGATACAATCTCCATCACTGCTGAATCTGATCAATACCCATCTACTCATGTTTCGACGGCATAACAATATATTCTCAATAACCCCATCAAGCTCAACATCAGAGACATAATATCACTACTCATAATCGATATTACTACAAATCATAATCTTCAATAGTAACGGATTATAATATCAAATCTGTACAATCTCGCAATACCGGCAATACAATATCAGTATATACGAATCAACAACTCATCTGATCCAAGTCTGAATAATATCAAAATATCAATATACCCAGAGATACAGTATAAATCAAATATCAATTCCAACACCTCATAATCGATAACAACATAATTTTAATATCAAATCGGTATAACCACAATTGCATCAACTCTGAAAATTCATAACAATTTTATAAACAGTATGTTCTTCGATCCGATTTCAATTATACAATGTCTGATAATGCAAGAACAACATATATGGATCATATCTGATTCTGAAAGTACCATAATTTCAAATCATGTCAAAAAAATCAATGAAACTTACGTCCTGTTATAGCTGTCGTCGCTAGGAACTCGGTGTTGTACTCGGATTCAAAATCTAACGAGCGGATCGTCACCAGGTCAAATTTCCAACGTGAAGCTTACAATTCCTCCAGAACTTCCTCGGTTCTCCTTTTTCTTCTTTCTGAAGAATAATTGTTGTTCATTCTATATATATATATATATAAATATATATATATATATATATAGACACACACACACACATAGCATGCATGGTGAAGTAACGTGTCTCACCCTTCAAATGACACGTCTCGCGCATATGCGCGACCTGTCTCGGCGCATATGCGCGAGACAATATGTCTCAGCGCGTCGTTCACACGGCATCTCGCGCATATGTGCGCATCATCTCCGCGCATATGCGTGAGACCTACTGTCTCGGCACACCACCACTCGCGCAACTCTCTGGACTCATCACTCACCTTATGCACAGCTCGCGCATATGCGCTACCAATTCTCGCGCATATGCGCGAGGTCTTCTGCCACTATCGCGCATATGCCGGTTCCTCATCGCTCATATGCACGAGGTGTTCTGCCCTCGCACATTGTTGCGACTTTGATTGTTGCACTCCCAAGAGCAGGTTGTCCACAAGTAGTATAATTCGATGAGTTCGAATATCGTATCCACGAGGAAGCTAAGGTAATTACAAGTCCACTACAATGTCTTTTTATTTATTTTTTCTTTTAGTTGTTTGAATCTTTAATTGGTAATTTTTAATTGTTCAAATTTTAATTTAAGTAGTTGAGATTAAAGGATCAACTCTTGGTATTTTAATAAAGTTAACATTAACGAACATTATTGAAATCCACTTAATAAAATGGTTCCAATATATTAAATAATTATATTTACATTATATTATGTATTATTATCTTATAAGTATATAATATATACCAAAACTTATAAATGTTGTCAAGTATTTATTGTGCTATATATATATTTGTAAACACTAAATCAAAGTTCTTACTTTAAATGGTTGGTAAAACCAAACTAACATTTAAATGGTTCCAAGAAATTAATATTATGATGTATTTATATATAGTAAATCAAGGTTCCCACTTTAAATGGTTGGTAAAACCAAACAAACATTTAAATGGTTCCAAGTAATTTAATATTATAATATATTCATATATAATAAATCAATGCATCCACTTTAAATGGTTGGCAATACAAAACTAACATTTAAATGATTCCAAGAATTTAGTGTAACATATAGCAACAATAAATCAAAACTCCCACTTATAAGTAGGGTATAAAAATGCTTAAAGAAATAAATATAACATAAACGATAAATAATGATTAAATAATATAAAACATAGATTCTTACCTTTTAGTAACCTTATTATCATGCCAAGAGTTTCACCTTTTCATCTCAACTTTAGGAAGTTAGCTATTCATTATTCAAAGTGTAAAACTTTGAATATGAAATCAACATGCTAATTATATTTAAATGAAGAAATAAAAGAAAAATATAGAGAGAAATATTATGAACTCAAAGGTTTGTTCATAGAATGAGGGATATCTCAATACATTACAATGCACCCCTATTTATAGCCAAATTTGGGGAGACAAACACAAATAAAATATTTTTTTTTTTACACATAAGTCTTCATTGGTGTTCCAAGATATTATATTATATTACACATCACTTTTGAAAATCTTCTTCTCCGAATTTGCTTCTTCACATAAGAAGAAACATGTGTATAATTGAGTTGTCTAGTTGTGGTATTTGTTTCAAACCATTTGACCAAGTAATTTGAGAATTATGGTCAAAATACTAGAGCATGGTAAAACTGCCACTCCTTTGGTAACTTTATTTGTTGCTTAATTTGATCCCAATTGTGAGAGGATTTTTATCTCATGCTTGTCACCAATATGGTAGATATTATCATCAACTTTCTACAGGTCCAAGAATCATCTTAATCCCATTTGCAACGCCAATGTTATTTTTCTTTTATCGAACATGTAAAAATAGTAAAAACTTATAATTACACAACAACTTATATTTTATACAATTTATTATAAAACATATAATATTTAAACATTTAATAAAACAAAAACTATATATTTATATTATAAAACATTTAATTAATGTACAATTTTTATGTTTATCACATATTCCGTGTTTCCTTTCGTATTTTTGGTCTAATCCATTCTATCTATAATCACATCAATCATCGCCAAATCATTTCAGATTACGGTAATCAAAATCACGGGCCTTACATTTCTCCCCCCTAAGATACGATTTCATCCCCGAAATCACAGGCAATTAGGTCAGATATCAATCAGATACCAAAGGAGGTATATACAAAAAAACTAAACGAAAACTCACCTCAATAAAACAATTTTGGAATCAATGTCTTATTTCGAATTTTGTCTTTCAAGTAGCTTCTTCAATATTCTAACTACTCTATTGAACTTTCAACAGCAGAATAGTCTTCTTTCTGAATTATCTGTCTTTTACTGATTCTGATTTCAATCTGGAATAATGCTTCAAGAAATATAACATCATAATATAACTCTAAGTAACTTTGATAAAATCAATATAAAAATATTGGCTATACAACATCCGTATATACCAATCAACAGCTCATAACAATCAACATCAAAAGTTGTTATCAAATCTGTTTAATTCAATTTAATTCAATATTCAGTCTTCTACCTCAATTATCAACGGTTATCTTCTGACGTTGGCATATTTAGTCTGTCTATTCTGAGCTGTCTTCATTTTTTTCTGAATCAGCTTCACTTCCTCAATCATATCTCTGATCATATCAGGTCCAATCTCAGGAACCTCAGAGATATCATCTCAATACAAAAGGAATCTGCACTTCTTATCGTACAACTAGAATTCACAAATTTAATCCATTTGTCATTCTTAACTCAAATAAGTGCTCAATTTCGAGAGAGATGCCTTAGTTTCATCCCGATATCCCTGGAAATGTAATCCCATTTCCATTCAGGAATCGATAAGCTATATAACCAATCTCCTGGTTTCATTCTTTCCGTCTTCATCGGTCGGCAATTCAGACGTTTCCGTACAAATTCTGCCACAACTGGTTTCATCTGTTTCCCTAAAATCTGTCTTTTCAAACTATCATACATTTTTCTATCATCAGAATAAATGTTGAATCAAAATTGTGCAGTTCTGATAATACTTGTCGTTTCACATGCGAAGAATCTGGCACAACAATTCAGTTATTCTTATGCAATGTAGTATCACATACTTGATATTCTGATTGATACTATCAATAATCTAGTTCTGCCCATTCTGATCAACTTTCTGAATTGTTTTACTCTCAAAATCAGCTCTGGTTCGGCTTGGACATTATCGAATCTCAATTGTATACGATCTGTATTAAATGCTGCTCCCAGAAAATAACAATCTCAATCAGATTTAAACAACAGTCAGATATAATAGCCTGCTAAACTCATGCAACTATAAGTTTCTGACACTGATGTCGATCTCAGCCAACTGATCGCGGTCTCAACTGTGCTAGAATCAATCGGTATACTATCTTCGAATATCAGTTACCCTGCATACAATCTGTCTCAGTCAAGATTCACAATTCAACAGTTTCTGTGTACCACTTTCCAGTTCTCAGAATATTCAATACAGTACTCATATATTTAACAAAATCAGTCATATTGTTCGAATATACCAGAATATCACAGATAAAAAAAATCTGGGAATCATCAAAATATTTTGAACACAGAGTTTATCAACTTACCACCATAGCTGATACATCCTAACGAGAATCACTCAATCAGATGTAACTCTCTGTTCATATTCTTCTAACTGATCTTTCAATTCAATCAGTATCATTCAGCACGAAGTTCTAAAGTAAGAACAGTACCTGGTATCGAGTCAAGGCTGAAATCAATCTTCCTGATTAAAGGCAAACACAGAAGCTCATCTGGTACCACTTTGGCAATACTCCTGTCACTAGCAACTCAGTAAATGATACGTTCCATCTCAGTACATCAACTGAATACATAAAGAATCACTCCGTTCCTTTCGATAATCATCGAATCATGAACATCACATATATCAAAGGTATTCTAAATCCAGAATCCTTACCGTACCATGTTCATTATTCGGCCATTTCAAGTCCGAATCTTAACATTTCTTGGAATTATTCTGCGATAGCTCTGTACTTGGCTAACACATCAATATCAATAATGCGATGACACAAGATAATTCAATCTCATTCTTATCCTACTGCAGTATCCGATGTCTCACAGAATTCACTAATATCAAACCTCTTTCCCAACATGCAAGAAGATAACTGATGCAGTAAATACATACTCAACAGATAATGCATATATCAATGCAATTCATTCAAAACTTATATACAGGATGTACTAGTATTTCTCAATATATATACGCAGAATAATTATAAAAGATCAATTACCTGCCACTATATCATCAAGTTCATCTCGGGTCTGTTCCTCGGTTACTGCAACCAGATGCCTCTGCTCCCTGGAATCTTCGGGAATCTCGCTGTGGACATACTCTTGCAAAATGTCTTGGTCGTTTGCAGATATGGCAACTACCAAATATTCCTTGGCATTGCTCCGTGGGATGTATCCCTCCGCAAGTTATGCAATAAACTCCAGTATAACTCTGGCTCGAACCACTGGAACTAAACGAACCTCTTCCTAATTTCTTGAGCTGTTTCTTTCGGGCTTTCAAATAGTCTTTCTTTCCACTATTGCTACTACCAGTCTCAAATCCGGAAGGTGGTTGCTGTGGTCTCGATGCTGGAGGCATAAACGAAGCTCCTTTCTTTCTCATCAAACTGTCTTCGGCTCTCTTAGCTCTACTCAAAGCATCAGCAAAATTATAGAGTCGGCCTGTGTTTACCAATGTCAATATCTCAGGATTCAATCCCTTAACAAACTGATCAGTCACAGCTTCATCACTCTCAGCCACGTGAGGAGAAAAACGTAACAAGGTAGAAAATTGAGCAACATATTCTTCAACGTTTAACTGCCCCTGTTTCAAATTTTCAAACTCTGTCTTCTTATCTTCTCGGTACGAACCTGGGAAAAACCTTCGATAAAATTCCACTTTGAAGATTTCCCAAGTAATTACTGTACCACGCTGTTCTAAGACTTCTTTGGTTGCAATCCACCAGCTCTTTGCGACTTCCTTTAACTGATGCCCGATAAATTTAACTCTACGTTCATCTGAGTACTCAAGTGAATCAAACAATATCTCTATATCATCTATCCAGCTCTCACAATCGACAGTCGTCTCAGTACCCCTCAAAATCGGCGGTGTTAATGACTGAAACCTCATCAACTGTGTTTCCATCAGAGTTTCTGACACATCCATCTGATCAGTCACCCTACTTCCTCGTTCTGGAATTCTTCGAGGAGGTATATCTGATGATCACAAGAGTTAGCAATCACATGAGACAAATCCGTCTCAGTCCCTTTCTGATCAGCTTACCTCTGATCATGAATTGGTTCTAATTCATTCTCAAATAATACACATTAACAAATCAACTCAGATATTCAAGTAACATGTATCGTTCAAGACATTAAACACATACTGCAATATTAGCATATACAATGTAATTCAACTTTATAATAAATCACGTGCTAGCAATCACATGCAAGGAAAGAAAACTCATTCTACCCCGCTCACTAGCTTCTATCTCAATCTCAAGAACCTACAGTTCTGTACCTATTGCTCTGATACCACTTGCTGTGGGGACCCGGACGCTAGTTTATGTCTTAATCATAATTAATGTAAAATATAACAATTAAGAAAATTAAGACTAAATTTTTTTTTTAAATTATAATTGCGGAAACATAATGTAATCGATTAATATACATGTCCGTATAAAATTACAAGTCATGTACTACAAGTCTCTATCTCAACTAGGTTCAACGACTATAAATCGTGTGCTGAATCCTATCTTGCTTCTGGGCCCGGATCTCCAAGCTATCTATAATCTCTCATCCTCTTCCTGATCCTGATCTTGTCGCACCTGTTGTCAAGCACACATACAAACAAGACAACAGCCGGATAACTCCGGTGAGAATTACATTCCCAGTATAAATCATGTATACATGCATTTCATATAAACAGATATAAAAGCATGAAATCAATATTCATAACATGTATCAAATCAGAAACATAAATCCATACCAACTCTGAATCACACTCCGTGACTCACAGACTCTCACTCGACTCATCATAATCTAGGGATCCCGATCTGAATAAGAACGTACACCCACCTACACTCCCGATCAGGGTGTTGGCATGTTCTTATTCACGGACTTTGGCTCTTTCCATATCGAACATCAGTAATTGAAGAAACTCCAATTCTATCCACTTCGATATAACCAAACGTCCAGTGTCTTGACCTATCCGTCACGGACTTTGGCATTTTCACCAAAGCAGTATCTTGTGACAATGTGCAATGTGCCCGTGATGATTCCATAACTATCACGCACCCCTGTCACGAGATCAATCGTCTCTGCCTAGGTGTATTCACCTATGACTCAATACATAAATCAATAGATCAAAGATATCAATTTAATTCAATTGCATATATCAATGCAATAAAGTAAAGTATGTGATTTTGGGAAACTCGAGTCAATCGGACTCGAGTTGTGCAATCCCGCATCAACATCAATTTATACCTTTCTCTTCTCGGTCTGACGGAGTTGAAGTCTCGAAGTCAAATCTGTCCATATTCAATCTGAATAACCCTGTCAATCTCATCATCAGGGACATAATATCACAACTCATAATCGATATTACTACAAATAATAATCTTCAATAGTAACGGATTATAATCTCAAATCTGTACAATCTCGCAATACCGGCAATACAATATCAGTATATACGAATCAACAACTCATCTAATCCAAGTCTGAATAATATCAAAATATCAATATACCCAGCGATACAGTATAAATCAGATATCAATTCCAACACCGCATAATCGATAAAAACATAATTTTTATATCAATTCGGTATAACCACAATTGAATCAACTCTGAAAATTCATAACAATTTTATAAACAGTATGTTCTTCGATCCGATTTCAATTATACAATGTCTGATATTGCAAGAACAACATATATGGATCATATTTGATTTTGACAGTACCATAATTTCAAAAAAAATCATGTCAAAAAAATCAATGAAACTTACGTCCTGTTATAGCTTTCGTCGCTAGGAACTCGGTGTTGTACTCGGATTCAAAATCTAACGGGCGGATCGTCACCAGGTCAAATTTCCAACGTGAAGCTTAAAATTCCTCCAGAGCTTCCTCGGTTTTCCTTTTTCTTCTTTCTGAAGAATAATTGTTGTTCATTCTATATATATATATATATATATATATATATATATATATAAATATATATATATATACATAGCATGCATGGTGAAGCAACGTGGCTCACCCTTCAAATTACACGTCTCGCGCATATGCGCGAGACAATATGTCTCAGCTCATCGTTCACACGGCATCTCGCGCATATGCGCGCACACGTGAGACCTATTGTCTCGGCACACCACCACTCGCGCATATGCGCGCCCTAGCTCGGCGCATATGCGCCCAACTCTCTGGACTCATCACTCACCTTATGCACAGCTCGCGCATATGCGCAAGGTCTTCTGCCACTATCGCGCATATGCGCGGCTCCTCGTCGCCATATGCGCGAGGTGTTCTGCCCTCGTACATATTCCGTGTTTCCTTTCGTATTTTTGATCTAATCCATTCTATCTATAATCACATCAATCATCGCCAAATCATTTCAGATTACGGTAATCAAAATCACGGGCCTTACAGGTTTCCTGCAGAAAGGTGTGACAGCAGAGACAGTTGAGAGAAGTTGAGCATGCCGGAGGAATGTGATCAAGTTCTATCTGTAAAAAGCATCTGTATCCGTGTTCTTTTCTTCTATGAGGTCACGGTGAGCATAAATATGCCACTGAGCAACATCGTGCTCAGTGTAGAATTTGGTAGAGAAGGCAATGTCCAGGTCATAATCACTGAGGTTAGTGTTGTCCTCAGTGTGGACAACATCCTCAGCAACATATGCTTCCAGAGGTTCGTGTGCTTTAGGGATATCATTTACTTCAGTAGGGTTATCAGGAAAACCGTTGGATTCAATAGAACTCTCAGATTCTTGGACTTTCCCAGGAACAGCAGAAGTGTCAGCTCTTGGATTTTTCAAGTTGGCCATAAACTGGGCCAACGTGATTTCCTCCTCTCGGGTGGGTGATGGCTGTCGTGGAGGAAAATTGAGTGCTTCATCATTGGATTCAATGGCTTCACTGGAGGAGGTGCTACTGTCCTTCGGTGGAGTAACAGTTTTCTTGCGAGCCACAAATTCATAATTCGCATCATATGAGTCACCCCCCGAAGTATTCTCTGGATCAACAAGAGATGGTCGACTCGCCCTTCCCCTTTGTGAAGAATTATACCCCGCCTATCGTTTTGATCTTCTGACTGGAGGAGGAGGCGGGCACGCCTTATTTACGGCAGCAAAATCCGGTGGATTATCAAGATCAATTTCATTTCCAGGCTCACCTGGAGCAATTACTTCCAAGGGCACGGCTTCTTTCAACAGCAAGTACCAGAGTTAGAGGCGGTTCGACTATGGGTGTTGCAGCGGATGTTGTCTTGTTGGGAGCTTTGTTGTAGTGTCCAAATTCAGTACACGTTATAACCCATGCATTTAATTAATTATTAAAGTATTTATTAAATTTTAAAACGAGCCTTGTAGTGCATGATTTATTCAAATGCATCATTTTAAATTAATTATGTTATGTGATGCACGTTAAAATGTTTTTCTAGAGTCATGTTTTAGGCGATTATTCGAAGCGGAATCGAGGAGAAAACCGGGGTTGCCGGGGGTGGGGGTGACGATGTTGGCAATTTTATTTTAAGTTGAGGTTGGGGTATTTTAAATAATTTTATTAAGTGTTAGTATTTTAAAGCCTAATTTAATTATTAGGTGAATTTTAGAATTTTAAAACTTTTAAGTTCTGGCACATGTACCTCCATATTTTTAATTAGAGATGGTGTTAAAGTTAAGAGAGAGTTAGTATTTTAAATTAGTTGCTAATATTAATTAAGCAAATTTTACTTTCCCTAATTTACTAAAACACACGCCACACACGCACTTTTACACACACACGCCTGTACACGACTAAACACACACACACTCACTTCACATTCAAATTTTATTATTTTTTGAGAAAGCAACCTAGGGTTCTTCATCTAGGAGCGGGCCGCCCCTCTCCTTCGAACTTTCCAGCAACTTTTCTTTAATTTCGTTGCAAGATTTTAGCGCCGGATCAATCCTCGCGCCATCTCTGCTTCGGTATCGTCGTTTCGACTATTTTAAATATCAAAGACACGTATATTCTGTTATTTCTATCGATCTCGTCATATTATGTGTTGTGTTATTTTATGCGTACAAATTCATGTGTGACGTTCGTCGTTTGAGCGGGAAATTGGTTTGGATCAGTTTTGAAATAATTATATTTCTAAAACTCGTTTTACTGTCTTTTTAAATACTGCGATTTTTTCGGTTGTGATTTTGAGAAAACTTTCAATGTGAAAATTGTTAGAACTTTTTGATGCCTCGATTTGACAGTAAAATCGAAATATTTATATAAAAATTGAGTGAGTTATGACGTTTTTCGTGGGACTGCTCAGACTGCATTTTTCAGAAAATTATGTATTGATGTGTTCTCAACATTTTATTGTTGCAAGCTTCGTTGGAATCGACAGGTGATCGTTGCTGCCTCTAGGTATGCTTAGTATGATGATGGGTTGTTATTTGACGTGTCGTTTAGTGGTCGGTAGGCACTCGAATACAATAGAAGCCGTAGGAAGTGTTTTGATGTCAAAATTTGAGTCTACAAATTTGTTGCTCGTTGGAGTGCGTTGACGTTTGGGACATTTATATGGTGTCGAGTATGGATCATAGCATCCTAGGATGAGTCTCGAGGCGTTGATCACGGCATGTGTAATCGAAATGGAGAGTATAAGTTTTATGTCGCGGAGTCCAGTTCGTCGGTGCCCGAGCAGTAACTTTTTGCCGCCCGAGCGCCATTCTTTCTGTTCGATGTTTCTTCCCAGTAACCTCGACGCTCGAGCGGAAATTTGTTGCCGCCCGAGCGCGGAACCTGCCGCTCGAGCGGTCAAGTTTTACCACACGAGCGCCACCCCCTTCTGTCCAAATTTCGGTCTTTCTTCTTTTCAAGTTTTAATAGTAAGTGCATGTCCTTTATTTTTGGGAAAGATTCACACATCATTTTAGAGATTTTTTGGGTTCGATGTCATGAGTTAATACGATGATTTAATGAGGTCAACTCGCGAGAGATCAAGAATGTCATAAGATATTTAATTACTTCGATGGTGAGCACGAGTACCTACGTCTAAGCTATGAAATGTAAGTGCATGTATTACGTTAGTATGTGCAGCAACGGCCCCAAACGAGATCCAAAGAATCCCTCAACGCCAAGTAAGTATGTTGACGTGCAAAAGAAATATTTCAAGATTTTGAGGTATGCTAAATGTCTTGTGACCAATTATGAATGAGTTTGGAAGTCGGTGAACGTGGCCGAGGACCTCTCCACCCCGTTAAATTATGAACGGGTTTAGATCAGGATTGGAAAGCGTTAAATTATGAATGGGGACCAATCAGACCGTTAAATTATGAACGGGGATCTCATGTAGTGTGGCAGTGGATACATCCCTGTCAGCCTAGTACTGTGGTTTAGTCTGATCAGACGAAATATGTTACGGATCACTTGCTTTGAAACATCCTCTACGCAAAATGATGAAGTTATGTATGTTTAAGTATGTTCAAGTATGCAAGCATGTTTAAGAAACGTTTATGGCACGTATAAGTATGTATGTACGTATGTTCAAGTTTAAAGTATGTATGTTCTATTTTAAAGTTGCAGATTTTATTATGTAGTACTTGTTACTTCCAGTTTATAGTGTTGAGTCTTTAGACTCACTAGACTTGATCGATGTAGGTGAGGGTGCTTATGAGGAGACAGGCTGGTGGGGACCAAGGAGCAGGCTTGGACTGAGCGGGAGGCTAAACCCGAGGACCGCCATGTTTTAAGTCTTTATGAAAATTCTCAAATACTTTTGTCAAACTCTATTTTTGAGCTTTGTTGAGACGCACAGTTTATTTTATCGAATTTTGAATGCTCAAGTTTTTATTTAAGAAAATTTTAATTCTTCCGCAAATTTTAAGTAGCAAAAGTACGTTACGTTACAGTTGGTATCAGAGCGGTGTTCTTGTAAAGGATTATGCCTACTGCCATTCGAAAGAAGCTCACGAAGCCACACCTCAAGTCTGTAAGTTTTAAGGTTTCAAATTTATGATACGTAATAAGCATAAAGTTCTTATTTCAGCATGTGCATATTTTTAAGTTCAAGTACGTGCATCTTATGTTGTCTATATCATGTTCATGCATGTGGGGTTTACGTGTTGGGTAAATTAATGGAACAGCATGCCTCCTAGACGTGTGATCGACCGTGAAGCAAGGGACGAGGATAGAGAGGCTCGTGAGGAGAGGAGAGACGCTCCTTCGCCTCCACCTCCAGACATGCAGGCAGATTTTCTTGCAGGAATGACTCAGTTCTTCGAACAGTTTGCGGGGAACCAGGCTGCAGTTTATGTTGGGGCTAGGCCCCGACCTGAGGCGGTGTATGAAAGATTTAGGAGAATGAACCCAAATGAGTTTTCGGGTACCACTGACCCGATGATAGCTGAGGGATAGATTAAGTCCATAGAGGTAATCTTTGACTTTATGGAACTGACCGATGCAGTAGGGTCAGGTGTGCCACGTTCCTTCTGTCAGGGGACGCCAGGTTATGGTGGGAGAGTGCATCCGTGGCAGTCAACTTCCTGGTGTTGCCTTGGAATGGTTTCAAGGAGGTCTTTTACTCCAAGTACTTTACTGAGGAAGTACGGTACAGATTGACGAGGGAGTTTATGACGTTGCGGAAGGGAGACAGCAGCGTGGCAGACTTTGTGAGGAAGTTTGAGAGAGGGTGTCATTTCGTACCCCTGATAGCTAATGATGCCTAGAGTAATCTGAGGCATTTCATGGATTGATTGCGGCCGATCCTTCGTCGTGATGTGAGAGTAGCTGGTCCTATGCTATGCAGTCGTTGTATGTAGAGCATTGGCAGCAGAGTAGGATCTGAGGGATATCGAGATGGACAGGCAAGGCAAGAGTTCCTATCAGGCACCACCGCAACACCAGCAGCCGCAGCATCAGAGACCTCAGTTTTAAAAGGCCGTACCAGGGGCCGCCAGGGAAGAAGCCGTATCAGGGACCGCCATAGGGCAAGGGTCCAATGGAGCATCAGGTGGCACCTCAGAAGCCCGTTAATTTTCCAGTGTGTCAAAAATGCAATCGCCAACATCCCGGACAATGCTTATGGGGATCCGGTAAATGTTTTAAATGTGGAGTCAGGGACCACGTGCTTAAGGACTGCCCGTAGTGGAAACAGCCAACTCAGGTCAGAGTGTTTGCCATGCATGCACAGGAGGCGAACCCAGACACAACTTACTAACCGGAATATTTCCATTAAGAGAATAGCCACTCAGGCCCTGATAGACTCAGAAGCCACCCATTCTTTCATATCAGAGACGTTTCCTAGTCACTTGGATATCAAGACAATTGGTCTCGACGTGAATTACTCAGTGACAGTCCCGTCAGGGGAAGAATTATCAGCTACTAGTGTGGTCAGGGACATCGATCTGGAATTGCATGGCCACCTAGTGTATGTCGACTTGATCATCTTGCCAATGCCAGAGTTTGATATCATTCTAGGAATGGACTGGCTGACGAGGAACATAGCGTTGATCGATTTTCAGAAGAGATCAGTTTTGGTTAGACTAGTGGGCATGGAGCAGTTCCTGTTCGAACCAGCCAGATGGAGGAGTTTCCTCGCATTATTTCTTGCATGCAGGCGCGGAGACTCATTTACAAGGGGTGTCAGGCTTTCTTGGCCAGCATCATTTCAACACCTGACGTACCCACCCTATCACTATCAGAGGTTCCAGTAGTCAGAAAATTCCCAGACGTCTTTCCTGACGACGTCACAGGTCTTCCACCAGAGAGAGAGGTGGAGTTTGCAATCGATCTTATGCCAGGCACTGTGCCAATCTCTAAGGCACCATAAAGTTAGCTCCAGCTGAAATGTTAGAGCTCAAACAGCAGATTCAGGAACTTCTAGACAAGGAATTCATTCGCCTTAGTTTCTCATCATGGGGCGCACCAATACTTTTTGTAAAGAAGTAGGATGAGAATATGAGACTGTGCATCGATTACCGAGAATTGAACAAGGTAACGATGAAGAACAAGTACCCACTTTCTAGGATCAAAGACTTGTTTGATCAGCTGTAGGGAGCCACAGTGTTCTCTAAGATAGATCTTCGATCAGGGTATCACCAGCTGAATGTGAAAGATGCAGATGTGCACAAGACAGCCTTCAGGACCAGATATGGGCATTACGAGTTCTTAGTAATGCCCTTTGGACTGACGAATGCTCCAGCAATTTTCATGGACCTCATGAACCGAGTATTCAAGCCTTACTTAGATCAATTCGTCATAGTGTTCATTGACGATATCCTTATCTACTCGAAGAGTCATGAGGAGCACAACTAGCATTTGAAGACAGTCTTGCAGACTTTGCACAGTCGCAAGTTATTTGCGAAGTTCAGTAAGTGTGAATTTTGGTTGGAGAAGGTAGCATTTTTGGGTCATATAATTTCTAGCAGCAGCATTGAGGTGGATCCAGCGAAGGTAGCAGCCGTTAAGGAATGGGTTGGACCGAAGAATGCATCAGAGATCCGCAGTTTTCTGGGTTTAGCCGGTTACTACCGTAAGTTTATTCAAGGGTTTTCCTCCATAGCAGTGCCCCTCACTTCACTGACCAGAATAATGCTATGTTTGTGTGGAGTGAAGAATGTCAGAAGAGCTTAGATACGTTGAAACAAGCTCTTATTTCATTTCCAGTGTTAGCCATGCCAACAGGGCAAGGTGATTTTGTTCTATACACTGATGCATCTAAGCTCGGGTTAGGCGCAGTTCTGATGCAGCAGGGTCGGGTTATATGCCTATGCCTCCAGGCAGTTGAAGGTGCATGAGAAGAATTACCCAACGCATGACTTAAATTAGCCGGCGTTGTCTTTGTATTGAAAATTGGAGACATTACTTGTACGACAAGAAATTCCAGATATTACCGATCACAAGAGTCTCAAGTATTCTTCACGCAGAAGGAACTGAACATGAGACAGAGACGGTGGTTAGAGTTGGTGAAAGACTACGACTGCGAGATTAGCTACCATCAGGGAATGCTAACGTTGTGGCAGATGCCTTGAGCAGAAAAGTGACAGTTGTAGCACCGTTGTCAGCACAGAGACCTCTTCAGTCTGAGATTCAGATGTTTGATTTAGAAGTTTATCGCAAGGACAGAGCTCCCAGGCTGTCTAATCTGACAGTCCAATCTTCTTTGCTATACCGTATTCGTAAAGGTCAGCCTTCATATGAACAGTTATAGAAATGGAGGTTGAAGGATGAAGCCAAAGGCAGTGTACTCTACACATTGTCAGATGGTATTGTGAGATACAGAGGTAGAATGTGGGTGCCTAGTGTTGATTCGTTCAGAGAGGATATTCTGACATAGGCACACGCATCTCCGTATTCTATTCACCCAGGAGGTACCAAGATGTACAAGGACCTACAGATTTTGTATTGGTGGCCATGAATGAAGAGAGACTTTGGAGGAAAAGAGACATCCGCAGATTTGTGTCTGAATGTCTCACTTGTCAGCAGGTGAAGGCAGAGCATCAGAAGCCAGCAGGATTGGTTAAGCCACTCCCCATCCCAGAGTGAAAATGGGAGAATGTTTACAATGGACTTTGTGGTTGTTTGCCAAGGTCATTCAGGGGATCAAATTTCTATTTGGGTTATAGTGGATCGACTCACGAAGTCGGCAGACTTCTTGCCAGTGAAGACGAATTTCTCTGTATGCAGTATGCGGAGCTCTATATCAAGGAGATAGTCCGATTGCATGGAGTCCCAGTTTCGGATTTTGTCCGATAGGGACTCAAGGTTTACATCGTGCTTTTGGAAGAGCTTACATGCAGCCAAGAGGACGAAATTGCTTTTCAGTACAGCTTTTCACACGCAGACAGATGGCCAGTCTGAGCGAGTGATTCGGATTTTGGATGGCTTTATTGCGGGCCTGTGTGATCGATTTCCAGGGGACTTGGGAATCAAATTTACCTCTAGTGGAGTTTACCTATAACAACAGTTTCCAAGCATCTATAGGTATGGCCCCTACGAGGCGTTGTACGGAAGGAAAGTGCAGATCACCAGTTCATTGGGATGATGTTGGTTGAAAGAGCAAAACTTGGTCCGGAGATAGTTCAGCAGACTGCAGATGTGGTGGTCAAGATTCGAGACAGAGAATGAAGGACCGCCAGAGTCGCCAAAGAGCTATGCGATAAGAGGAGAAGAAACCTCGAATTTGCCGTAGGTGATCACGTTTTTGTAAAGAAAGCGCCCATGAAGGGCGTTATGAGATTCGGGAAAACTCGTTATTTTGACCCCAAATTTTTAACATAACCTTTTTGTGATTTATTCTACCCTTCCAAGTCATGAGCCACAGCCGTGACCCATGGATTCAATTTTTCCTTATTAAATTCGAAATATGACACCTAATCGAAACCACCGAGCCATCTCCCAATTTACTCGAGCCACGCCCGAGCCACCTCGAGCCAAACCCTAGCCAACCCACCTAGGGACCCTACTAACCAAGCCCAGCCCAAAGACAAGCCCCTAAGTCTCTCAAACTCCCCTGGACAGAAGCACCAAATTCTGCATGTGTGTGGGGTGTGTTTTCCTTTGGTGTTAGGATTCCTAACTAGTCTAGGACTCTCACAATCGAGCCACCACCGAGCCCACACGACCCTAACAGTCCTGGACCACGCCCAGCCCAAGCCCAGACCAACTCATCCCTACAACCCAGCAGCAAAGCCACTGAATTCAGACAGAAACCTGTGCCCCTTGAAAGTGTACTCCACGTTTTTCTGGTTTGGCTCGAGCCACATCGAGCCACCCTGCCCCAACTCATGACCAGCCTCTCTAGGGACCCTCATGCACCCTTATAACCCATGGGACTCGACCCTAGCCCCAAAACCGAGGCTCTACACCAGTAGCAATTTCTGGCCGAGAAACCCACCTACCATGGCCTCTACGTTTCTGTTGCTAGGACTTAGCCAGCCACACCAGGACCTGAAACAACCTCTCTAGCACCCTTTCTAGGACCCTAAGGACCTAACCTAACCCAGCCCAAGCCCCCTGGCCGAAGCCCCTCCTCCTGCACCTTCTTCTGAAACCTGCGCACACCCTTGATCATCAATCTCGGGTGGAGTCCTAGCTTGCTAGGACTCCTCCCCAACCCTTGGTCTCGAGTCCTAGCGTGGCAAGGACTCTTCCCCCGACCCAAGCCAAGCCCCTGCCGTGGCCCAAGCCAAGCCATGCATCACAGCCCCTCACAACCGAGCCCTACATATACCATGACAGAATTTTGGTTCCAGCTGGTTTGTCTCGTTTTTGCTGTGTTTGCGTGTGCGATCTAGACCCTTAAACATGTGTAAACACACCCTTAAACATCCCTAATCATGGCAGCCCCTTCATGACATATAAATCAAGTTTTGATGCATTAATTCATGAGTTTAGGCAAGTAGGTGCATAAAAACGAAAATAATGCAAAGTGTAATTTGTTTTCATGCAATTTTCATAAACAAATAAATAATATGGTGTGATGATGAGTAAGGAAAGAATATGGCGTGCTTTAGGGTAATTTACGCACGAATTTATGTTGACGATTGCGAAGAACGGCGACAAAAACCCTCGGCTGAATTTTCCCTTTGAAATTCTCGAGTTTTCCTTTCAAATTGTGGTATGTGGGTGCCGTGTACTTGAGGGGAATTTTGGAGAATAGAATTCTGAAAAGTGGCGTACACAATGAGGGCTTATGAAGAGGTTTGGCTATTTTATAGCTAATTAATCATTAATTAAGTTTAGGTCCATTAAGAATGTAAATTAGGCCCGGCCCATTAGTGATTAATTAAAATGTTAAAAATAGTTTTCTTTAATAAAGTTTGTGAATTTATTAGCCGGGTTGCCAAAACGCTCGTATTTTTGTTTCAAGTCCAACACCGATAAAAATTTCGTCACGGCGTATAAAATCACCTTAAAACCCCTTATTTTCAAAAATAAGAAAAAACATCACCCATAATTTAAACAAATAAAAAAACAAATAACCAATAAAAACATTTTCTATTTTTTTTTCAGCCTTCGGTCTCCGTTCTTTGATCGCAACTCGAACAACCTTTAAAATACATTTTTTTGCAACCATATAGAAAAATACATTTTAAATATGCAAATATGCACAACATAATTATTTAATGTAATTAAAGATTTAATTAAATAAAAAGAATTTAATAATTCAAATGCATATGGTTTTCGTGGACCTTTAAATTTTCGGGGCGTTACATATTCACCTATGACTCAATACATAAATCAATAGATCAAAGATATCAATTTAATTCAATTGCAAATATCAATGCAATAAAGTAAAGTATGTGATTTGGGAAACTCAAGTCAATCGAACTCGAGTTGTGCAATCCCGCATCAACATAATTTATACCTTTCTCTTCTCGGTCTGACGAAGTCGAAGTCTCGAAGTCATATTTGTCCATATTCAATCTGAAATTACAATATCGATCGACTATGTCAATATACAGCTCAATTCAAAGCCTGTTCTGATCAATACACAAATCAAGACATAATCTGATCAATGTCAACGATACAACGATACAATCTCCTCACTACTGAATCTGATCAATACCCATCTACTGAGGTTTCAACGGCATAACAATATATTCTCATAACCCCGTCAAGCTCAACATCATAGGACATAATATCACTACTCATAATCGATATTACTACAAATCATATTCTTCAATAGTAACGGATTATAATCTCAAATCTGTACAATCTCGCAATACCGGCAATACAATATCAGTATATACGAATCAACAACTCATCTGATCCAAGTCTGAATAATATCAAAATATCAATATACCCAGAGTTACATTATAAATCAAATATCAATTCCAACACCTCATAATCGATAACAACATAATTTTAATATCAAATCGGTATAACCACAATTGAATCAACTCTGAAATTCATAACAATTTTATAAACAGTATGTTCTTCGATCCGATTTCAATTATACAAATGTCTGATAATGCAAGAACAACATATATGGATCATATCTGATTCTGACAGTACCATAATTTCAAATCATGTCAAAAAATCAATGAAACTTACGTCCTGTTATAGCTGTCGTCGCTAGGAACTCGGTGTTGTACTCGGATTCAAAATCTAACGGGCGGATCGTCACCAGGTCAAATTTCCAAGGTGAAGCTTACAATTCCTCCAGAGCTTCCTCGGTTCTCCTTTTCTTCTTTCTGAAGATAATTGTTGTTCATTCAATATATATATATATATATATATATATATATATATATATATATATATATATAGACACACACACACACACACACACAACATGCATGGTGAAGTAACGTGTCTCACCCTTCAAATGACACGTCTCGCGCATATGCGCGACCTGTCTCGGCGCATATGCGCGAGACAATATGTCCAGCGCGTCGTTCACACGGCATCTCGCGCATATGTGCGCATCATCTCCGCGCATATGCGTAAGACCTACTGTCTCGGCACACCACCACTCGCGCATATGCGCGCCCTAGCTCGCGCATATGAGCCCAACTCTCTGGACTCATCACTCACCTTATGCACAGCTCGCGCATATGCGCGAGGTTTTTCTGCCACTATCGCGCATATGCCGGCTCCTCATCGCTCATATGCACGAGGTGTTATGCCCTCGCACATTGTTGCGACTTTGATTGTTGCACTCCCAAGAGCAGGTTGTCCACAAGTAGTATAATTCGATGAGTTCGAATATCGTATCCACGAGGAAGCTAAGCTAATTATAAGTCCACTACAATGTCTTTTTATTTATTTTTTCTTTTAGTTGTTTGAATATTTAATTGGTAATTTTTAATTGTTCAAATTTTAATTTAAGTAGTTGAGATTAAAGGATCCACTCTTGGTATTTTAATAAAGTTAACATTAACGAACATTATCGAAATCCACTTAATAAAATGGTTCCAATATATTAAATAATTATATTTACATTATATTATATATTATTATCTTATAAATATATAATATATACCAAAACTTATAAATGTTGTCAAGTATTTATTGTGCTATATATATATTTGTAAACACTAAATCAAGGTTCCCACTTTAAATGGTTGGTAAAACCAAACTAACATTTAAATGGTACCAGGAAATTAATATTATGATATATTTATATATAGTAAATCAAGGTTCCCACTTTAAATGGTTGGTAAAACCAAACAAACATTTAAATGGTTCCAAGAATTTAATGTAACATATAGCAACAATAAATCAAAACTCCCACTTATAAGTAGGGTATAAAAATGCTTAAAGAAATAAATATAACATAAACGATAAATAATGATTAAATAATATAAACATAGATTCTTACTTTTTAGTAACCTTATTATCATGCCAAGAGTTTCACCTTTTCATCTCAACTTTAGGAAGTTAGCTATTCATTATTCAAAGTGTAAAACTTTGAATATGAAATTAACATGCTAATTATATTTAAATGAAGAAATAAAAGAAAAATATAGAGAGAAATATTATGAACTCAAAGGTTTGTTCATAGAATGAGGGATATCTTAATAAATTACAATGCACCCCTATTTATAGCCAAATTTGGGGAGACAAACACAAATAAAATATTAATTTTTTTTACACATAAGTCTTCATTGGTGTTCCAAGATATTATATTATATTACACATCACTTTGAAAATCTTCTTCTCCGAATTTGCTTCTTCACATAAGAAGAAACATGTGTATAATTGAGTTGTCTAGTTGTGGTATTTGTTTCAAACCATTTGACCAAGTAATTTGAGAGATATGGTCAAAATACTAGAGCATGGTAAAACTGCCACTCCTTTAGTAACTTTATTTGTTGCTTAATTTGATCCCAATTGTGAGAGGATTTTTATCTCATGCTTGTCACCAAAATTGTAGATATTATCATCAACTTTCTACAGGTCCAAGAATCATCTTAATCCAATTTGCAACGTCAATGTTATTCTTCTTTTATCGAACCTGTAAAAATAGTAAAAACTTATAATTACACAACAACTTATATTTTATACAATTTATTATAAAACATATAATATTTAAACATTTAATAAAACAAAAACTATATATTTATATTATAAAACATTTAATTAATGTACAATTTTTATGTTTATCACATATTCCATGTTTCCTTTCGTATTTTTGGTCTAATCCATTCTATCTATAATCACATCAATCATCGCCAAATCATTTCAGATTACGGTAATCAAAATCACGGGCCTTACATTTCTCCCCCCTAAGATACGATTTCGTCCCCGAAATCACAGGCAATTAGGTCAGATATCAATCAGATATCAAAGAGGTATATACAAAAAAACTAACGAAAACTCACCTCAATAAAACAATTTTGGAATCAATGTTTTATTTCGAATTTTGTCTTTCAAGTAGCTTCTTCAATATTCTAACTACTCTATTGAACTTTCAACAGCAGAATAGTCTTCTTTCTGAATTATCTGTTTTTTACTGATTCTGATTTCAATCTGGAATAATACTTCAAGAAATATAACATCATAATATAACTCTAAGTAACTCTGATAAATCAATCTCAAAATACTGGCTATACAACATCCGTATATACCAATCAACAGCTCATAACAATCAACATCAAAGTTGTTATCAAATCTGTTAATTCAAGTTATTCAATATTCAGTCTCTACCTCATTATCAACGGTTATCTTCAGACGTTGGCATATTTAGTCTGTCTATTCTGAGCTGTCTTCATTTTTTCTGAATCAGCTTCACTTCCTCAATCATATCTCTGATCATATCAGGTCCAATCTCAGGAACCTCAGAGATATCATCTCAATACAAAAGGAATCTGCACTTCTTATCGTACAACTAGAATTCACAAATTTAATCCATTTGTCATTCTTAACTCAAATAAGTGCTCAATTCGAGAGAGATGCCGTAGTTTCATCCCGATATCCCTGGAAATGTAATCCCATTTCCATTCAAGAATCGATAAGCTATATAACCAATCTCCTGGTTCATTCTTTCTGTATTCATCGGTCGGCAATTCAGACGTTTCCGTACAAATTCTTCCACAACTGGTTTCATCTGTTTCCCTAAAATATGTCTTTTCAAACTATCATACATTTTTTCTATCATCAGAATAAATGTTGAATCAAAATTGTGTAGTTCTGATAATACTTGTCGTTTCACATGCGAAGAATCTGGCACAACAATTCAGTTTATTCTTATGCAATGCAGTATCACATACCTGATATTCTGATCGATACCCTGCTCTGACTATCAATAATCTAGTTCTGCCCATTCTGATCAACTTTCTGAATTGTTTTACTCTCAAAATAAGCTCTGGTTCGGCTTGGACATTATCGAATCTCAATTGTATACGATCTGTATTAAATGATGCTCCCAGAAAATAACAATCTCAATCAGATTTAAACAACAGTCAGATATAATAGCATGCTAAACTCATGCAACTATAAGTTTCTGACACTGATGTCGATCTCAGTCAACTGATCGCGGTCTCAACTGTGCTAGAATCAATCGGTATACTATCTTCGAATATCAGTTACCCTGCATACAATCTGTCTCAGTCAAGATTCACAATTCAACAGTTTCTGTGTACCACTTTCCAGTTCTCAGAATATTCAATACAGTACTCAGATATTTAACAAAATCAGTCATATTCTTCGAATATACCAAAATATCACAGATAAAAAAAATCAGGGAATCATCAAAATATTTGGAACACAGAGTTTATCAACTTACCACCATAGCTGATACATCCTAACGAGAATCACTCAATCAGATGTAACTCTCTGTTCATATTCTTCTGACTGATCTTTCAATTCAATCAGTATCATTCAGCACGAAGTTCTAAAGTAAGAACAGTACCTGGTATCGAGTCAAGGCTGAAATCAATCTTCCTGATTAAAGGCAAACACAGAAGCTCATCTGGTACCACTTTGGCAATACTCCTGTCACTAGCAACTCAGTCAATGATACGTTCCATCTCAGTACATCAACTGAATACATAAGGAATCACTCCGTTCCTTTCGATAATCATCAAATCATGAACATCACATATATCAAAGGTATTCTAAATCCAGAATCCTTACCGTACCATGTTCATTCTTCGGCCATTTCAAGTCCGAATCTTAACATTTCTTGGAATTATTCTGCGATAGCTCTGTACTTGGCTAACACATCAATATCAATAATGCGATGACACAAGATAATTCAATCTCATTCTTATCCTACTGCAGTATCCGATGTCTCACAGAATTCACTAATATCAAACCTCTTTCCCAACATGCAAGAAGATAACTGATGCAGTAAATACGGACTCAACAGATAAAGCATATATCAATGCAATTCATTCAAAACTTATATATAGGATGTACTAGTATTTCTCAATATATATACGCAGAATTATTACAAAAGATCAAACCTGCCACTATATCATCAAGTTCATCTCGGGTCTGTTCCTCGGTTACTGCAACCAGATGCCTCTGCTCCATGGAATCTTCGGGAACCTCGCTGTGGACATACTCTTGCAAAATGTCCTGGTCGTTTGCAGATATGGCAACTACCAAATATTCCTTGGCATTGCTCCGTGGGATGTATCCCTCCGCAAGTTATGCAATAAACTCCAGTATAACTCTGGCTCGAACCACTGGAACTAAACGAACCTCTTCCTAATTTCTTGAGCTGTTTCTTTCGGGCTTTCAAATAGTCTTTCTTTCCACTATTGCTACTACCAGTCTCAAATCCGGAAGGTGGTTGCTGTGGTCTCGATGCTGGAGGCATAAACGAAGCTCCTTTCTTTCTCATCAAACTGTCTTCGGCTCTCTTAGCTCTACTCAAAGCATCAGCAAAATTATAGAGTCGGCCTGTGTTTACCAATGTCAATATCTCAGGATTCAATCCCTTAACAAACTGATCAGTCACAGCTTCATCACTCTCAGCCACGTGAAGAGAAAAACGTAACAAGGTAGAAAATTGAGCAACATATTTTTCAACGTTTAACTGCCCCTGTTTCAAATTTTCAAACTCTGTCTTCTTATCTTCTCGGTACGAACCTGGGAAAAACCTTCGATAAAATTCCACTTTGAAGATTTCCCAAGTAATTACTGTACCACGCTGTTCTAAGACTTCTTTGGTTGCAATCCACCAGCTCTTTGCGACTTCCTTTAACTGATGCCCAATAAATTTAACTCTACGTTCATCTGAGTACTCAAGTGAATCAAACAATATCTCTATCTCATCTATACAGCTCTAACAATCGGCAGTCGTCTCAGTACCCCTCAAAATCGGCGGTGTTAATGACTGAAACCTCATCAACTGTGTTTCCATCAGAGTTTCTGACACATCCATCTGATCAGTCACCCTACTTCCTCGTTCTGGAATTCTTCGAGGAGGTATATCTGATGATCACAAGAGTTAGCAATCACATGAGACAAATCCGTCTCAGTCCCTTTCTGATCAGCTTACCTCTGATCAAGAATTGGTTCTAATTCATTCTCAAATAATACACATTAACAAATCAACTCAGATATTCAAGTAACATGTATCTTTCAAGACATTAAACACATACTGCAATATTAGCATATACAATGTAATTCAACATTATAATAAATCACGTGTTAGCAATCACATGCAAGGAAAGAAAACTCATTCTACCCCGCTCACTAGCTTCTATCTCAATCTCAAGAACCTACAGTTCTGTACCTATTGCTCTGATACCACCTGCTGTGGGGACCCGGACGCTAGTTTATGTCTTAATCATAATTAATGTAAAATATAACAATTAAGAAAAGTAAGACTAATTTTTTTTTAAATTATAATTGCGGAAACATAATGTAATCGATTAATATACATGTCCGTATAAAAGTACAAGTCATGTACTACAAGTCTCTATCTCAACTAGGTTCAACGACTATAAATCCAGTGCTGAATCCTATCTTGCTTCTGGGCCCGGATCTCCAAGCTATCTATAATCTCTCATCCTATTCCTGATCCTGATCTTGTCCCACCTGTTGTCAAGCACACATACAAACAAGACAACAGCCGGATAACTCCGGTGAGAATTACGTTCCCAGTATAAATCATGTATATATGCATTTCATATAGACAAATATAAAAGCATGAAATCAATATTCATAACATGTATCAAATCAGAAACATAAATCCATACCAACTCTGAATCACACTCCGTGACTCACAGACTCTGACTCGACTCATCATAATCTAGGGATCCCGATCTGAATAAGAACGTACACCCACCTACACTCCCGATCAGGGTGTTGGCACATTCTATTCACGGACTTTGGCTCTTTCCATACGAACATCAGTAATAGAAGAAACTCCAATTCTATCCACTTCGATATAACCAAACGTCCGGTGTCTTGACCTATCCGTCACGGTCACGGACGTTGGAATTTTCACCAAAGCAGTATCTTGTGACAATGTGCAATGTGCCCGTGATGATTCCATAACTATCACGCACCCCTGTCACGAGATCAATCGTCTCTGTCTAGGCATATTCACCTATGACTCAATACATAAATCAATAGATCAAAGATATCAATTTAATTCAATTGCATATATCAATGCAATAAAGTGAAGTATGTGATTTTGGGAAACTCGAGTGAATCGGACTCGCGTTGTGCAATCCCGCATCAACATCAATTTATACCTTTCTCTTCTCGGTCTGGCGGAGTCGAAGTCTCGAAGTCAAATCTGTCCATATTCATCTGAAATGACAATATCGAATCGACTATGTCAATATACAGCTCAATTCAAAGCCTGTTCTGTCAAGACACAAATCAAGACATAATCTGATCAATGTCAACGATACAATCTCAATCAATACTGAATCTGATCAATACCCATCTACTGATGTTTCGACGACATAACAATATAATCTCAATACCCTGTCAATCTCATCATCATCAGAGACATAATATCACAACTCATAATCGATATTACTACAAATCATAATCTTCAATAGTAACGGATTATAATCTCAAATCTGTACAATCTCGCAATACCGGCAATACAATATCAGTATATACGAATCAACAACTCATCTAATCCAAGTTTGAATAATATCAAAATATCAATATACCCAGCGATACAGTATAAATCAGATATCAATTCCAACACCGCATAATCGATAAAAACATAATTTTTATATCAATTCGGTATAACCACAATTGAATCAACTCTGAAAATTCATAACAATTTTATAAACAGTATGTTC
This sequence comes from Primulina eburnea, assembly GCF_022965805.1. Taxonomy (NCBI): domain Eukaryota; kingdom Viridiplantae; phylum Streptophyta; class Magnoliopsida; order Lamiales; family Gesneriaceae; genus Primulina; species Primulina eburnea. The sequence continues at coordinate 32,966,556 of NC_133102.1, forward strand.
TTCGATCCGATTTAATTATACAATGTCTGATATTGCAAGAACAACATATATGGATCATATCTGATTTTGACAGTACCATAATTTCAAATCATGTCAAAAAAATCAATGAAACTTACGTCCTGTTATAGCTTTCGTCGCTAGGAACTCGGTGTTGTACTCGGATTCAAAATCTAACAGGCGGATCGTCACCAGGTCAAATTTCCAACGTGAAGCTTACAATTCCTCCAGAGCTTCCTCGGTTTTCCTTTTTCTTCTTTCTGAAGAATAATTGTTGTTGTTCCTTCTATATATATATATACATAGCATGCATGGTGAAGCAACGTGGCTCACCCTTCAAATTACTCGTCTCGCGCATATGCGCGAGACAATATGTCTCAGCGCATCGTTCACACGGCATCTCGCGCATATGCGCGCACACGCGAGACCTATTGTCTCGGCACACCACCACTATCGCGCATATGCGCGCCCTAGCTCGGCGCATATGCGCCCAACTCTCTGGACTCATCACTCACCTTATGCACATCCTCGTGCATATGCGCAAGGTCTTCTGCCACTATCGCGCATATGCGCGGCTCCTCGTCGCCATATGCGCGAGGTGTTCTGCCCTCGTACATATTCCGTGTTTCATTTCATCTTTTCGGTCTAATCCATTCTATCTATAATCACATCAATCATCGCCAAATCATTTCAGATTACGATAATCAAATTCACGGGCCTTACAGGTTTCCTGCAGAAAGGTGTGACAAAGCAGAGACAGTTGAGAGAAGTTGAGCATCGGAGGAATGTGATCAAGTTCTGTCTGTAAAAAGCATCCGTATCCATGTTCCTTTCTTCTATGAGGTCACGGTGAGCATAAGATGCCACTGAGCAACATCGTGCTCAGTGTAGAATTTGGTAGAGAAGGCAATGTCCAGGTCATAATCACTGAGGTTAGTGTTGTCCTCAGTTTGGACAACATCCTCAGCAACATATGCTTCCAGAGGTTCGTGTGCTTTAGGGATATCATTTACTTCAGTAGGGTTATCAGGAAAACCGTTGGATTCAATAGAACTCTCAGATTCTTGGACTTTCCCAGGAACAGCAGAAGTGTCAGCTCTTGGATTTTTCAAGTTGGCCATAAACTGGGCCAACGTGATTTCCTCCCCTCTCGGGTGGGTGATGGCTGTCGTGGAGAAAAATTGAGTGCTTCATCATTGGATTCAATGGCTTCACTGAAGGAGGTGCTACTATCCTTCGTGAGTAAAATTTTCTTGCGAGCCACAAATTCATAATTCGCATCATATGAGTCACCCCCGAAGTATTCTCTGGATCACAAGAGATGGTCGACTCGCCCTTCTCCTTTGTGAAGAAACCTCTTGGATGTAGTCAAGTAAGAATTATACCCCGCCTATCGTTTTGATCTTCTGACTGGAGGAGGAGGCGGGCACGCCTTATTACGGCAGCAGCAAAATCCGGTGGATTATCAAGATCAATTTCATTCCCAGGCTCACCTGGAGCAATTACTTCCAAGGGCAAAAACGGCTTCTTCAACAGCAAGTACCAGAGTTAGAGGCGGTTCGACTGTGGGTGTTGCAAGCGGATGTTGTCTCGTTGGGAGCTGTAGTGTCCAAATTCAGTACACGTATAACCCATGCATTTAATTAATTATTAAAGTATTTATTAAATTTTAAAACGAGTCTTAGTAGTGCATGATTTATTCAAATGCATTATTTTAAATTAATTATGTTTATGTGATGCACGTTAAAAATGTTTTTCTAGAGTTATGTTTTAGAGGCGATTATTCGAAGCGGAATCGAGAAAAAACCGGTGACGATGTTGGCAATTTTATTTAAGTTGAGGTTGGGGGTATTTTAAATAATTTATTAAGTTTTTAGTATTTAAAGCCTAATTTAATTATTAGGTGAATTTTAGAATTTTAAAACTTTTAAATTCTGGCACATGTACCTCCATATTTTTAATTAGAGATGGTGGTTAAAGTTAAGGGAGAGTTAGTATTTTAAATTAGTTGCTAATTATTAATTAAGCAAATTTTACTTTCCCTAATTTACTAAAACACACGCACACACGCACTTTTACACACACATGTACAGGACTAAACCACACACACTCACTTCACATTCAGATTTTATTATTTTTGAGAAAGCAAACCTAGGGTTCTTCATCTAGGAAGCGGCCGCCCCCTCTCCTTCGAACTTTCCAGCAACTTTTCTTTAATTTCGTTGCAAGATTTTAGCGCCGGATCAATCCTCGCGCCATCTCTGCTTCGGTATCGTCGTTTCGATATTTTAAATATCAAAGACACGTATATTCTGTTATTTCTATCGATCTCGTCATATTATGTGTTGTGTTATTTTTATGCGTAAAAATTCATGTGTGACGTTCGTCGTTTGAGCGGAAATTGGTTTGGATCAGTTTTGAAATAATTATAGATCTAAAAACTCGTTTTACTGTCTTTTAAATACTGCGATTTTTTGGTCGTGATTTTGGGAAAACTTTCAACGTGAAAATGGTAGAACTTTTTGATGCCTCGATTTGACAGTAAAATCGAAATATTTATATAAAAATTGAGTGAGTTATGACGCTTTCGTGGGACTGCTCAGACTGCGTTTTTCAGAAAATTATGTATTGATGTGTTCTCAACATTTTATTGTTGCAAGATTCGTTGGGAATCGACAGGTGATCGTTGCTGCCTCTAGGTATGCTTAGTATGATGATGGGGTTGTTATTTGACGTGTCGTTTAGTGTCGGTAGGCACTCGAATACACTAGAAGCCGTAGGAAGTGTTTTGATGTCAAAATTTGAGTCTACAAATTTTGTTGCTCGTTGGGAGTGCGTTGACGTTGGGACATTTATATGGTGTCGAGTATGCATCATAGCATCCTAGGATGAGTCTCGAGGCGTTGATCACGACATGTGTAATCGAAATTGGAGAGTATAAGTTTTATGTCGCGGAGTCCAGTTCGTTCGGTGCCCGAGCAGTAACTTTTTGCCGCCCGAGCGCCATTCTTTATGTTCGAGTGTTCTTCCCAGTAACCTCGACGCTCGAGCGGAAATTTTTGCCGCCTGAGCGCGGAACCTGCCGCTCGAGCGGTCAAGTTTTACCACACGAGCGCCACCCCTTCTGTCCAAATATTCGGTTCTTTCTTCTTTTCAAGTTTTAATAGTAAGTGCATGTCCTTTATTTCTGGGAAAGATTCACACATCATTTTAGAGATTTTCGGGGTTCGATATCATGAGTTAATACGATGATTTAATGAGGTCAACTCGCGAGAGATCAAGAATGTCATAAGATATTTAATTACTTCGGTGGTGAGCACGAGTACCTATGTCTAAGCTATGAAATGTAAGTGCATGTAATTACGTTAGTATGTGCAGCAGCGGCCCCAAACGAGATCCAAAGAATCCCTCAACGCCAAGTAAGTATGTTGACGTGCAAAAGAAATATTTTAAGATTTTGAGGTATGCTAAATGTCTTGTGACCAAATTATGAATGAGTTTGGAAGTCGGTGAACGTGGCCGAGGACCTCTCCACCCCGTTAAATTATGAACGGGTTTAGATCAGGATTGGAAAGCGTTAAATTATGAATGGGGACCAATCGGACCGTTAAATTATGAACGGGGATCTCATGTATGTGGCAGTGGATACGTCCCTGTCAGCCCAGTACTGTAGTTTAGTCTGATCAGACGAAATATGTTACGGATCACTTGCTTTGAAACATCCTCTACGCAAAATGATGAAGTTATGTATGTTTAAGTATGTTCAAGTATGCAAGCATGTTTAAGAAAAGTTTATGGCACGTATAAGTATGTATGTACGTATGTTCAAGTTTAAAGTATTTATGTTCTATTTAAAGTTGCAGATCTTATTATGTAGTACTTGTTACTTTCAGTTTATACGTGTTGAGTCTTTAGACTCACTAGACTTGATCGATGTAGGTGAGGGTGCTTATGAGGAGACAGGAGGTGGGGACCAAGGAGCAGGCTTGGACTGAGCGGGAGGCTAAACCCGAGGACCGCCATGTTTTTAAGTCTTTATGAAAATTCTCAAATACTTTTGTCAAACTCTATTTTTGAGCTTTGTTGAGACGCACAGTTATTTTATCGAATTTGAATGCTCAAGTTTTAATTTTAGAAAATTTTAATTCTTCCGCAAATTTTAAGTAGCAAAAGTACGGTACGTTACAGTTGGTATCAGAGCGGTGTTCTTGTAAAGGATTATGCCTACTGCCATTCGAAAGAAGCTCACGAAGTCACACCTCAAGTCTGTAAGTTTTAAAGGTTTCAAATTTATGATACGTAATAAGCATAAAGTTCTTATTTCAGCATGTGCATATTTTTAAGTTCAAGTACGTGCATCTTATGTTGTCTATATCATGTTCATGCATGTGGGGTTTACGTGTTGGGTAAATTATTGGAACAGCATGCCTCCTAGACGTGTGATCGACCGTGAAGCAAGGGACGAGGATAGAGAGGCTCGTGAGGAGAGGAGAGACGCTCCTTCGCCTCCACCTCCAGACATGCAGGCAGATTTTCTTGCAGGAATGACTCAGTTCTTCGAACAGTTTGCGGGGAACCAGGCTGCAGTTGATGTTGGGGCTAGGCCCCGACCTGAGGCGGTGTATGAAAGATTTAGGAGAATGAACCAAATGAGTTTTCGGGTACCACTGACCCCGATGATAGCTGAGGGATAGATTAAGTCCATCGAGGTAATCTTTGACTTTATGGAACTGACCGATGCAGTAGGGTCAGGTGTGCCACGTTCCTTCTGTCAGGGGACGCCAGGTTATGGTGGGAGAGTGCATCCATGGCAGTCAACTTCCAGGTGTTGCCTTGGAATGGTTTCAAGGAGGTCTTTTACTCCAAGTACTTTACTGAGGAAGTACGGTACAGATTGACGAGGGAGTTTATGACGTTGCGGAAGGGAGACAGCAGCGTGGCAGACTTTGTGAGGAAGTTTGAGAGAGGGTGTCATTTCGTACCCCTGATAGCTAACGATGCCTAGAGTAATCTGAGGCATTTCATGGATTGATTGCGACCGATCCTGCGTCGTGATGTGAGAGTAGCTGGTCCTACGCTATGCAGTCGTTGTATCTAGAGCATTGGCAGCAGAGCAAGATCTGAGGGATATCGAGATGGACAGGCAAGGCAAGAGTTCCTATCAGGCACAACCGCAACACCAGCAGCCGCAACATCAGAGACCTCAGTTTAAAAGGCCGTACCAGGGGCCGCCAGGGAAGAATCCGTATCAGGGACCGCCATAGGGCAAGGGTCCAATGGAGCATCAGGTGGCGCCTCAGAAGCCCGTTAATTTTCCAGTGTGTCAAAAATGCAATCGCCAATATCCCAGAAAATGCTTATGGGGATCCGTAAATGCTTTAAATGTGGAGTCAATGTCCACGTGCTTAAGGACTGCCCGCAGTGGAAACAGCCAACTCAGGTCAGAGTGTTCGTCATGCATGCACAGGAGGCGAACCCAGACACAACTTTACTAACTGGAAATATTTTCATTAAGAGAATAGGCACTCAGGCCCTGATAGACTCAGGAGCTACCCATACTTTCATATCAGAGACGTTTGCTAGTCACTTGGATATCAAGACAATTGGTCTCGACGTGAATTACTCAGTGACAGTCCCGTCAGGGGAAGAATTATCAGCTAATATTGTGGTCAGGGACATCGATCTGGAATTGCATGGCCACCTAGTGTATGTCGACTTGATCATCTTGCCAATGCCAGAGTTTGAAATCATTCTAGGAATGGACTGGCTGACGAGGAACATAGCGTTGATCGATTTTCAGAAGAGATCAGTTTTGGTTAGACCAGTGGGCATGGAGCAGTTCCTGTTCGAACTAGCCAGATGGAAGAGTTTTCCTCGCATTATTTCTTGCATGCAGGCGCGGAGACTCATTTACAAAGGGTGTCAGGCTTTCTTGGCCATCATCATTTCAACACCTGACGTACCCACTCTATCACTATCAGAGGTTCCAGTAGTCAGAAAATTCCCAGACGTCTTTCCTGACGACGTCACAGGTCTTCCACCAGAGAGAGAGGTGGAGTTTGCAATCGATCTTATGCCAGGCACTGTGCCAATCTCTAAGGCACCATACAGGTTAGCTCCAGCTGAAATGTTAGAGCTCAAACAGCAGATTCAGGAACTTCTAGACAAGGAATTCATTCACCCTAGTTTCTCATCATGGGGCGCACTAATACTTTTTGTAAAGAAGAAGGATGAGAATATGAGACTGTGCATCGATTACCGAGAATTGAACAAGGTAACAATAAAGAACAAGTACCCACTTTCTAGGATCAAAGACTTGTTTGATCAGCTGCAGGGAGCCACAGTGTTCTCTAAGATAGATCTTCGATCAGGGTATCACCAGCTGAATGTGAAAGATGCAGATGTGCACAAGACAGCCTTCAAGACCAGATATTGGCATTACGAGTTCTTAGTAATGCCCTTTGGACTGACGAATGCTCCAGCAATTTTCATGGACCTCATGAACCGAGTATTCAAGCCTTACTTAGATCAATTCGTCATAGTGTTCATTGACGATATCCTTATCTACTCGAAGAGTCATGAGGAGCACAACTAGCATTGAAGACAGTCTTGCAGACTTTGCAGAGTCGCAAGTTATTTGCGAAGTTCAGTAAGTGTGAATTTTGGTTGGAGAAGGTAGCATTTTTGGGTCATATAATTTCTAGCAGCGGCATTGAGGTGGATCCAGCAAAGGTAGCAGCCGTTAAGGAATGGGTTGGACCGAAGAATGCATCAGAGATTCGCAGTTTCTGGGTTTAGCCGGTTACTACCGTAAGTTTATTCAGGGGTTTTCCTCCAAAGCAGTTCCACTCACTTCACTGACCAAGAAGAATGCTATGTTTGTGTGGAGTGAAGAATGTCAGAAGAGCTTAGATATTTTGAAACAAGCTCTTATTTCATTGCCAGTGTTAGCCATGCCAACAGGGCAAGGTGATTTTGTTCTATACACTGATGCATCTAAGCTCGGGTTAGGCGCAGTTCTGATGCAGCAGGGTCGGGTTATAGCCTATGCCTCCAGGCAGTTGAAGGTGCATGAGAAGAATTACCCAACGCATGACTTTAATTAGCCGGCGTTGTCTTTGTATTGAAAATTTGGAGACATTACTTGTACGACAAGAAATTCCAGATATTTACCGATCACAAGAGTCTCAAGTATTTCTTCACACAGAAGGAACTGAACATGAGACAGAGACGGTGGTTGGAGTTGGTGAAAGACTACGACTGCGAGATTAGCTACCATCAGGGGAATGCTAACGTTGTGGCAGATGCCTTGAGCAGAAAAGTGACAGTTGTAGCACCGTTGTCAGCACAGAGACCTCTTCAGTCTGAGATTCAGAGGTTTGATTTAGAAGTTTATCGCAAGGACAGAGCTCCAAGGTTGTCTAATCTGACAGTCCAATCTTCTTTGCTATACAGTATTCGTAAAGGTCAGCCTTCATATGAGCAGTTATAGAAATGGAGGTTGAAGGATGAAGCCAAAGGCAGTGTACTCTACACTGTGTCAGATGGTATTGTGAGATACAGAGGTAGAATGTGGGTGCCTAGTGTTGATTCGATTAGAGAGGATATTCTGACATAGGCACACGCATCTCCGTATTCTATTCACCCAGGAGGTACCAAGATGTACAAGGACCTACAGATTTTGTACTGGTGGCTAGGAATGAAGAGAGACATCCGCAGATTTGTGTCTGAATGTCTCACTTGTCAGCAGGTGAAGGCAGAGCATCAGAGGCCAGCAGGATTGGTTAAGCCACTCCCCATCCCAGAGTGGAAATGAGAGAATGTTACAATGGACTTTGTGGTTGGTTTGCCAAGGTCATTCAGGGGATCCAACTCTATTTGGGTTATAGTGGATCGACTCACGAAGTCGGCTGACTTCTTGCCAGTGAAGACGACTTTCTCTGTGATGCAGTATGCGGAGCTCTATATCAAGGAGATAGTCCGATTGCATGGAGTCCCAGTTTCGATTTTGTCCGATAGGGACTCAAGGTTTACATCGTGCTTTTGGAAGAGCTTACATGTAGCCAAGAGGACGAGGTTGGTGAAAGAGCAAAACTTGGTCCGGAGATAGTTCAGCAGACTGCAGATGTGGTGGTCAAGATTCGAGACAGAATGAAGACCGCCCAGAGTCTCCAAAAGAGCTATGCCGATAAGAGGAGAAGAAACCTCGAATTTGCCGTAGGTGATCACGTTTTTTTAAAGATAGCGCCCATGAAGGGCGTTATGAGATTCGGGAAAACTCGTTATTTTGACCCCAAATTTTTAACATAACCTTTTTGTGATTTATTCTACCCTTCCAAGTCATGAGCCACAGCCGTGACCCATGGATTCAATTTTTCCTTATTAAATTCGAAATATGACACCTAATCGAAACCACCGAGCCATCTCCCAATTTACTCGAGCCACGCCCGAGCCACCTCGAGCCAAACCCTAGCCAACCCACCTAGGGACGCTAATAACCAAGCCCAGCCCAAAGAACAAGCCCCTAAGTCTCTCAAACTCCCCTGGACAGAAGCACCAAATTCTACATGTGTGTGGGGTGTGTTTCCTTTGGTGTTAGGACTCCTAACTAGTCTAGGACTCTCCCAATCGAGCCACCACCGAGCCCACACGACCCTAACCATCCCTGGACCACGCCCAGCCCAAGCCCAGACCAACTCAATCCCTACAACCCAGCAGCAAAGCCACTGAATTCAGACAGAAACCTGTGCCCCTTGAAAGTGTACTCCACGTTTTTCTGTGTTTGGCTCGAGCCACATCGAGCCACCCTGCCCCAACTCATGACCAGCCTCTCTAGGGACCCTCATGCACCCTTATAACCCATGGGACTCGACCCTAGCCCCAAAACCGAGGCTCTACACCAGTAGCAATTTCTGGCCGAGAAACCCACCTACCATGGCCTCTACGTTTCTGTTGCTAGGACTTAGCCAGCCACACCAGGACCTGAACCAACCTCTCTAGCACCCTTCTAGGACCCTAAGGACCTAACCTAACCCAGCCCAAGCCCCCTGGCCGAGCCCCTCCTCCCTGCACCTTCTTCTGAAACCTGCGCACACCTTGATCATCAATCTTGGGTGGAGTCCTAGCTTGCTAGGACTCCTCCCCAACCCTTGGTCTCGAGTCCTAGCGTGGCTAGGACTCTTCCCCCGACCCAAGCCAAGCCCCTGCCGTGGCCCAAGCCAAGCCATGCATCACAGCCCCTCACAACCGAGCCCTACATATACCATGACAGAATTTTGGTTCCAGCTGGTTTGTCTCGTTTTTGCTGTGTTTGTGTGTGCGATCTAGACCCTTAAACATGTCTAAACACACCCTTAAACATCCCCTAATCATGGCAGCCCCTTCATGAACATATAAATCAAGTTTTGATGCATTAATTCATGAGTTTAGGCAAGTAGGTGCATAAAAACGAAAATAATGCAAAGTGTAATTTGTTTTCATGCAATTTTCATAAACAAATAAATAATATGGTATGATGATGAGTAAAAGAAAGAATATGGCGTGCCTTAGGGTAATTTACGCACGAATTTATGTTGACGATTGCGAAGAACGGCGACAAAAACCCTCGGCTGAATTTTCCCTTTGAAATTCTCGACTTTTCCTTTCAAATTGTGGTATGTGTGTGCCGTGTACTTGAGGGGAATTTTGGAGAATAGAATTCTGAAAAGTGGCGTACACAATGAGGGCTTATGGGGAGGTTTTGGCTATTTTATAGCTAATTAATCATTAATTAAGTTTAGGTCCATTAAGAATGTAAATTAGGCCCGGCCCATTAGTGATTAATTAAAATGTTAAAAATAGTTTTCTTTAATAAATTTTGTGAATGTATTAGCCGGGTTGCCAAACGCTCGTATTTTTGTTTCAAGTCCAATACCGATAAAAATTTCGTCCCGGCGTATAAAATCTTCTCAAAACCCCTTATTTTCAAAAATAAGAAAAAACATCACCCTTAATTTAAACAAATAAAAAAACAAATAACCAATAAAACATTTTCTATTTTTTCTTTCAGCCTTCGGTCTCCGTTCCTTGATCGCAACTCGAATAACCTTTAAAAATACATTTTAATGCAACCATATAGAAAAATACATTTTAAATATGCAAATATGCACAACATAATTATTTAATGTAATTAAAAGATTTAATTAAAATAAAAAGAATTTAATAATTCAAATGCATGTGGTTTTCGTGGACTTTTAAATTTTCGGGACGTTACATATTCACCTATGACTCAATACATAAATCAATAGATCAAAGATATCAATTTAATTCAATTGCAAATATCAATGCAATTAAGTAAAGTATGTGATTTGGGAAACTCAAGTCAATCGGACTCGAGTTGTGCAATCCCGCATCAACATAAATTTATACCTTTCTCTTCTCGGTCTGACGAAGTCGAAGTCTCGAAGTCAAATCTGTCCATATTCAATCTGAAATTACAATATCGAATCGACTATGTCAATATACAGCTCAATTCAAAGCCTGTTCTGATCAATACACAAATCAAGACATAATCTGATCAATGTCAACGATACAACGATACAATCTCCATCACTGCTGAATCTGATCAATACCCATCTACTCATGTTTCGACGGCATAACAATATATTCTCAATAACCCCATCAAGCTCAACATCAGAGACATAATATCACTACTCATAATCGATATTACTACAAATCATAATCTTCAATAGTAACGGATTATAATATCAAATCTGTACAATCTCGCAATACCGGCAATACAATATCAGTATATACGAATCAACAACTCATCTGATCCAAGTCTGAATAATATCAAAATATCAATATACCCAGAGATACAGTATAAATCAAATATCAATTCCAACACCTCATAATCGATAACAACATAATTTTAATATCAAATCGGTATAACCACAATTGCATCAACTCTGAAAATTCATAACAATTTTATAAACAGTATGTTCTTCGATCCGATTTCAATTATACAATGTCTGATAATGCAAGAACAACATATATGGATCATATCTGATTCTGAAAGTACCATAATTTCAAATCATGTCAAAAAAATCAATGAAACTTACGTCCTGTTATAGCTGTCGTCGCTAGGAACTCGGTGTTGTACTCGGATTCAAAATCTAACGAGCGGATCGTCACCAGGTCAAATTTCCAACGTGAAGCTTACAATTCCTCCAGAACTTCCTCGGTTCTCCTTTTTCTTCTTTCTGAAGAATAATTGTTGTTCATTCTATATATATATATATATAAATATATATATATATATATAGACACACACACACACATAGCATGCATGGTGAAGTAACGTGTCTCACCCTTCAAATGACACGTCTCGCGCATATGCGCGACCTGTCTCGGCGCATATGCGCGAGACAATATGTCTCAGCGCGTCGTTCACACGGCATCTCGCGCATATGTGCGCATCATCTCCGCGCATATGCGTGAGACCTACTGTCTCGGCACACCACCACTCGCGCAACTCTCTGGACTCATCACTCACCTTATGCACAGCTCGCGCATATGCGCTACCAATTCTCGCGCATATGCGCGAGGTCTTCTGCCACTATCGCGCATATGCCGGTTCCTCATCGCTCATATGCACGAGGTGTTCTGCCCTCGCACATTGTTGCGACTTTGATTGTTGCACTCCCAAGAGCAGGTTGTCCACAAGTAGTATAATTCGATGAGTTCGAATATCGTATCCACGAGGAAGCTAAGGTAATTACAAGTCCACTACAATGTCTTTTTATTTATTTTTTCTTTTAGTTGTTTGAATCTTTAATTGGTAATTTTTAATTGTTCAAATTTTAATTTAAGTAGTTGAGATTAAAGGATCAACTCTTGGTATTTTAATAAAGTTAACATTAACGAACATTATTGAAATCCACTTAATAAAATGGTTCCAATATATTAAATAATTATATTTACATTATATTATGTATTATTATCTTATAAGTATATAATATATACCAAAACTTATAAATGTTGTCAAGTATTTATTGTGCTATATATATATTTGTAAACACTAAATCAAAGTTCTTACTTTAAATGGTTGGTAAAACCAAATTAACATTTAAATGGTTCCAAGAAATTAATATTATGATGTATTTATATATAGTAAATCAAGGTTCCCACTTTAAATGGTTGGTAAAACCAAACAAACATTTAAATGGTTCCAAGTAATTTAATATTATAATATATTCATATATAATAAATCAATGCATCCACTTTAAATGGTTGGCAATACAAAACTAACATTTAAATGATTCCAAGAATTTAGTGTAACATATAGCAACAATAAATCAAAACTCCCACTTATAAGTAGGGTATAAAAATGCTTAAAGAAATAAATATAACATAAACGATAAATAATGATTAAATAATATAAAACATAGATTCTTACCTTTTAGTAACCTTATTATCATGCCAAGAGTTTCACCTTTTCATCTCAACTTTAGGAAGTTAGCTATTCATTATTCAAAGTGTAAAACTTTGAATATGAAATCAACATGCTAATTATATTTAAATGAAGAAATAAAAGAAAAATATAGAGAGAAATATTATGAACTCAAAGGTTTGTTCATAGAATGAGGGATATCTCAATACATTACAATGCACCCCTATTTATAGCCAAATTTGGGGAGACAAACACAAATAAAATATTTTTTTTTTTACACATAAGTCTTCATTGGTGTTCCAAGATATTATATTATATTACACATCACTTTTGAAAATCTTCTTCTCCGAATTTGCTTCTTCACATAAGAAGAAACATGTGTATAATTGAGTTGTCTAGTTGTGGTATTTGTTTCAAACCATTTGACCAAGTAATTTGAGAATTATGGTCAAAATACTAGAGCATGGTAAAACTGCCACTCCTTTGGTAACTTTATTTGTTGCTTAATTTGATCCCAATTGTGAGAGGATTTTTATCTCATGCTTGTCACCAATATGGTAGATATTATCATCAACTTTCTACAGGTCCAAGAATCATCTTAATCCCATTTGCAACGCCAATGTTATTTTTCTTTTATCGAACATGTAAAAATAGTAAAAACTTATAATTACACAACAACTTATATTTTATACAATTTATTATAAAACATATAATATTTAAACATTTAATAAAACAAAAACTATATATTTATATTATAAAACATTTAATTAATGTACAATTTTTATGTTTATCACATATTCCGTGTTTCCTTTCGTATTTTTGGTCTAATCCATTCTATCTATAATCACATCAATCATCGCCAAATCATTTCAGATTACGGTAATCAAAATCACGGGCCTTACATTTCTCCCCCCTAAGATACGATTTCATCCCCGAAATCACAGGCAATTAGGTCAGATATCAATCAGATACCAAAGGAGGTATATACAAAAAAACTAAACGAAAACTCACCTCAATAAAACAATTTTGGAATCAATGTCTTATTTCGAATTTTGTCTTTCAAGTAGCTTCTTCAATATTCTAACTACTCTATTGAACTTTCAACAGCAGAATAGTCTTCTTTCTGAATTATCTGTCTTTTACTGATTCTGATTTCAATCTGGAATAATGCTTCAAGAAATATAACATCATAATATAACTCTAAGTAACTTTGATAAAATCAATATAAAAATATTGGCTATACAACATCCGTATATACCAATCAACAGCTCATAACAATCAACATCAAAAGTTGTTATCAAATCTGTTTAATTCAATTTAATTCAATATTCAGTCTTCTACCTCAATTATCAACGGTTATCTTCTGACGTTGGCATATTTAGTCTGTCTATTCTGAGCTGTCTTCATTTTTTTCTGAATCAGCTTCACTTCCTCAATCATATCTCTGATCATATCAGGTCCAATCTCAGGAACCTCAGAGATATCATCTCAATACAAAAGGAATCTGCACTTCTTATCGTACAACTAGAATTCACAAATTTAATCCATTTGTCATTCTTAACTCAAATAAGTGCTCAATTTCGAGAGAGATGCCTTAGTTTCATCCCGATATCCCTGGAAATGTAATCCCATTTCCATTCAGGAATCGATAAGCTATATAACCAATCTCCTGGTTTCATTCTTTCCGTCTTCATCGGTCGGCAATTCAGACGTTTCCGTACAAATTCTGCCACAACTGGTTTCATCTGTTTCCCTAAAATCTGTCTTTTCAAACTATCATACATTTTTCTATCATCAGAATAAATGTTGAATCAAAATTGTGCAGTTCTGATAATACTTGTCGTTTCACATGCGAAGAATCTGGCACAACAATTCAGTTATTCTTATGCAATGTAGTATCACATACTTGATATTCTGATTGATACTATCAATAATCTAGTTCTGCCCATTCTGATCAACTTTCTGAATTGTTTTACTCTCAAAATCAGCTCTGGTTCGGCTTGGACATTATCGAATCTCAATTGTATACGATCTGTATTAAATGCTGCTCCCAGAAAATAACAATCTCAATCAGATTTAAACAACAGTCAGATATAATAGCCTGCTAAACTCATGCAACTATAAGTTTCTGACACTGATGTCGATCTCAGCCAACTGATCGCGGTCTCAACTGTGCTAGAATCAATCGGTATACTATCTTCGAATATCAGTTACCCTGCATACAATCTGTCTCAGTCAAGATTCACAATTCAACAGTTTCTGTGTACCACTTTCCAGTTCTCAGAATATTCAATACAGTACTCATATATTTAACAAAATCAGTCATATTGTTCGAATATACCAGAATATCACAGATAAAAAAAATCTGGGAATCATCAAAATATTTTGAACACAGAGTTTATCAACTTACCACCATAGCTGATACATCCTAACGAGAATCACTCAATCAGATGTAACTCTCTGTTCATATTCTTCTAACTGATCTTTCAATTCAATCAGTATCATTCAGCACGAAGTTCTAAAGTAAGAACAGTACCTGGTATCGAGTCAAGGCTGAAATCAATCTTCCTGATTAAAGGCAAACACAGAAGCTCATCTGGTACCACTTTGGCAATACTCCTGTCACTAGCAACTCAGTAAATGATACGTTCCATCTCAGTACATCAACTGAATACATAAAGAATCACTCCGTTCCTTTCGATAATCATCGAATCATGAACATCACATATATCAAAGGTATTCTAAATCCAGAATCCTTACCGTACCATGTTCATTATTCGGCCATTTCAAGTCCGAATCTTAACATTTCTTGGAATTATTCTGCGATAGCTCTGTACTTGGCTAACACATCAATATCAATAATGCGATGACACAAGATAATTCAATCTCATTCTTATCCTACTGCAGTATCCGATGTCTCACAGAATTCACTAATATCAAACCTCTTTCCCAACATGCAAGAAGATAACTGATGCAGTAAATACATACTCAACAGATAATGCATATATCAATGCAATTCATTCAAAACTTATATACAGGATGTACTAGTATTTCTCAATATATATACGCAGAATAATTATAAAAGATCAATTACCTGCCACTATATCATCAAGTTCATCTCGGGTCTGTTCCTCGGTTACTGCAACCAGATGCCTCTGCTCCCTGGAATCTTCGGGAATCTCGCTGTGGACATACTCTTGCAAAATGTCTTGGTCGTTTGCAGATATGGCAACTACCAAATATTCCTTGGCATTGCTCCGTGGGATGTATCCCTCCGCAAGTTATGCAATAAACTCCAGTATAACTCTGGCTCGAACCACTGGAACTAAACGAACCTCTTCCTAATTTCTTGAGCTGTTTCTTTCGGGCTTTCAAATAGTCTTTCTTTCCACTATTGCTACTACCAGTCTCAAATCCGGAAGGTGGTTGCTGTGGTCTCGATGCTGGAGGCATAAACGAAGCTCCTTTCTTTCTCATCAAACTGTCTTCGGCTCTCTTAGCTCTACTCAAAGCATCAGCAAAATTATAGAGTCGGCCTGTGTTTACCAATGTCAATATCTCAGGATTCAATCCCTTAACAAACTGATCAGTCACAGCTTCATCACTCTCAGCCACGTGAGGAGAAAAACGTAACAAGGTAGAAAATTGAGCAACATATTCTTCAACGTTTAACTGCCCCTGTTTCAAATTTTCAAACTCTGTCTTCTTATCTTCTCGGTACGAACCTGGGAAAAACCTTCGATAAAATTCCACTTTGAAGATTTCCCAAGTAATTACTGTACCACGCTGTTCTAAGACTTCTTTGGTTGCAATCCACCAGCTCTTTGCGACTTCCTTTAACTGATGCCCGATAAATTTAACTCTACGTTCATCTGAGTACTCAAGTGAATCAAACAATATCTCTATATCATCTATCCAGCTCTCACAATCGACAGTCGTCTCAGTACCCCTCAAAATCGGCGGTGTTAATGACTGAAACCTCATCAACTGTGTTTCCATCAGAGTTTCTGACACATCCATCTGATCAGTCACCCTACTTCCTCGTTCTGGAATTCTTCGAGGAGGTATATCTGATGATCACAAGAGTTAGCAATCACATGAGACAAATCCGTCTCAGTCCCTTTCTGATCAGCTTACCTCTGATCATGAATTGGTTCTAATTCATTCTCAAATAATACACATTAACAAATCAACTCAGATATTCAAGTAACATGTATCGTTCAAGACATTAAACACATACTGCAATATTAGCATATACAATGTAATTCAACTTTATAATAAATCACGTGCTAGCAATCACATGCAAGGAAAGAAAACTCATTCTACCCCGCTCACTAGCTTCTATCTCAATCTCAAGAACCTACAGTTCTGTACCTATTGCTCTGATACCACTTGCTGTGGGGACCCGGACGCTAGTTTATGTCTTAATCATAATTAATGTAAAATATAACAATTAAGAAAATTAAGACTAAATTTTTTTTTTAAATTATAATTGCGGAAACATAATGTAATCGATTAATATACATGTCCGTATAAAATTACAAGTCATGTACTACAAGTCTCTATCTCAACTAGGTTCAACGACTATAAATCGTGTGCTGAATCCTATCTTGCTTCTGGGCCCGGATCTCCAAGCTATCTATAATCTCTCATCCTCTTCCTGATCCTGATCTTGTCGCACCTGTTGTCAAGCACACATACAAACAAGACAACAGCCGGATAACTCCGGTGAGAATTACATTCCCAGTATAAATCATGTATACATGCATTTCATATAAACAGATATAAAAGCATGAAATCAATATTCATAACATGTATCAAATCAGAAACATAAATCCATACCAACTCTGAATCACACTCCGTGACTCACAGACTCTCACTCGACTCATCATAATCTAGGGATCCCGATCTGAATAAGAACGTACACCCACCTACACTCCCGATCAGGGTGTTGGCATGTTCTTATTCACGGACTTTGGCTCTTTCCATATCGAACATCAGTAATTGAAGAAACTCCAATTCTATCCACTTCGATATAACCAAACGTCCAGTGTCTTGACCTATCCGTCACGGACTTTGGCATTTTCACCAAAGCAGTATCTTGTGACAATGTGCAATGTGCCCGTGATGATTCCATAACTATCACGCACCCCTGTCACGAGATCAATCGTCTCTGCCTAGGTGTATTCACCTATGACTCAATACATAAATCAATAGATCAAAGATATCAATTTAATTCAATTGCATATATCAATGCAATAAAGTAAAGTATGTGATTTTGGGAAACTCGAGTCAATCGGACTCGAGTTGTGCAATCCCGCATCAACATCAATTTATACCTTTCTCTTCTCGGTCTGACGGAGTTGAAGTCTCGAAGTCAAATCTGTCCATATTCAATCTGAATAACCCTGTCAATCTCATCATCAGGGACATAATATCACAACTCATAATCGATATTACTACAAATAATAATCTTCAATAGTAACGGATTATAATCTCAAATCTGTACAATCTCGCAATACCGGCAATACAATATCAGTATATACGAATCAACAACTCATCTAATCCAAGTCTGAATAATATCAAAATATCAATATACCCAGCGATACAGTATAAATCAGATATCAATTCCAACACCGCATAATCGATAAAAACATAATTTTTATATCAATTCGGTATAACCACAATTGAATCAACTCTGAAAATTCATAACAATTTTATAAACAGTATGTTCTTCGATCCGATTTCAATTATACAATGTCTGATATTGCAAGAACAACATATATGGATCATATTTGATTTTGACAGTACCATAATTTCAAAAAAAATCATGTCAAAAAAATCAATGAAACTTACGTCCTGTTATAGCTTTCGTCGCTAGGAACTCGGTGTTGTACTCGGATTCAAAATCTAACGGGCGGATCGTCACCAGGTCAAATTTCCAACGTGAAGCTTAAAATTCCTCCAGAGCTTCCTCGGTTTTCCTTTTTCTTCTTTCTGAAGAATAATTGTTGTTCATTCTATATATATATATATATATATATATATATATATATATAAATATATATATATATACATAGCATGCATGGTGAAGCAACGTGGCTCACCCTTCAAATTACACGTCTCGCGCATATGCGCGAGACAATATGTCTCAGCTCATCGTTCACACGGCATCTCGCGCATATGCGCGCACACGTGAGACCTATTGTCTCGGCACACCACCACTCGCGCATATGCGCGCCCTAGCTCGGCGCATATGCGCCCAACTCTCTGGACTCATCACTCACCTTATGCACAGCTCGCGCATATGCGCAAGGTCTTCTGCCACTATCGCGCATATGCGCGGCTCCTCGTCGCCATATGCGCGAGGTGTTCTGCCCTCGTACATATTCCGTGTTTCCTTTCGTATTTTTGATCTAATCCATTCTATCTATAATCACATCAATCATCGCCAAATCATTTCAGATTACGGTAATCAAAATCACGGGCCTTACAGGTTTCCTGCAGAAAGGTGTGACAGCAGAGACAGTTGAGAGAAGTTGAGCATGCCGGAGGAATGTGATCAAGTTCTATCTGTAAAAAGCATCTGTATCCGTGTTCTTTTCTTCTATGAGGTCACGGTGAGCATAAATATGCCACTGAGCAACATCGTGCTCAGTGTAGAATTTGGTAGAGAAGGCAATGTCCAGGTCATAATCACTGAGGTTAGTGTTGTCCTCAGTGTGGACAACATCCTCAGCAACATATGCTTCCAGAGGTTCGTGTGCTTTAGGGATATCATTTACTTCAGTAGGGTTATCAGGAAAACCGTTGGATTCAATAGAACTCTCAGATTCTTGGACTTTCCCAGGAACAGCAGAAGTGTCAGCTCTTGGATTTTTCAAGTTGGCCATAAACTGGGCCAACGTGATTTCCTCCTCTCGGGTGGGTGATGGCTGTCGTGGAGGAAAATTGAGTGCTTCATCATTGGATTCAATGGCTTCACTGGAGGAGGTGCTACTGTCCTTCGGTGGAGTAACAGTTTTCTTGCGAGCCACAAATTCATAATTCGCATCATATGAGTCACCCCCGAAGTATTCTCTGGATCAACAAGAGATGGTCGACTCGCCCTTCCCCTTTGTGAAGAATTATACCCCGCCTATCGTTTTGATCTTCTGACTGGAGGAGGAGGCGGGCACGCCTTATTTACGGCAGCAAAATCCGGTGGATTATCAAGATCAATTTCATTTCCAGGCTCACCTGGAGCAATTACTTCCAAGGGCACGGCTTCTTCAACAGCAAGTACCAGAGTTAGAGGCGGTTCGACTATGGGTGTTGCAGCGGATGTTGTCTTGTTGGGAGCTGTAGTGTCCAAATTCAGTACACGTATAACCCATGCATTTAATTAATTATTAAAGTATTTATTAAATTTTAAAACGAGCCTTAGTAGTGCATGATTTATTCAAATGCATCATTTTAAATTAATTATGTTTATGTGATGCACGTTAAAATGTTTTTCTAGAGTCATGTTTTAGGCGATTATTCGAAGCGGAATCGAGGAAAAACCGGTGACGATGTTGGCAATTTTATTTTAAGTTGAGGTTGGGGTATTTTAAATAATTTATTAAGTTGTTAGTATTTTAAAGCCTAATTTAATTATTAGGTGAATTTTAGAATTTTAAAACTTTTAAGTTCTGGCACATGTACCTCCATATTTTTAATTAGAGATGGTGTTAAAGTTAAGAGAGAGTTAGTATTTTAAATTAGTTGCTAATTATTAATTAAGCAAATTTTACTTTCCCTAATTTACTAAAACACACGCACACACGCACTTTTACACACACACGCCTGTACACGACTAAACACACACACACTCACTTCACATTCAAATTTTATTATTTTTGAGAAAGCAAACCTAGGGTTCTTCATCTAGGAGCGGCCGCCCCTCTCCTTCGAACTTTCCAGCAACTTTTCTTTAATTTCGTTGCAAGATTTTAGCGCCGGATCAATCCTCGCGCCATCTCTGCTTCGGTATCGTCGTTTCGATATTTTAAATATCAAAGACACGTATATTCTGTTATTTCTATCGATCTCGTCATATTATGTGTTGTGTTATTTTTATGCGTACAAATTCATGTGTGACGTTCGTCGTTTGAGCGGAAATTGGTTTGGATCAGTTTTGAAATAATTATATTTCTAAAAACTCGTTTTACTGTCTTTTTAAATACTGCGATTTTTCGGTTGTGATTTTGAGAAAACTTTCAATGTGAAAATTGTAGAACTTTTTGATGCCTCGATTTGACAGTAAAATCGAAATATTTATATAAAAATTGAGTGAGTTATGACGTTTTTCGTGGGACTGCTCAGACTGCATTTTTCAGAAAATTATGTATTGATGTGTTCTCAACATTTTATTGTTGCAAGCTTCGTTGGGAATCGACAGGTGATCGTTGCTGCCTCTAGGTATGCTTAGTATGATGATGGGTTGTTATTTGACGTGTCGTTTAGTGTCGGTAGGCACTCGAATACACTAGAAGCCGTAGGAAGTGTTTTGATGTCAAAATTTGAGTCTACAAATTTGTTGCTCGTTGGGAGTGCGTTGACGTTTGGGACATTTATATGGTGTCGAGTATGGATCATAGCATCCTAGGATGAGTCTCGAGGCGTTGATCACGGCATGTGTAATCGAAATTGGAGAGTATAAGTTTTATGTCGCGGAGTCCAGTTCGTTCGGTGCCCGAGCAGTAACTTTTTGCCGCCCGAGCGCCATTCTTTCTGTTCGATGTTCTTCCCAGTAACCTCGACGCTCGAGCGGAAATTTGTTGCCGCCCGAGCGCGGAACCTGCCGCTCGAGCGGTCAAGTTTTACCACACGAGCGCCACCCCTTCTGTCCAAATTTCGGTTCTTTCTTCTTTTCAAGTTTTAATAGTAAGTGCATGTCCTTTATTTTTGGGAAAGATTCACACATCATTTTAGAGATTTTTTGGGTTCGATGTCATGAGTTAATACGATGATTTAATGAGGTCAACTCGCGAGAGATCAAGAATGTCATAAGATATTTAATTACTTCGATGGTGAGCACGAGTACCTACGTCTAAGCTATGAAATGTAAGTGCATGTAATTACGTTAGTATGTGCAGCAACGGCCCCAAACGAGATCCAAAGAATCCCTCAACGCCAAGTAAGTATGTTGACGTGCAAAAGAAAATATTTCAAGATTTTGAGGTATGCTAAATGTCTTGTGACCAAATTATGAATGAGTTTGGAAGTCGGTGAACGTGGCCGAGGACCTCTCCACCCCGTTAAATTATGAACGGGTTTAGATCAGGATTGGAAAGCGTTAAATTATGAATGGGGACCAATCAGACCGTTAAATTATGAACGGGGATCTCATGTATGTGGCAGTGGATACATCCCTGTCAGCCTAGTACTGTGGTTTAGTCTGATCAGACGAAATATGTTACGGATCACTTGCTTTGAAACATCCTCTACGCAAAATGATGAAGTTATGTATGTTTAAGTATGTTCAAGTATGCAAGCATGTTTAAGAAACGTTTATGGCACGTATAAGTATGTATGTACGTATGTTCAAGTTTAAAGTATGTATGTTCTATTTTAAAGTTGCAGATTTTATTATGTAGTACTTGTTACTTCCAGTTTATACGTGTTGAGTCTTTAGACTCACTAGACTTGATCGATGTAGGTGAGGGTGCTTATGAGGAGACAGGAGGTGGGGACCAAGGAGCAGGCTTGGACTGAGCGGGAGGCTAAACCCGAGGACCGCCATGTTTTTAAGTCTTTATGAAAATTCTCAAATACTTTTGTCAAACTCTATTTTTGAGCTTTGTTGAGACGCACAGTTTATTTTATCGAATTTTGAATGCTCAAGTTTTTATTTAAGAAAATTTTAATTCTTCCGCAAATTTTAAGTAGCAAAAGTACGTTACGTTACAGTTGGTATCAGAGCGGTGTTCTTGTAAAGGATTATGCCTACTGCCATTCGAAAGAAGCTCACGAAGCCACACCTCAAGTCTGTAAGTTTTAAGGTTTCAAATTTATGATACGTAATAAGCATAAAGTTCTTATTTCAGCATGTGCATATTTTTAAGTTCAAGTACGTGCATCTTATGTTGTCTATATCATGTTCATGCATGTGGGGTTTACGTGTTGGGTAAATTAATGGAACAGCATGCCTCCTAGACGTGTGATCGACCGTGAAGCAAGGGACGAGGATAGAGAGGCTCGTGAGGAGAGGAGAGACGCTCCTTCGCCTCCACCTCCAGACATGCAGGCAGATTTTCTTGCAGGAATGACTCAGTTCTTCGAACAGTTTGCGGGGAACCAGGCTGCAGTTTATGTTGGGGCTAGGCCCCGACCTGAGGCGGTGTATGAAAGATTTAGGAGAATGAACCCAAATGAGTTTTCGGGTACCACTGACCCGATGATAGCTGAGGGATAGATTAAGTCCATAGAGGTAATCTTTGACTTTATGGAACTGACCGATGCAGTAGGGTCAGGTGTGCCACGTTCCTTCTGTCAGGGGACGCCAGGTTATGGTGGGAGAGTGCATCCGTGGCAGTCAACTTCCTGGTGTTGCCTTGGAATGGTTTCAAGGAGGTCTTTTACTCCAAGTACTTTACTGAGGAAGTACGGTACAGATTGACGAGGGAGTTTATGACGTTGCGGAAGGGAGACAGCAGCGTGGCAGACTTTGTGAGGAAGTTTGAGAGAGGGTGTCATTTCGTACCCCTGATAGCTAATGATGCCTAGAGTAATCTGAGGCATTTCATGGATTGATTGCGGCCGATCCTTCGTCGTGATGTGAGAGTAGCTGGTCCTATGCTATGCAGTCGTTGTATGTAGAGCATTGGCAGCAGAGTAGGATCTGAGGGATATCGAGATGGACAGGCAAGGCAAGAGTTCCTATCAGGCACCACCGCAACACCAGCAGCCGCAGCATCAGAGACCTCAGTTTAAAAGGCCGTACCAGGGGCCGCCAGGGAAGAAGCCGTATCAGGGACCGCCATAGGGCAAGGGTCCAATGGAGCATCAGGTGGCACCTCAGAAGCCCGTTAATTTTCCAGTGTGTCAAAAATGCAATCGCCAACATCCCGGACAATGCTTATGGGGATCCGGTAAATGTTTTAAATGTGGAGTCAGGGACCACGTGCTTAAGGACTGCCCGTAGTGGAAACAGCCAACTCAGGTCAGAGTGTTTGCCATGCATGCACAGGAGGCGAACCCAGACACAACTTTACTAACCGGAAATATTTCCATTAAGAGAATAGCCACTCAGGCCCTGATAGACTCAGAAGCCACCCATTCTTTCATATCAGAGACGTTTCCTAGTCACTTGGATATCAAGACAATTGGTCTCGACGTGAATTACTCAGTGACAGTCCCGTCAGGGGAAGAATTATCAGCTACTAGTGTGGTCAGGGACATCGATCTGGAATTGCATGGCCACCTAGTGTATGTCGACTTGATCATCTTGCCAATGCCAGAGTTTGATATCATTCTAGGAATGGACTGGCTGACGAGGAACATAGCGTTGATCGATTTTCAGAAGAGATCAGTTTTGGTTAGACTAGTGGGCATGGAGCAGTTCCTGTTCGAACCAGCCAGATGGAGGAGTTTTCCTCGCATTATTTCTTGCATGCAGGCGCGGAGACTCATTTACAAGGGGTGTCAGGCTTTCTTGGCCAGCATCATTTCAACACCTGACGTACCCACCCTATCACTATCAGAGGTTCCAGTAGTCAGAAAATTCCCAGACGTCTTTCCTGACGACGTCACAGGTCTTCCACCAGAGAGAGAGGTGGAGTTTGCAATCGATCTTATGCCAGGCACTGTGCCAATCTCTAAGGCACCATACAGTTAGCTCCAGCTGAAATGTTAGAGCTCAAACAGCAGATTCAGGAACTTCTAGACAAGGAATTCATTCGCCTTAGTTTCTCATCATGGGGCGCACCAATACTTTTTGTAAAGAAGTAGGATGAGAATATGAGACTGTGCATCGATTACCGAGAATTGAACAAGGTAACGATGAAGAACAAGTACCCACTTTCTAGGATCAAAGACTTGTTTGATCAGCTGTAGGGAGCCACAGTGTTCTCTAAGATAGATCTTCGATCAGGGTATCACCAGCTGAATGTGAAAGATGCAGATGTGCACAAGACAGCCTTCAGGACCAGATATGGGCATTACGAGTTCTTAGTAATGCCCTTTGGACTGACGAATGCTCCAGCAATTTTCATGGACCTCATGAACCGAGTATTCAAGCCTTACTTAGATCAATTCGTCATAGTGTTCATTGACGATATCCTTATCTACTCGAAGAGTCATGAGGAGCACAACTAGCATTTGAAGACAGTCTTGCAGACTTTGCACAGTCGCAAGTTATTTGCGAAGTTCAGTAAGTGTGAATTTTGGTTGGAGAAGGTAGCATTTTTGGGTCATATAATTTCTAGCAGCAGCATTGAGGTGGATCCAGCGAAGGTAGCAGCCGTTAAGGAATGGGTTGGACCGAAGAATGCATCAGAGATCCGCAGTTTTCTGGGTTTAGCCGGTTACTACCGTAAGTTTATTCAAGGGTTTTCCTCCATAGCAGTGCCCCTCACTTCACTGACCAAGAATAATGCTATGTTTGTGTGGAGTGAAGAATGTCAGAAGAGCTTAGATACGTTGAAACAAGCTCTTATTTCATTTCCAGTGTTAGCCATGCCAACAGGGCAAGGTGATTTTGTTCTATACACTGATGCATCTAAGCTCGGGTTAGGCGCAGTTCTGATGCAGCAGGGTCGGGTTATAGCCTATGCCTCCAGGCAGTTGAAGGTGCATGAGAAGAATTACCCAACGCATGACTTAAATTAGCCGGCGTTGTCTTTGTATTGAAAATTTGGAGACATTACTTGTACGACAAGAAATTCCAGATATTTACCGATCACAAGAGTCTCAAGTATTTCTTCACGCAGAAGGAACTGAACATGAGACAGAGACGGTGGTTAGAGTTGGTGAAAGACTACGACTGCGAGATTAGCTACCATCAGGGGAATGCTAACGTTGTGGCAGATGCCTTGAGCAGAAAAGTGACAGTTGTAGCACCGTTGTCAGCACAGAGACCTCTTCAGTCTGAGATTCAGAGGTTTGATTTAGAAGTTTATCGCAAGGACAGAGCTCCAAGGCTGTCTAATCTGACAGTCCAATCTTCTTTGCTATACCGTATTCGTAAAGGTCAGCCTTCATATGAACAGTTATAGAAATGGAGGTTGAAGGATGAAGCCAAAGGCAGTGTACTCTACACATTGTCAGATGGTATTGTGAGATACAGAGGTAGAATGTGGGTGCCTAGTGTTGATTCGTTCAGAGAGGATATTCTGACATAGGCACACGCATCTCCGTATTCTATTCACCCAGGAGGTACCAAGATGTACAAGGACCTACAGATTTTGTATTGGTGGCCATGAATGAAGAGAGACTTTGGAGGAAAAGAGACATCCGCAGATTTGTGTCTGAATGTCTCACTTGTCAGCAGGTGAAGGCAGAGCATCAGAAGCCAGCAGGATTGGTTAAGCCACTCCCCATCCCAGAGTGAAAATGGGAGAATGTTACAATGGACTTTGTGGTTGGTTTGCCAAGGTCATTCAGGGGATCAAATTCTATTTGGGTTATAGTGGATCGACTCACGAAGTCGGCAGACTTCTTGCCAGTGAAGACGAATTTCTCTGTGATGCAGTATGCGGAGCTCTATATCAAGGAGATAGTCCGATTGCATGGAGTCCCAGTTTCGATTTTGTCCGATAGGGACTCAAGGTTTACATCGTGCTTTTGGAAGAGCTTACATGCAGCCAAGAGGACGAAATTGCTTTTCAGTACAGCTTTTCACCCGCAGACAGATGGCCAGTCTGAGCGAGTGATTCGGATTTTGGAGGATTTATTGCGGGCCTGTGTGATCGATTTCCAGGGGACTTGGGAATCAAATTTACCTCTAGTGGAGTTTACCTATAACAACAGTTTCCAAGCATCTATAGGTATGGCCCCTACGAGGCGTTGTACGGAAGAAAGTGCAGATCACCAGTTCATTGGGATGATGTTGGTGAAAGAGCAAAACTTGGTCCGGAGATAGTTCAGCAGACTGCAGATGTGGTGGTCAAGATTCGAGACAGAATGAAGACCGCCCAGAGTCGCCAAAAGAGCTATGCCGATAAGAGGAGAAGAAACCTCGAATTTGCCGTAGGTGATCACGTTTTTGTAAAGAAAGCGCCCATGAAGGGCGTTATGAGATTCGGGAAAACTCGTTATTTTGACCCCAAATTTTTAACATAACCTTTTTGTGATTTATTCTACCCTTCCAAGTCATGAGCCACAGCCGTGACCCATGGATTCAATTTTTCCTTATTAAATTCGAAATATGACACCTAATCGAAACCACCGAGCCATCTCCCAATTTACTCGAGCCACGCCCGAGCCACCTCGAGCCAAACCCTAGCCAACCCACCTAGGGACCCTACTAACCAAGCCCAGCCCAAAGAACAAGCCCCTAAGTCTCTCAAACTCCCCTGGACAGAAGCACCAAATTCTGCATGTGTGTGGGGTGTGTTTCCTTTGGTGTTAGGATTCCTAACTAGTCTAGGACTCTCACAATCGAGCCACCACCGAGCCCACACGACCCTAACAGTCCCTGGACCACGCCCAGCCCAAGCCCAGACCAACTCAATCCCTACAACCCAGCAGCAAAGCCACTGAATTCAGACAGAAACCTGTGCCCCTTGAAAGTGTACTCCACGTTTTTCTGTGTTTGGCTCGAGCCACATCGAGCCACCCTGCCCCAACTCATGACCAGCCTCTCTAGGGACCCTCATGCACCCTTATAACCCATGGGACTCGACCCTAGCCCCAAAACCGAGGCTCTACACCAGTAGCAATTTCTGGCCGAGAAACCCACCTACCATGGCCTCTACGTTTCTGTTGCTAGGACTTAGCCAGCCACACCAGGACCTGAAACAACCTCTCTAGCACCCTTCTAGGACCCTAAGGACCTAACCTAACCCAGCCCAAGCCCCCTGGCCGAGCCCCTCCTCCCTGCACCTTCTTCTGAAACCTGCGCACACCTTGATCATCAATCTCGGGTGGAGTCCTAGCTTGCTAGGACTCCTCCCCAACCCTTGGTCTCGAGTCCTAGCGTGGCAAGGACTCTTCCCCCGACCCAAGCCAAGCCCCTGCCGTGGCCCAAGCCAAGCCATGCATCACAGCCCCTCACAACCGAGCCCTACATATACCATGACAGAATTTTGGTTCCAGCTGGTTTGTCTCGTTTTTGCTGTGTTTGCGTGTGCGATCTAGACCCTTAAACATGTGTAAACACACCCTTAAACATCCCCTAATCATGGCAGCCCCTTCATGACATATAAATCAAGTTTTGATGCATTAATTCATGAGTTTAGGCAAGTAGGTGCATAAAAACGAAAATAATGCAAAGTGTAATTTGTTTTCATGCAATTTTCATAAACAAATAAATAATATGGTGTGATGATGAGTAAAGGAAAGAATATGGCGTGCTTTAGGGTAATTTACGCACGAATTTATGTTGACGATTGCGAAGAACGGCGACAAAAACCCTCGGCTGAATTTTCCCTTTGAAATTCTCGAGTTTTCCTTTCAAATTGTGGTATGTGGGTGCCGTGTACTTGAGGGGAATTTTGGAGAATAGAATTCTGAAAAGTGGCGTACACAATGAGGGCTTATGAAGAGGTTTTGGCTATTTTATAGCTAATTAATCATTAATTAAGTTTAGGTCCATTAAGAATGTAAATTAGGCCCGGCCCATTAGTGATTAATTAAAATGTTAAAAATAGTTTTCTTTAATAAAGTTTGTGAATTTATTAGCCGGGTTGCCAAAACGCTCGTATTTTTGTTTCAAGTCCAACACCGATAAAAATTTCGTCACGGCGTATAAAATCACCTTAAAACCCCTTATTTTCAAAAATAAGAAAAAACATCACCCATAATTTAAACAAATAAAAAAACAAATAACCAATAAAAACATTTTCTATTTTTTTTTCAGCCTTCGGTCTCCGTTCTTTGATCGCAACTCGAACAACCTTTAAAAATACATTTTTTTGCAACCATATAGAAAAATACATTTTAAATATGCAAATATGCACAACATAATTATTTAATGTAATTAAAAGATTTAATTAAAATAAAAAGAATTTAATAATTCAAATGCATATGGTTTTCGTGGACCTTTAAATTTTCGGGGCGTTACATATTCACCTATGACTCAATACATAAATCAATAGATCAAAGATATCAATTTAATTCAATTGCAAATATCAATGCAATAAAGTAAAGTATGTGATTTGGGAAACTCAAGTCAATCGAACTCGAGTTGTGCAATCCCGCATCAACATAAATTTATACCTTTCTCTTCTCGGTCTGACGAAGTCGAAGTCTCGAAGTCATATTTGTCCATATTCAATCTGAAATTACAATATCGAATCGACTATGTCAATATACAGCTCAATTCAAAGCCTGTTCTGATCAATACACAAATCAAGACATAATCTGATCAATGTCAACGATACAACGATACAATCTCCATCACTACTGAATCTGATCAATACCCATCTACTGATGTTTCAACGGCATAACAATATATTCTCAATAACCCCGTCAAGCTCAACATCAGAGACATAATATCACTACTCATAATCGATATTACTACAAATCATATTCTTCAATAGTAACGGATTATAATCTCAAATCTGTACAATCTCGCAATACCGGCAATACAATATCAGTATATACGAATCAACAACTCATCTGATCCAAGTCTGAATAATATCAAAATATCAATATACCCAGAGTTACATTATAAATCAAATATCAATTCCAACACCTCATAATCGATAACAACATAATTTTAATATCAAATCGGTATAACCACAATTGAATCAACTCTGAAAATTCATAACAATTTTATAAACAGTATGTTCTTCGATCCGATTTCAATTATACAAATGTCTGATAATGCAAGAACAACATATATGGATCATATCTGATTCTGACAGTACCATAATTTCAAATCATGTCAAAAAAATCAATGAAACTTACGTCCTGTTATAGCTGTCGTCGCTAGGAACTCGGTGTTGTACTCGGATTCAAAATCTAACGGGCGGATCGTCACCAGGTCAAATTTCCAAGGTGAAGCTTACAATTCCTCCAGAGCTTCCTCGGTTCTCCTTTTTCTTCTTTCTGAAGAATAATTGTTGTTCATTCAATATATATATATATATATATATATATATATATATATATATATATATAGACACACACACACACACACACACAACATGCATGGTGAAGTAACGTGTCTCACCCTTCAAATGACACGTCTCGCGCATATGCGCGACCTGTCTCGGCGCATATGCGCGAGACAATATGTCCCAGCGCGTCGTTCACACGGCATCTCGCGCATATGTGCGCATCATCTCCGCGCATATGCGTAAGACCTACTGTCTCGGCACACCACCACTCGCGCATATGCGCGCCCTAGCTCGGCGCATATGAGCCCAACTCTCTGGACTCATCACTCACCTTATGCACAGCTCGCGCATATGCGCGAGGTTTTCTGCCACTATCGCGCATATGCCGGCTCCTCATCGCTCATATGCACGAGGTGTTATGCCCTCGCACATTGTTGCGACTTTGATTGTTGCACTCCCAAG
Source organism: Primulina eburnea (assembly GCF_022965805.1). NCBI lineage: Eukaryota > Viridiplantae > Streptophyta > Magnoliopsida > Lamiales > Gesneriaceae > Primulina > Primulina eburnea. The sequence goes on from NC_133102.1 coordinate 32,996,691, forward strand.
AGCAGGTTGTCCACAAGTAGTATAATTCGATGAGTTCGAATATCGTATCCACGAGGAAGCTAAGCTAATTATAAGTCCACTACAATGTCTTTTTATTTATTTTTTCTTTTAGTTGTTTGAATATTTAATTGGTAATTTTTAATTGTTCAAATTTTAATTTAAGTAGTTGAGATTAAAGGATCCACTCTTGGTATTTTAATAAAGTTAACATTAACGAACATTATCGAAATCCACTTAATAAAATGGTTCCAATATATTAAATAATTATATTTACATTATATTATATATTATTATCTTATAAATATATAATATATACCAAAACTTATAAATGTTGTCAAGTATTTATTGTGCTATATATATATTTGTAAACACTAAATCAAGGTTCCCACTTTAAATGGTTGGTAAAACCAAACTAACATTTAAATGGTACCAGGAAATTAATATTATGATATATTTATATATAGTAAATCAAGGTTCCCACTTTAAATGGTTGGTAAAACCAAACAAACATTTAAATGGTTCCAAGAATTTAATGTAACATATAGCAACAATAAATCAAAACTCCCACTTATAAGTAGGGTATAAAAATGCTTAAAGAAATAAATATAACATAAACGATAAATAATGATTAAATAATATAAAACATAGATTCTTACTTTTTAGTAACCTTATTATCATGCCAAGAGTTTCACCTTTTCATCTCAACTTTAGGAAGTTAGCTATTCATTATTCAAAGTGTAAAACTTTGAATATGAAATTAACATGCTAATTATATTTAAATGAAGAAATAAAAGAAAAATATAGAGAGAAATATTATGAACTCAAAGGTTTGTTCATAGAATGAGGGATATCTTAATAAATTACAATGCACCCCTATTTATAGCCAAATTTGGGGAGACAAACACAAATAAAATATTAATTTTTTTTACACATAAGTCTTCATTGGTGTTCCAAGATATTATATTATATTACACATCACTTTTGAAAATCTTCTTCTCCGAATTTGCTTCTTCACATAAGAAGAAACATGTGTATAATTGAGTTGTCTAGTTGTGGTATTTGTTTCAAACCATTTGACCAAGTAATTTGAGAGATATGGTCAAAATACTAGAGCATGGTAAAACTGCCACTCCTTTAGTAACTTTATTTGTTGCTTAATTTGATCCCAATTGTGAGAGGATTTTTATCTCATGCTTGTCACCAAAATTGTAGATATTATCATCAACTTTCTACAGGTCCAAGAATCATCTTAATCCCATTTGCAACGTCAATGTTATTCTTCTTTTATCGAACCTGTAAAAATAGTAAAAACTTATAATTACACAACAACTTATATTTTATACAATTTATTATAAAACATATAATATTTAAACATTTAATAAAACAAAAACTATATATTTATATTATAAAACATTTAATTAATGTACAATTTTTATGTTTATCACATATTCCATGTTTCCTTTCGTATTTTTGGTCTAATCCATTCTATCTATAATCACATCAATCATCGCCAAATCATTTCAGATTACGGTAATCAAAATCACGGGCCTTACATTTCTCCCCCCTAAGATACGATTTCGTCCCCGAAATCACAGGCAATTAGGTCAGATATCAATCAGATATCAAAGGAGGTATATACAAAAAAACTAAACGAAAACTCACCTCAATAAAACAATTTTGGAATCAATGTTTTATTTCGAATTTTGTCTTTCAAGTAGCTTCTTCAATATTCTAACTACTCTATTGAACTTTCAACAGCAGAATAGTCTTCTTTCTGAATTATCTGTTTTTTACTGATTCTGATTTCAATCTGGAATAATACTTCAAGAAATATAACATCATAATATAACTCTAAGTAACTCTGATAAAATCAATCTCAAAATACTGGCTATACAACATCCGTATATACCAATCAACAGCTCATAACAATCAACATCAAAAGTTGTTATCAAATCTGTTTAATTCAAGTTAATTCAATATTCAGTCTTCTACCTCAATTATCAACGGTTATCTTCAGACGTTGGCATATTTAGTCTGTCTATTCTGAGCTGTCTTCATTTTTTTCTGAATCAGCTTCACTTCCTCAATCATATCTCTGATCATATCAGGTCCAATCTCAGGAACCTCAGAGATATCATCTCAATACAAAAGGAATCTGCACTTCTTATCGTACAACTAGAATTCACAAATTTAATCCATTTGTCATTCTTAACTCAAATAAGTGCTCAATTTCGAGAGAGATGCCGTAGTTTCATCCCGATATCCCTGGAAATGTAATCCCATTTCCATTCAAGAATCGATAAGCTATATAACCAATCTCCTGGTTTCATTCTTTCTGTATTCATCGGTCGGCAATTCAGACGTTTCCGTACAAATTCTTCCACAACTGGTTTCATCTGTTTCCCTAAAATATGTCTTTTCAAACTATCATACATTTTTCTATCATCAGAATAAATGTTGAATCAAAATTGTGTAGTTCTGATAATACTTGTCGTTTCACATGCGAAGAATCTGGCACAACAATTCAGTTATTCTTATGCAATGCAGTATCACATACCTGATATTCTGATCGATACCCTGCTCTGACTATCAATAATCTAGTTCTGCCCATTCTGATCAACTTTCTGAATTGTTTTACTCTCAAAATCAGCTCTGGTTCGGCTTGGACATTATCGAATCTCAATTGTATACGATCTGTATTAAATGATGCTCCCAGAAAATAACAATCTCAATCAGATTTAAACAACAGTCAGATATAATAGCATGCTAAACTCATGCAACTATAAGTTTCTGACACTGATGTCGATCTCAGTCAACTGATCGCGGTCTCAACTGTGCTAGAATCAATCGGTATACTATCTTCGAATATCAGTTACCCTGCATACAATCTGTCTCAGTCAAGATTCACAATTCAACAGTTTCTGTGTACCACTTTCCAGTTCTCAGAATATTCAATACAGTACTCAGATATTTAACAAAATCAGTCATATTCTTCGAATATACCAAAATATCACAGATAAAAAAAATCAGGGAATCATCAAAATATTTGGAACACAGAGTTTATCAACTTACCACCATAGCTGATACATCCTAACGAGAATCACTCAATCAGATGTAACTCTCTGTTCATATTCTTCTGACTGATCTTTCAATTCAATCAGTATCATTCAGCACGAAGTTCTAAAGTAAGAACAGTACCTGGTATCGAGTCAAGGCTGAAATCAATCTTCCTGATTAAAGGCAAACACAGAAGCTCATCTGGTACCACTTTGGCAATACTCCTGTCACTAGCAACTCAGTCAATGATACGTTCCATCTCAGTACATCAACTGAATACATAAGGAATCACTCCGTTCCTTTCGATAATCATCAAATCATGAACATCACATATATCAAAGGTATTCTAAATCCAGAATCCTTACCGTACCATGTTCATTCTTCGGCCATTTCAAGTCCGAATCTTAACATTTCTTGGAATTATTCTGCGATAGCTCTGTACTTGGCTAACACATCAATATCAATAATGCGATGACACAAGATAATTCAATCTCATTCTTATCCTACTGCAGTATCCGATGTCTCACAGAATTCACTAATATCAAACCTCTTTCCCAACATGCAAGAAGATAACTGATGCAGTAAATACGGACTCAACAGATAAAGCATATATCAATGCAATTCATTCAAAACTTATATATAGGATGTACTAGTATTTCTCAATATATATACGCAGAATTATTACAAAAGATCAATTACCTGCCACTATATCATCAAGTTCATCTCGGGTCTGTTCCTCGGTTACTGCAACCAGATGCCTCTGCTCCATGGAATCTTCGGGAACCTCGCTGTGGACATACTCTTGCAAAATGTCCTGGTCGTTTGCAGATATGGCAACTACCAAATATTCCTTGGCATTGCTCCGTGGGATGTATCCCTCCGCAAGTTATGCAATAAACTCCAGTATAACTCTGGCTCGAACCACTGGAACTAAACGAACCTCTTCCTAATTTCTTGAGCTGTTTCTTTCGGGCTTTCAAATAGTCTTTCTTTCCACTATTGCTACTACCAGTCTCAAATCCGGAAGGTGGTTGCTGTGGTCTCGATGCTGGAGGCATAAACGAAGCTCCTTTCTTTCTCATCAAACTGTCTTCGGCTCTCTTAGCTCTACTCAAAGCATCAGCAAAATTATAGAGTCGGCCTGTGTTTACCAATGTCAATATCTCAGGATTCAATCCCTTAACAAACTGATCAGTCACAGCTTCATCACTCTCAGCCACGTGAAGAGAAAAACGTAACAAGGTAGAAAATTGAGCAACATATTTTTCAACGTTTAACTGCCCCTGTTTCAAATTTTCAAACTCTGTCTTCTTATCTTCTCGGTACGAACCTGGGAAAAACCTTCGATAAAATTCCACTTTGAAGATTTCCCAAGTAATTACTGTACCACGCTGTTCTAAGACTTCTTTGGTTGCAATCCACCAGCTCTTTGCGACTTCCTTTAACTGATGCCCAATAAATTTAACTCTACGTTCATCTGAGTACTCAAGTGAATCAAACAATATCTCTATCTCATCTATACAGCTCTAACAATCGGCAGTCGTCTCAGTACCCCTCAAAATCGGCGGTGTTAATGACTGAAACCTCATCAACTGTGTTTCCATCAGAGTTTCTGACACATCCATCTGATCAGTCACCCTACTTCCTCGTTCTGGAATTCTTCGAGGAGGTATATCTGATGATCACAAGAGTTAGCAATCACATGAGACAAATCCGTCTCAGTCCCTTTCTGATCAGCTTACCTCTGATCAAGAATTGGTTCTAATTCATTCTCAAATAATACACATTAACAAATCAACTCAGATATTCAAGTAACATGTATCTTTCAAGACATTAAACACATACTGCAATATTAGCATATACAATGTAATTCAACATTATAATAAATCACGTGTTAGCAATCACATGCAAGGAAAGAAAACTCATTCTACCCCGCTCACTAGCTTCTATCTCAATCTCAAGAACCTACAGTTCTGTACCTATTGCTCTGATACCACCTGCTGTGGGGACCCGGACGCTAGTTTATGTCTTAATCATAATTAATGTAAAATATAACAATTAAGAAAAGTAAGACTAATTTTTTTTTAAATTATAATTGCGGAAACATAATGTAATCGATTAATATACATGTCCGTATAAAAGTACAAGTCATGTACTACAAGTCTCTATCTCAACTAGGTTCAACGACTATAAATCCAGTGCTGAATCCTATCTTGCTTCTGGGCCCGGATCTCCAAGCTATCTATAATCTCTCATCCTATTCCTGATCCTGATCTTGTCCCACCTGTTGTCAAGCACACATACAAACAAGACAACAGCCGGATAACTCCGGTGAGAATTACGTTCCCAGTATAAATCATGTATATATGCATTTCATATAGACAAATATAAAAGCATGAAATCAATATTCATAACATGTATCAAATCAGAAACATAAATCCATACCAACTCTGAATCACACTCTGTGACTCACAGACTCTGACTCGACTCATCATAATCTAGGGATCCCGATCTGAATAAGAACGTACACCCACCTACACTCCCGATCAGGGTGTTGGCACGTTAATATTCACGGACTTTGGCTCTTTCCATATCGAACATCAGTAATAGAAGAAACTCCAATTCTATCCACTTCGATATAACCAAACGTCCGGTGTCTTGACCTATCCGTCACGGACTGTGGCATTTTCACCAAAGCAGTATCTTGTGACAATGTGCAATGTGCCCGTGATGATTCCATAACTATCACGCACCCCTGTCACGAGATCAATCGTCTATGTCTAGGCGTATTCACCTATGACTCAATACATAAATCAATAGATCAAAGATATCAATTTAATTCAATTGCATATATCAATGCAATAAAGTAAAGTATGTGATTTTGGGAAACTCGAGTCAATCGGACTCGAGTTGTGCAATCCAGCATCAACATCAATTTATACCTTTCTCTTCTCGGTCTGACTGAGTCGAAGTCTCGAAGTCAAATCTGTCCATATTCTATCTGAAATGACAATATCGAATCGACTATGTCAATATACAGCTCAATTCAAAGCCTGTTCTGATCAAGACACAAATCAAGACATAATCTGATCAATGTCAACGATACAACGATACAATCTCAATCAATACTGAATCTGATCAATACCCATCTACTGATGTTTCGACGGCATAACAATATAATCTCAATGACCCTGTCAATCTCAACATCAGAGACATAATATCACAACTCATAATCGATATTGCTACAAATCATAATCTTCAATAGTAACGGATTATAATCTCAAATCTGTACAATCTCGCAATACCGGCAATACAATATCAGTATATACGAATTAACAACTCATCTAATCCAAGTTTGAATAATATCAAAATATCAATATACCCACGATACAGTATAAATCAGATATCAATTCCAACACCGCATAATCGATAAAAACATAATTTTTATATCAATTCGGTATAACCACAATTGAATCAACTCTGAAAATTCATAACAATTTTATAAACAGTATGTTCTTCGATCCGATTTCAATTATACAATGTCTGATATTGCAAGAACAACATATATGGATCATATCTGATTTTGACAGTACCATAATTTCAAATCATGTCAAAAAAATCAATGAAACTTACGTCTTGTTATAGCTTTCGTCGCTAGGAACTCGGTGTTGTACTCGGATTCAAAATCTAACGGACGGATCGTCACCAGGTCAAATTTCCAACGTGAAGCTTACAATTCCTCCAGAGCTTCCTCGGTTTTCCTTTTTCTTCTTTCTGAAGAATAATTGTTGTTCATTCTATATATATATATACATAGCATGCATGGTGAAGCAACGTGGCTCACCCTTCAAATTACACGTCTCGCGCATATGCACGAGACAATATGTCTCAGCGCATCGTTCACACGGCATCTCGCGCATATGCGCGCACACGCGAGACCTTTTGTCTCGGCACACCACCACTCGCGCATATGCGCGCCCTAGCTCGGCGCATATGCGCCCAACTCTCTGGACTCATCACTCACCTTATGCACAGCTCGTGCATATGCGCAAGGTCTTCTGCCACTATCGCGCACATGCGCGGCTCCTCGTCGCCATATGCGCGAGGTGTTCTGCCCTCGTACATATTCCATGTTACCTTTCGTCTTTTTGGTCTAATCCATTCTATCTATAATCACATCAATCATCGCCAAATCATTTCAGATTACGATAATCAAAATCACGGGCCTTACAGGTTTCCTGCAGAAAGGTGTGACAGCAGAGACAGTTGAGAGAAGTTGAGCATGCCGGAGGAATGTGATCAAGTTCTGTCTGTAAAAAGCATCTGTATCCATGTTCCTTTCTTCTATGAGGTCACGGTGAGCATAAAGATGCCACTGAGCAACATCGTGCTCAGTGTAGAATTTGGTAGAGAAGGCAATGTCCAGGTCATAATCACTGAGGTTAGTGTTGTCCTCAGTGTGGACAACATCCTCAGCAACATATGCTTCCAGAGGTTCGTGTGCTTTAGGGATATCATTTACTTCAGTAGGGTTATCAGGAAAACCGTTGGATTCAATAGAACTCTCAGATTCTTGGACTTTCCCAGGAACAGCAGAAGTGTCAGCTCTTGGATTTTTCAAGTTGGCCATAAACTGGGCCAACGTGATTTCCTCCTCTCGGGTGGGTGATGGCTGTCGTGGAGGAACATTGAGTGCTTCATCATTGGATTCAATGGCTTCGCTGGAGGAGGTGCTACTGTCCTTCGGTGGAGTAACAGTTTTCTTGCGAGCCACAAATTCATAATTCGCATCATATGAGTCACCCCCGAAGTATATCTCTGGATCAACAAGAGATGGTCGACTCGCCCTTCTCCTTTGTGAAGAAACCTCTTGGATGTAGTCAAGTAAGAATTATACCCCGCCAATCGTTTTGATCTTCTGACTGGAGGAGGAGGCGGGCACGCCTTATTGACGGCAGCAAAATCCGGTGGATTGTCAAGAACAATTTCATTCCCAGGCTCACCTGGAGCAATTACTTCCTAGGGCACGGCTTCTTCAACAGCAAGTACCAGAGTTAGAGGCGGTTCGACTGTGGGTGTTGCAGCGGATGTTGTCTCGTTGGGAGCTGTAGTGTCCAAATTCAGTACACGTATAACGCATGCATTTAATTAACTATTAAAGTATTTATTAAATTTTAAAACGAGTCTTAGTAGTGCATGATTTATACAAATGCATTATTTTAAATTAATTATGTTTATGTGATGCATGTTAAAATGTTTTTCTAGAGTCATGTTTTAGACGATTATTCGAAGCGGAATCGAGGAAAAAGCGTTGACGATATTGGAAATTTTATTGTGGTATTTTATTTTAAGTTGAGGTTGGGGTATTTTAAATAATTTATTAAGTTGTTAGTATTTTAAAGCTTAATTTAATTATTAGGTGAATTTTAGAATTTTAAAACTTTTAAATTCTGGCACATGTACCTCCAAATTTTTAATTAGAGATGGTGTTAAAGTTAAGGGAGAGTTAGTAGTTTAAATTAGTTGCTAATTATTAATTAAGCAAATTTTACTTTCCCTAATTTACTAAAACACACGCACACACGCACTTTTACACACACCTGTACACGACTAAAAACACACACACACACTCACTTCACATTCAGATTTTATTATTTTTGAGAAAGCAAACCTAGGGTTCTTCATCTAGGAAGCGGCCGCCCCTCTCCTTTGAACTTTCCAGCAACTTTTCTTTAATTTCGTTGCAAAATTTTAGCGCCGGATCAATCCTCGCGCCATCTCTGCTTCGGTATCGTCGTTTCGGTATTTTTAATATCAAAGGCACGTATATTCTGTTATTTCTGCATCGATCTCGTCATATTATGTGTTGTGTTATTTTTATGCGTAAAAATTCATGTGTGACGTTCGTCGTTTGAGCGGAAATTGGTTTGGATCAGTTTTGAAATAATTATAGATCTAAAAACTCGTTTTACTGTCTTTTTAAATACTGCGATTTTTCGGTCGTGATTTTGAGAAAACTTTCAACGTGAAAATTGTAGAACTTTTTGATGCCTCGATTTGACAGTAAAATCGAAATATTTATATAAAAATTGAGTGAGTTATGACGTTTTTCGTGGGACTGCTCAGATTGCATTTTTCAGAAAATTATGTATTGATGTGTTCTCAACATTTTATTGTTGCAGGCTTCGTTGGGAATCGACAGGTGATCGTTGCTGCCTCTAGGTATGCTTAGTATGATGATGGGTTGTTATTTGACGTGTCGTTTAGTGTTGGTAGGCACTCGAATACACTAGAAGCCGTAGGAAGTGTTTTGATGTCAAAATTTGAGTCTACAAATTTGTTGCTCGTTGGGAGTGCGTTGACGTTTGGGACATTTATATGGTGTCGAGTATGGATCATAGCATCCTAGGATGAGTCTCGAGGCGTTGATCACGGCATGTGTAAACGAAATTGGAGAGTATAAGTTTTATGTCGCAGAGTCCAGTTCGTTCGGTGCCCGAGCAGTAACTTTTTGCCGCCCGAGCGCCATTCTTTCTGTTCGAGTGTTCTTCCCAGTAACCTCGGCGCTCGAGCGGAAATTTGTTGCCGCCCGAGCGCGGAACCTGCCGCTCGAGCGGTCAAGTTTTACCACACGAGCGCCACCCCTTCTGTCCAAATATTCGGTTCTTTCTTCTTTTCAAGTTTTAATAGTAAGTGCATGTCCTTTATTTTTGGGAAAGATTCACACATCATTTTAGAGATTTTCGGGGTTCGATGTCATGAGTTAATACGATGATTTAATGAGGTCAACTCGCGAGAGATCAAGAATGTCATAAGATATTTTATTACTTCGGTGGTGAGCACGAGTACCTACATCTAAGCTATGAAATGTAAGTGCATGTAATTACGTTAGTATGTGCAGCAGCGGCCTCAAACGAGATCCAACGAATCCCTCAATGCCAAGTAAGTATGTTGACGTGCAAAAGAAAATATTTCAAGATTTTGAGGTATGCTAAATGTCTTGTGACCAAATTATGAATGAGTTTGGAAGTCGGTGAACGTGGCCGAGGACCTCTCCACCCCGTTAAATTATGAACGGGTTTAGATCAGGATTGGAAAGCGCTAAATTATGAATTGGGACCAATCGGACCGTTAAATTATGAACGTGGATCTCATGTATGTGGCAGTGGATACGTCTCTGTTAGCCCAGTACTGTGGTTTAGTCTGATCAGACCAAATATGTTACTGATCATTTGCTTTGAAACATCCTCTACGCAAAATGATGAAGTTATGTATGTTTAAGTATGTTCAAGTATGCAAGCATGTTTAAGAAAAGTTTATGGCACGGCTAAGTATGTATGTACGTATGTTCAATTTTAAAGTATGTATGTTCTATTTTAAAGTTGCAGATCTTATTATGTAGTACTTGTTACTTTCTAGTTTATATGTGTTGAGTCTTTAGACTCACTAGACTTGATCGATGTAGGTGAGCGTGCTTATGAGGAGACAGGAGGTGGGGACCAAGGAGCAGGCTTGGACTGAGCGGGAGGCTAAACCCGAGGACCGCCATGTTTTTAAGTCTTTATGAAAATTCTCAAATACTTTTGTCAAACTCTATTTTTGAGCTTTGTTGAGACGCACAGTTTATTTTATCGAATTTTGAATGCTCAAGTTTTTATTTAAGAAAATTTTTAATTCTTCCGCAAATTTTAAGTAGCAAAAGTACGGTATGTTACAGTTGGTATAAGAGCGGTGTTCTTGTAAAGGATTATGCCTACTGCCATTCGAAAGAAGCTCACGAAGCCACACCTCAAGTCTGTAAGTTTTAAGGTTTCAAATTTATGATACGTAATAAGCATAAAGTTCTTATTTCAGCATGTGCATATTTTTAAGTTCAAGTACGTGCATCTTATGTTGTCTATATCATGTTCATGCATGTGGGGTTTACGTGTTGGGTAAATTATTGGAACAGCATGCCTCCTAGACGTGTGATCGACCGTGAAGCAAGGGACGAGGATAGAGAGGCTCGTGAGGAGAGGAGAGACGCTCCTTCGCCTCCACCTCCAGACATGCAGGCAGATTTTCTTGCAGGAATGACTCAGTTCTTCGAACAGTTTGCGGGGAATCAGGCTGCAGTTGATGTTGGGGCTAGGCCCCGACCTGAGGCGGTGTATGAAAGATTTAGGAGAATGAACCCAAATGAGTTTTCGGGTACCACTGACCCGATGATAGCTGAGGGATAGATTAAGTCCATCGAGGTAATCTTTGACTTTATGGAACTGACCGATGCAGTAGGGTCAGGTGTGCCACGTTCCTTCTGTCAGGGGACGCCAGGTTATGGTGGGAGAGTGCATCCGTGGCAGTCAACTTCCTGGTGTTGCCTTGGAATGGTTTCAAGGAGGTCTTTTACTCCAAGTACTTTACTGAGGAAGTATGGTACAGATTGACGAGGGAGTTTATGACTTTGCAGAAGGGAGACAGCAGCGTGGCAGACTTTGTGAGGAAGTTTGAGAGAGGGTGTCATTTCGTACCCCTGATAGCTAACGATGCCTAGAGTAATCTGAGGCATTTCATGGATTGATTGCGGCCGATCATGCGTCGTGATGTGAGAGTAGCTGGTCCTTCTCTATGCAGTCGTTGCATATAGAGCATTGGCAGTAGAGCAGGATCTGAGGGATATCGAGATGGACAGGCAAGGCAAGAGTTCCTATCAGGCCCCACCGCAACACCAGCAGCCGCAGCATCAGAGACCTCAGTTTAAAAAGGCGTACCAGGGGCCGCCAGGGAAGAAGCCGTATCAGGGACCGCCATAGGGCAAGGGTCCAATGGAGCATCAGGTGGCGCCTCAGAAGCCCGTTAATTTTCCAGTGTGTCAAAAATGCAATCGCCAACATCCCGGACAATGCTTATGGGGATCCGGTAAATGTTTTAAATGTGAAGTCAGTGACCACGTGCTTAAGGACTACCCGCAGTGGAAACAGCCAACTCAGGTCAGAGTGTTTGCCATGCATGCACAGGAGGCGAACCCAGACACAACTTACTAACCGGAAATATTTTCATTAAGAGAATAGCCACTCAGGCCCTGATAGACTCAGAAGCCACCCATTTTTTCATATCAGAGACGTTTCCTAGTCACTTGGATATCAAGACAATTGGTCTCGACGTGAATTACTCAGTGACAGTCCCATCAGGGGAAGAATTATCAGCTACTAGTGTGGTCAGGGACATCGATCTGGAATTGCATGGCCACCTAGTGTATGTCGACTTGATCATCTTGCCAATGCCAGAGTTTGATATCATTCTAGGAATGGACTGGCTGACGAGGAACATAGCGTTGATCGATTTTCAGAAGAGATCAATTTTGGTTAGACCAGTGGGCATGGAGCAGTTCCTGTTCGAACCAGCCAGATGGAGGAGTTATCCTCGCATTATTTCTTGCATGCAGGCGCGGAGACTCATTTACAAGGGGTGTCAGGCTTTCTTGGCCAGCATCATTTCCACACCTGACGTACCCACTCTATCACTATCAGAGGTTACAGTAGTCAGAAACTTCCCAGACGTCTTTCCTGACTACGTCACAGGTCTTCCACCAGAGAGAGAGGTGGAGTTTGCAATCGATCTTATGCCAGGCACTGTGCCAATCTCTAAGGCACCATACAGGTTAGCTCCAGCTGAAATGTTAGAGCTCAAACAGCAGATTCAGGAACTTCTAGACAAAGAATTCATTCGCCTTAGTTTCTCATCATGGGGCGCACCAGTACATTTTGTAAAGAAGAAGGATGAGAATATGAGACTGTGCATCGATTACCGAGAATTGAACAAGGTAACGACAAAGAACAAGTACCCACTTTCTAGGATCGAAGACTTGTTTGATCAGCTGCAGGGAGCCACAGTGTTCTCTAAGATAGATCTTCGATCAGGGTATCACCAGCTGAATGTGAAAGATGCAAATGTGCACAAGACAGCCTTCAGGACCAGATATGGGCATTACGAGTTCTTAGTAATGCCGTTTGGACTGACGAATGCTCCAGCAGTTTTCATGGACTTCATGAACCGAGTATTCAAGCCTTACTTAGATCAATTCGTCATAGTGTTCATTGACGATATCCTTATCTACTCGAAGAGTCATGAGGAGCACAGCTAGCATTTGAAGACAGTCTTGCAGACTTTGCAGAGTCGCAAGTTATTTGCGAAGTTCAGTAAGTGTGAATTTTGGTTGGAGAAGGTAGCATTTTTGGGTCATATAATTTCTAGCAGCGGCATTGAGGTGGATCCAGCGAAGGTAGCAGCCGTTAAGGAATGCGTTGGACTGTAATGCCCAAGAATTATAGAATTGATAAGACAAGATTATAAAGTGTTGCAAGGATGGAAAAGTGAGAAATTCTGGAAAATGCAAGACTGCACCCGCGGTGCCAGACAAGACCGCACCCGCGGTGCATTGACAAAAAGTTGGCAAATTTATTCGAAGCAAGACCGCACCCGCAGTAGGAACAAGACCGCACCCGCGGTGTGGTACCGCACCCGCGGTCTAAGATGTACCGCACCCGCGGTCTTGAATTTCAGAAAATGATAAGTATGCCGAAGCATGAGCGCACCCGCGGTGCATAACACGACCGCACCCGCGGTCATGCGTGTTGCATGAAAAATGATGCCACGTTTCCAGATTTGCATGCAGTATATATATAGATGATTGAAACGTTTTCTTCAGAATTTCAGAAAGGAAATCGAGAGCTTTGGGAGAGAAGTTGATTTCTTAAGTTAGAATTTGATTTACAAAGAATCCGTGTATCAGAATTCGAATCTGAACGCAGTATCGTGTTCCTCTCGACACGAGCTACATAAGGACGTAAGTTTTGTTACGTTTTGAGATGTTTTGAAAATATGATGTTGCTAGAATTGAATATGATTCAGATATGATGTTTCTGCTACCGTAGATATTATAGAATTGTAGTTAGATTAAAGAACAGATTGTTTCTATAATTGTTATGATTTTCGGAAGATATTGATTAAGATGAAACATTAGAATTGTATTGTTTTTGATTCAAGAATGGAGAAATGATCATTCTTATGTGCTCTGAATAGATTATTCAGTATATTGGTGAAATCAGATCGAAGAAATTATACCATATGTCTGAGTATGAATTAGATATGATATCTGTGATGTTGAGATTTACGGAGTTACAAGAGATTGATCATATTCAGTAATGATTTAGATTTCATAGTGATATCGTGGATATGAATCAGATTGTGTATTGTTCAGATATTGATCAGAACAGATTCTGAACTGAGATATATAATGATATTGTATTTATGTGATTTGTTATTATCAGATTGATATGGACAAATTCGACTTCGAGACTTCGTCTTCGTCAGACCGGGACGACAAAGGTATAATTCATGTGATATCTGGGAAGATATAACTCAAATCAGATCTCATTTGAGTTTCCCAATAAAATCACATACTTGATTATTGTTTATCTTCTGATATGATTATGATTTGTTTATAGACTTTATATTCAAATCTTTTGAAATGAACATTCTTTGTTTATAGATTGTTATACATTGCATTTGAGATAGGAAAGTTTGACAGATAGTCAGACTTCTAGACGTTCGGTGTATCGTTACGTAGGAGCAGACACCCTCCTATTGTAGATTATTCGATACAGATGTGACCGAAGTCTAGGATTAAGACGTACGTCACCCCGATTGGGAGGGTAGGTGACAGACAGTGACGTCTTATTCACCCCGGGATCCCTAGAGTTATAGTTGAGTCGAGTCTAGACATGATTTGACTAGGACTGCATGCGTTTATGGATGTGGTTTCATAGACTATGAAACCCGTTTTTATTGTTTTCAGTCATGATAGCATGTTTTTATGATTTGATTTGAGTCGCATGTTTATCAGATTCGAGTTGAATGCTTATTTTGAATTGGTTTCATAGATTATGAAACCTATTGCTTTTAGTATATGATCATGATAGCATGTTTTATGATTTAGATTGTTTCTATACATGCTTACCATGTTTTATACTGGGATTTATTCTCACCGGAGTTATCCGGCTGTTGTCTTGTTTTGTATGTGCGCATGACAACAGGTGGGACAAGATCGGGGTCAGAAGATGATGAGAGAATATGAGTTTAGCGTGGTGATTCCGGACTTGGATATAGATAGGTTTTATTGCTAGAATTTTAGTAGTTGAACCTTAGATTAATTGAAAGACTGTTGTACATTATTGTACTTTTATACAGATATGTATATTATTTAGATGCCATTACCTTCCGCACATATATTTTAAAAGAAAAATTTTTAGACCCTGTTTTATCTTAATTGATAATTAAATCCCAAAAGAAGATTAAGAAAAAGATCAGCGTCCGGGTCCCCACATGGACCGAAGAATGCATCAGAGATCCGTAGTTTTCTGGGTTTAGCCGGTTACTACCGTAAGTTTATTCAGGGGTTTTCCTCCATAGCAGTGCCACTCACTTCACTGACCGAGAAGAATGCTATGTTTGTGTGGAGTGAAGAATGTCAGAAGAGCTTAGATACTTTGAAACAATCTCTTATTTCACTGCCAGTGTTAGCCATGCCAACAGGGCAAGGTGATTTTTTTCTATACACTGATGCATCTAAGCTCGGGTTAGGCGCAGTTCTGATGCAGCAGGGTCGGGTTATAGCCTATGCCTCCAGGCAGTTGAAGGTGCATGAGAAGAGTTACCCAACGCATGACTCAAATTAGTCGGCGTTGTCTTTGTATTGAAAATTTGGAGACATTACTTGTACGACAAGAAATTACAGATATTTACCGATCACAAGAGTCTCAAGTATTTCTTCACGCAGAAGGAACAGAACATGAGACAGAGACGGTGGTTAGAGTTGGTGAAAGACTACGACTGCGAGATTAGCTACCATCAGGGGAATGCTAACGTTGTGGCAGATGCCTTGAACAGAAAAGTGACAGTTGTAGCACCGTTGTCAGCACAGAGACCTCTTCAGTCTGAGATTCACAGGTTTGATTTAGAAGTTTATCGCAAGGACAAAGCTCCAAGGCTGTCTAATCTGACAGTCCAATCTTCTTTGCTATACCGTATTCGTAAAGGTCAGCCTTCATATGAGCAGTTATAGAAATGGAGGTTGAAGGATGAAACCAAAGGCAGTGTAATCTACACAGTGTCAGATGGTATTGTGAGATACAGAGGTATAATGTGGGTGTCTAGTGTTGATTCGATCAGAGAGGATATTCTGACATAGGCACACGCATCTCCGTATTCTATTCACCCAGGAGGTACCAAGATGTACAAGGACCTACATATTTTGTATTGGTGGCCAGGAATGAAGAGAAACATCCGCAGATTTGTGTCTGAATGTCTCACTTGTCAGCAGGTGAAGGCAGAGTATCAGAGGCCAGTAGGATTGGTTAAGCCACTCTCCATCCCAGAGTGGAAATGGGAGAATGTTACAATGGACTTTGTGGTTGGTTTGCCAAGGTCATTCAGGGGATCCAATTATATTTGGGTTATAGTGGATCGACTCACGAAGTCGGCAGACTTCTTGCCAGTGAAAACGACTTTCTCCTTGACGCAGTATGCGGAGCTCTATATCAAGGAGATAGTCCGATTGCATGGAGTCACAGTTTCGATTTTGTCCGAAAGGGACTCAAGGTTTATATCGTCCTTTTGGAAGAGCTTACATGCAGCCATGAGGACGAAATTGCTTTTCAGTACAGCTTTTCACCCGCAGACAGATGGCCAGTCTGAGCGAGTGATTCGGATTTTGGAGGATTTATTGCGGGCCTGTGTGATCAATTTCCAGGGGACTTGGGAATCAAATTTACCTCTAGTGGAGTTTACCTATAACAACGGTTTCCAAGCATCTATAGGTATGGCCCCCTACGAGGCGTTGTACGGAAGAAAGTGCAGATCACCAGTTCATTGGGATGAGGTTGGTGAAAGAGCAAAACTTGGTCCGGAGATAGTTCAGCAGACTGCAGATGTGGTGGTCAAGATTCGAGACAGAATGAAGACCGCCCAGAGTCGCCAAAAGAGCTATGCCGATAAGAGGAGAAGAAACCTCGAATTTGCCGTAGGTGATCACGTTTTGTAAAGATAGCGCCCATGAAGGGCGTTATGAGATTCGGGAAAAGAGGCAAGCTGAGTCCGAGGTTTATTGGACCGTTTGAGATTCTTGACAGAGTTGGGACACTAGCCTATCGTGTCGCCCTTCCGCCGAATCTGGCCTGGGTACACAATGTGTTCCACGTCTCAATGCTGAGGAAGTATCTAGCTAATCCTTCGCATGTGTTGAGTTATGAGCCGTTGCAACTTGCTCCAGATCTGTCATATGAGGAAAGACCCGTCCAGATCCTAGACAGACAGGAGCGGAGACTTCGAAACAAGGTGACTAAGCTAGTCAAAGTCCGGTGGCTAAACCAATCAGTGGAAGAGGCCACTTGGGAATCAGAGGCAGAAATGAGGATTCGCTACCCGAAGTTGTTCGGTAAGACTTAATTTCGAGGACGAAATTTTTATAAGTGGGGGAGGAACTGTTGTGTCTAAATTCAGTACACGTATAACCCATGCATTTAATTAATTATTAAAGTATTTATTAAATTTTAAAACGAGTCTTAGTAGTGCATGATTTATTTAAATGCATTATTTTAAATTAATTATGTTTATGTGATGCACGTTAAATTGTTTTTCAAGTGTCATGTTTCAGGCGATTATTCGAAGCGGGATCGAAGAAAAACTGGTGACGATGTTGGCAATTTTATTGTGGTATTTTATTTTAAGTTGAGGTTGGGGTATTTTAAATAATTTATTGAGTTTTTATTATTTTAAAGCCTAATTTAATTATTAGGTGAATTTTAGAATTTTAAACTTTTAAAGTCTGTCACATGTACCTCTTATTTTTAATTAGAGATGGTGTTAAAGTTAAGGGAGAGTTAGTATTTTAAATTAGTTGCTAATTATTAATTAAGAAAATTTTACTCTCCCTAATTTACTAAAACACACGCACACACGCACTTTTACACACACCTGTACACGACTAAACACACACTCACTTCACATTCAGGATTTATTATTTTTGGGAAAGCAAACCTAGGGTTTTTCATCTAGGAAGCGGCCGCCCCTCTCCTTCGAACTTTCCAGCAACATTTCTTTGATTTCGTTGCAAGATTTTAGCGCCACGTTCCTCCCGGATCAATCCTCGCGCCATCTCCGCTTCGGTATCGTCGTTTCGTATTTTAAATATCAAAAGCATGTATATTCTGTTATTTCTGCATCGATCTCATCATATTATGTGCTGTGTTATTTTTATGCGTAAAAATTCATGTGTGACGTTCGTCGTTTGAGCGGAAATTGGTTTGGATCAGTTTTGAAATAATTTTAGATCTGAAAACTCGTTTTACTGTCTTTTTAAATACTGCGATTTTCCGGGCGTGATTCTGAGAAAACTTTCAACGTGAAAATTTTATAAATTTTGATACCTTCAATTTGACGGTAAATTCGAAATATTTGGATAAAACTTGAGTGAGTTATGACGTTTTTCGTGGGACAGCTCAAACTGCGTTTTTCAGAAAAATATGTATTGATGTGTTCTCGAGATTTTATTGTTGCATGCTTCGATTGGAATCGACAGGTGATCGTTGCTACGTCTAGGTATGCATAGTATGATGATGGGTTGTTATTTGACGTGTCGTTTAGTGTCGTTAGGGACTCGAATACACTAGAAGCCGTAGGAAGTGTTTTGTTGTCAAAATTTGAGTCTACAAATTTGTTGCTCGTTGGGAGTGCGTTGACGTTTGGGACATTTATATGGTGTCGAGTATGGATCATAGCGTCCTAGGATGAGTCTCGAGGCGTTGATCACGGCATGTGTAATCGAAATTGGAGAGTATAAGTTTTATGTCGCGGAGTCCAATTCGTTGGGCGCCCGAGCGGTAACTTTTTGCCGCCCGAGCGCCATTATTTCTGTCCGAGTGTTCTTCCTAGTAACCTCGGCGCTCGAGCGGAAATTTGTTACCACCCAAGCGCGGACCCTGCCGCTCGAGCGGTCAAGTTTTACCGCCCGAGCGCCACCCTTTATGTCCAAATATTTGGTTCTTTCTTCTTTTCAAGTTTTAATAGTAAGTGCATGTCCTTTATTTTTGGGAAAGGTTCACACATCATTTTAGAGATTTTCGGGGTTCGATGTCATGAGTTAATACGATGATTTAATGAGGTCAAATGGCGAGAGATCTAGAATGTCATAAGATATTTAATTACTTCGGTGGTGAGCACGAGTACCTACGTCTAAGCTATGAAATGTAACAGCATGTAATTACGTTAGTATGTGCAGCAGCGGTCCCAAACGAGATCCAATGAATCCCTCAACGTCAAGTAAGTATGTTGACGTGCAAAAGAAGATATTTCAAGTTTTTGAGGTATGATAAATGTCTTGTGACCAAATTATGAATGGGTTTGGAAGTCGGTGAACGTGGCCGAGGGCTTCTCCATCCCGTTAAATTATGAACGGGTTTAGATCAGGATTGGAAAGCGTTAAATTATGAACGGGGACCAATCCGCCCTTTAAATTATGAACGAGGATCTCATGTATGTGGCAGTGGATACGTCTCTGTTAGCCCAGTACTGTGGTTTAGTCTGATCAGGCGAAATATGTTATGGGTCACTTGCTTTGAAACATCCTCTACGCAAAATGATGAAGTTATGTATGTTTAAGTATGTTCAAGTATGCAAGCATGTTTAAGAAAAGTTTATGGCACGTCTAAGTATGTATGTACGTATGTTCAAATTTAAAGTATGTATGTTCTATTTTAGGGTTGCATGTGATCTTATTTATGTAGTACTTGTTACTTTCAGTTTATACGTGTTGAGTCTTTAGACTCACTAGATTTGATCGCAAGTGTAATTTTTCGAGGATCTCCTGAACAATTAGAATGGCGATAATTTGAGTTAAGCGGTGTAATCAACAAGAGGATAATCATGAAATCACAGTGCAACGGTAATATAATTCAGTAAGTTATCGGTGCAAACGGTAAAAAAAATAACGGGTAGGAGAAAGATATCAGTTACTCGCTTCAGATTTTGTCGAGATAATTAAGAGCAAATTCTATTCAAAAAGATTTCCAGAGGTAGAACCCACATCGAATTAACTCCATTTAACATCAAAGAACACATGAATGCGATTTCCAGCAAAAATTGGATTTTTATAGAATTTTCCTTTGTTGACATACGAATATCCTTATGACTTGACAAACTTCACTAAGTTATGTTTATGCATGACTTGTGGATGCCTGATAACATAATGTAATAAGAATAGGAATACAAAAGCAAATATGAGGTATGAGTACAGATGAAGTGTTGTTACAAATGTTGACAACATCTTCTGTCAACACGCAAAATTCCAAAAAAATTCCAATTTTTCTTCACACTTACTTATCAAATTTCTGAGTATAGAAGTGGCAGCTCCCACACTAGAGGCATAGTCTTCTTTGGACTCCTTTAGGTAGCTTTTTCCATTTTCTTTTATTTCTGTTTTAATATTTAGAAGGGGTAGCTCCCACACTTAAAGTCCAGCCTTCATAGGGCTACTTTAGGTAGCTTTTTCCATCTTTCCTTCTAATCACAGACCCAATAATTAAATAATCATGTACCAATTTTGCTTGGATAACTTGTTACATTGGTTAGAGTCAAGTGACCATTCTTCATAGCCTTCGTGACTTAAGTTCACATGTATATAAGTGTGAGGATTTAAAATATAACATGGAATTGTGGGTGCATCAGAAAAGTGTGCTACAAAGTTTCAACACAACATATCACAGTATGAATGCTATGTAATATGCCTAAGTTCTAAGAATTCCAATGCAGGTTAGATGTTGTCCGAGATGTTGTAACATCTGAGACAACATCTATATATGATCAGGCAGAACACATGCTGAGAGATTTCCTAAAGTTGGAAAACCTCTCAAAATCTAGTGCTTTTGTGAATATGTCAGCCAATTGGTTATTTGTACCAACAAATTCAATTCGAATCAATCCTTTTTCTACTAAATCTCGAATAAAGTGATGTCTAATGTCAATGTGTTTAGTTCGAGAGTGTTGCACTGGTTTCTTTGAGATATTGATTGCACTTGAATTATCACAGTACACAGTTAATTTTCACTCTTAAGTCCATAGTCTTCTATCATTTGGTTCATCCATAAAAGTTGAGAACAACAACTCTCAGCTGCCACATATTCAGATTCAGCAATTGAGAGTGACACAAAATTTTGTTTCCTACTATGCCATGAGATCAAATTATTTCCAAGATAAAAACACCCTCCAGATGTACTTTTTCTATCATATAAATCACCAGCCCAATCTGCATCAGAGAATCCTACCAAATTCGAATTGGTTTCTTGAGTGTACCATAATCCTAGGTCAATAGTTCCTGCTATGTAGCGTAAAATGCGCTTCACAACTTTCAAATGAAGATTTTAGGATTAGATTGATATCTAGCACATAAGCATACACTAAACATGGTGTCAGGGCGACTGGCTGTCAAATAGAGGAGGCTATCTATGATGCTGCGATATAGGGTGTTGTCAAAATTTTCGGCAGCATCATCTTTGCACAATTTTTCACTCGAGCCTATAGAAGTTCTCATGTGTTTGGTGTTTTCATTTGAAAATTTCTTGATCAAATTCTTAGCATACTTGCTTTGACTAAAAAAGATCCCATCATGCATTTGTTTAATTTGAAATCCAAGAAAGAAGCTTAATTCACCACCATGCTCATTTCAAAAGTAGATGACATGCACTCAACGAAATCATCAGCATTCTTTTGAGATGAAGAACCAAAGATTATATCATCAACATAGACTTGACAAATAATAATCTCACCTTTGGACTTTTGAATAAAAAGAGTTTTGTCTACCTCACCTCGTTTGAAGCCAATTTCAAGAAGATATTCTGCTAATCTGTCATACCATGCACGTGGTGCTTGCTTCAAACCGTAGAGAGCCTTTTTCAGTTTGTACACATGATGCAGATTATGTGGATTTCCAAATCCTTTAGGCTGTCTGATGTATGCTTCCTCACACAAGATATCATTCAAAAATGAACTTTTGACGTCCATTTGAAATAATTTAATTTTCATGTAGCATGCAATGGATAGCAGCAACCGGATTTACTCAATGCGGGCAACGGGAGCAAATGTCTCATCAAAATCAACCCCCTCAACCTGTGTGTACCCTTGAGCAACCAACCTTTCTTTGTTTTGAATGATGTTTCCTGACTCATCGGTTTTGTTTTTAAAATCCATCTAGTTCCAATTATGTTGACGTGGTCAGGAGGTGGAACAAGATCCCACACATCATTTCGAACGAATTCATCAAGCTCATCATGCATAGCGTTGATCCAAAACTCATCTTGGCTTCTTCAACATTTTTAGGTTCATATTGAGATAGAAAACATGAAAACCTAACCTGTGAGTAAGCCGAGCTCATGCATATGAGTCCAGCCATTTTTCGGTAATCGACTTTCTCTTTCTTTCGAGTTTGGACATCACCTTGCACGCTTCCAATTATTTGGGATGATGGATGATCCTTCTGAATTTTGCTTGGAATATATGATCCATCATCTATTGCATCATCATCGCTATGATTTTCTTCAGATTCAGTGACTTCAGTGTCACGTGTTGTGCTAGATGTTGCAACATCTGGGGTCAACATCTGAATTTTCCAGTGAAATTGGATTGTCCACCAGAAGATCTTCAACGTCATCTTCAGCAGTTTTCTTTTTGAGATCTGCACAATCATCAAAAAAAACATTAATGGATTCCATAATAGTCCTAGTCCTTAAATTAAACATGCGATAAGCTCGACTATTAGTGGCATATCCCAAAAACAAACACTTATCACTCTTTGAATCAAACTTTGCAATTTGATCCATGTCATTCAAAGTGTAATAAATACAGGCAAAAACACGAAAATATTTAAGATTAAGCTTCTTTCCCATGATAATATCATAAGAAGTCATGGTTGAACCACTTCTTAAATAGAACCTATTCGAAATATGGCATGCTGTATTAAGAGCTTCTGCCCAAAAATGCTTTGAGATATTCTTTGAAGCTAGCATCATCCTTACCATTTCTTGCAACGTCCAATTCTTACGTTCGACAATGCCATTTTGTTGTGGGGTTTTTGGTGCCGAAAATTCATGTGAAATCCCCTTCTTGTCACAAAAGGATGAGAATAAAGAATTTTCAAATTCCTTACCATGATCAGTTCTGATTCTTCTCACCTTTAAATTATAGAAGTTTGTCATTCTTGTGACCAATTGTTTAAACACAACAAACGTCTCTAATTTATCCCTGATGAAATTTACCCATGAATATCGTGAGAAATCATCAACACACACAAAAGAATACCTCTTACCTCTAAGGCTTTCCACTTCCATAGGACCCATAAGGTCCACGTATAGTAATTCCAGACAGCATGTTGTCCCAGATGTTGGCAACACTGGGTGCGACACGCGAGTCTGTTTTCCTTTTTGACAGTCTCCACACACGTATGGTATTCCAGATGAAAGATTAGGCATACCTCTTACTGCATCGTACTTACTCAAGTTCTTCAAAGTTTTGAAATTTGCATGTCCGAGTTTTTTATGCCAAAGGTCAAGTTCGGTGATTTGCACATGCTTGCATGAAGATTATTCACTTATTTGATAGCAATTATCCGAAGACCTTGTATCTGTCATAATGAACTAATTAGTTTCATAAAAAACTTCACAAGTATGTTTATCAAACTTAACAAGCAAATTATCATCACACAGTTGACTTATGCTTATCAAATTTATATTTAATCCTTTAACATGAAGCACATTGTGGAGCTTTGGTAATCTTTCAACATTCAATGTGCCATTTCCCACAATTTTTCCTTTAGCTCCCCCTCCATATGTCACTCTACCACAATTTTGTTGAACATAATTGATGAGATGTTCTCTTGAACCTGTCATGTGGCGTGCGCTTCCACTATAAAAGTACCAATGACCTGCAGTGTTAGTTTTCAACGAGGTATAGACAACATTACAGTGAGTTTTTACCTTCGGTACCCAAATTTGTCTTACTGTAGGTCGATGATGAGAGGTGTTGCGGGAAGTGTTCGGCAACATTCGGGGCAACATCCGACTTGACTTTTGATTCATGCGATCATCCCTGAGTTTAAAACAGTAGGGCCTGATATGACCAGGCTTAAAGCAGTAATGACATACGTACCTTCGTTTTATTTTCCAAGGGATGGGTGCCGCAGTCTGTCTTTTTGGAGGAGAGCTTTTGATAGGAGACTTAGATTGTGGTTGTGTGGATGTATCAGCCTTTCCTTTTACAAAAATAGTTGACTTGGAAGATTCACCAATTTCAAACACACTGTCTTTGAAACCTAGGCCCTTTTTGTCATCTCTTCCCATCAAAATTATGGAATCAAGCTTGAATGTGCTTGAATTAAACTTGGACAAGGTTTCAGTTGCCTTTTGAAGTTCTTCTTTGGTCTTACCAAGTTCCAAATCCTTTTTGCTCAAAATTACCTCAAGTTTGGCAACTACGGCTTTTATTTCAACGTTCTCCTTCATGAGACTTGAGTTCAACTTATTTCTTTTGGTCCAATCTTCAAACTGCTCTTCATAAAGCTTTTGCACACTCTCAAGAGTGAGTTCTTCATAATCTGTAATGCCCGAGAATTATAGAATTGTTAAACCAAGCTTATTAATTATTAATCTTCATTAACGGGAGACTCGGAAGATATGAGAATGCATGACATGAAATGAGGGAAGGAAAGACTTGAGAAACCAGGTGTGGCGTGATCAGAAAACTAGAATTTAGAAGTTTGCACAACCGCACCCGCGGTGCTAGCACGACCGCCCCCGCGGTGTGTGTGCAGAAAATGTAGTGCAAAGCCCGTAGCCACACCGCACCTGCGGTATTAGATGGAGCGCACCCGCGCTGATGACACCGCACCCGCGGTCGTGTAGGCAGCGCACCCGCGGTCTTTGCTTCGAACATTTTGGATGTAGATCACCGCTTGAGCGCACCCGCGCTGCTACTCTCACCGCACCCGCGGTCATGCGTGTTGCATGAAGAAATAAGCCACGTTTCCCAGTTTTTGCATGCAGTATATATAGACGAAGGACACGTTGTTTACCTCAGAAAATTCAGAAAAAGGGGCGAGGCTTTGGAGAGAAATATCCTTACGCCTTTTGTGAGAAATCCGTGTATCAGAATTCGAATCTGTACGCAGCAGCGTGTTCCTCTCGACACGAGCTACACAAGGACGTAAGTTTTATTACGTTTTGAGATGTTTTGGAAATATGATGTTGCTAGAATCGAATATGATTCAGATATGGCGTTTCTACTACCGTAGACATTGTAGAATTGAAGTCAGACTGAAGAACAGATTGTTTATGTATTTGTTATGATTTTTGAAAGATATTGACTAAGATTCTATATCAGAATTGTGTTAATACTCAGAGTAGGAATTATGTTGACACAGATTATGAGTTCCAGTAGTATAGTTGTGATGTTCAGATTGACGGGGTTATTCAGATTATAATATTATGTCGTCGAAATCTCAGTTGAGTTAGATTGATCAGATTCAGATATGATTTCGATTAGATTGTGATATTATCGATATGACTCAGATTGTATCTTGTTCAGATATTGATCAGATTGTATATTGAATTGAGTATTGATCAGAACAGATTGTGAATTGAACTACACAGTGATACAGTGTATTCGATGTTGTCATTTCAGATTTGATATGGACAGAGTTGGATACAGGTCATCGTCTTCGTCAGACCGGGACGACAAAGGTATCATTCATGTGATATTCGGGAAGAAACAACTCAATCGAGATCATCCTTGAGTTGCCCAATAAATCACATACTATATTCTTGTTTATGCTTTATCGTGATTTGATTATTGCATATCTTGATATGATTATGTTTGTTATAGATCGATTTGCTTATAGAACTTGTATGCAAATCATGTTCAGATGATTATGCTTGCTTACAGATTTTGTATTCATGCATTAAGATAGGAAAGTCTGTGAGATCATCCAGACTTCTAGACGTTCGGCGATATCACAGCTTAGGGGAAGATCACCGCCCCTATTGTAGATGCGGATACAGATCAGGCCGAAGTCTAGGAATAAGACGTACAGCACCTCGATTGGTAGGGTAGGTGACAGACAGTGACGTCTTATTCACACCGGGATCCCTAGAGTTATAGTCGAGTCGAGTCTAGATATGATTTGACTAGAACTGCATGTGTTTAGAGATGTGGTTTCATAGATTATGAAACCCAGGGTTATTGCTTTCAGTCATGATAGCATGTTTATATGAATTGAGTTGAATTGCATGTTTATCTGAATTGAGTTGCATGCTTATTTTGATTTGACTTCATAGATTATGAAATCTATTACTTTTGAATATGAACATGATAGCATGTTTTATGATTTAGATTGTTTTATACATGCTTACCATGTTTTATACTGGGATTTATTCTCACCGGAGTTATCCGGCTGTTGTCTTGTTTTGTATGTGTGCATGACAACAGGTGGGGCAAGATCGGGGACGAGAAGATGACGAGAGGAGACGAGTTAGCGTGGTGGTTCCGGACTTGGATAGATTTGGGTTTTATTACTTGAACTATAGTAGTTGAACCTTAGATTAGTTAAAAGATTGTTGTATCTTTGTACTGAATTGTAGTTTATACAGATATGTATATTTTGTAGATCGCCATTACCTTCCGCACGTTATTCTAAAAAGAAAATTTTTTAGACCCTGTATTATCTTAATTGATAATTAAATCCCAAAGATGATTAGCGTCCGGGTCCCCACAACAGGTGGTATCAGAGCGATAGATCCTTTAGATTGAGATAGTCAGAGTGATAGATCCTTTAGATTGAGATAGAAGAGAATGAGCGGGGTAGATTGAATTTTCTTTCCTTGCATGTGTTTGCTAGCATGAGAATTATTTCAATGTTGACTTACATTGTGAGTGCTAGCATGATTTATTGCTTTCCCTATTACATGTTGTTTGTTATCTGAGTTGATTACAGCATGTAATTACTAAGACTGAATCAGAACCGAGTCTGGATCAGAGGTATATGATCAGAGGAGGGCTGAGACAGATTATACAGATTGTGTATTGATTTGTTTGATATTCAGATATACCGCCTCGGAGATTTCCAGAAAGGGGTAGTACTTCGTCGGAACAGATAGAGGCAGCAGAAACTCAGCTAGAAGAAAAGATGAAAGAATTTGAGTTATTACAGCCGCCGATTCTGAGTGGTACCGAGACATCTGAAGATTGTCAGAACTGGTTTGATGATATAGAAATCTTGTTCGATTTACTTGATTGTACAGATGAACAAAGGGTTAAAATGGTGCCTTATTAGTTACGAGAAGCCGCCAGGAATTGGTGGATCACCAGTAGAAGAATGTGGGAACAGAGAGGTACAGTGATTTCGTGGGAAATATTCAGAACTGAATTTTATCGACGATTTTTCTCAGCCTCGTACCGAGAGGACAAGAAATTAGAGTTTGAGAATTTGAGCCAAGGGCAGCTAAATATTGACGAATATATTGCTAAATTCTCGACTCTAATGCATTTTGCTCCTCATTTAGCTGGAAATGATGAAGCTATAGTAAATCAATTCATCAGAGGATTGAACTCGGAGGTAGTTGCATTTATGAATTTGCAGCGACCTTACCATTTTGCTGACATCCTGAGTAGAGCGAAGAGAGCGGAGGCGAGTCTGATTAGACAATTGACAAGGTTGTGTGTGAAGCAACCCCAGACACAACAATCCCCTCTCCGATATGATCACGGCAATACGAGTGGAAAGCAAGATTTGCTGAAAGCCCGCAAGAAGCCATTCGAGAAGTTAGGGGGTGATTCCTCGAGTTCCAGTAGTTCTAGTCCGAGCTATACTGGAGTGTATTGCAGAAGTTGCGGAGGGAGACATTCCACCGAGCAATGCCAGAGAGTGACTGGTAGATGCAATAATTGCGGACAGCCGGGACACTTTGCTAAAGTCTGTCCCCAGAAGCGTTCCCGAAGATTGTAGGGAACAAAGTTCAATTGAAAACACAGATCCAGAATTCACAACAGGTATTATTCTTTATAATGAGATTGCATATGTATTGATATATACTAATGCATTCCTTAAGATTATCCTTGAATGAGTTGCATGGAGATATACACTATCTGTTGGGTCTATATGACTGTAATATTTATGTACTTGTGTTGCTGATTTGATTGCATTATTGATGTTAATATGCTGAACCAGTACAGAACTATTATAGATTCCAGTCAAGAACATATAAGATTCAGACCAGATATGGCTGATAAGTAGAGATTTCACGATAAGGATTCTAGATTTAGAATTCCTTTGATATCTGTGTTGTTTATGACTCGATTATTACAGAAAGGAGCAGATGGTATCCTTATGTATTCAGTAGATTTACTGAAATCGTGCCTAGCATTGGCAGATTTGCCAATGATGTATGGGTTGACTGATGTTTGCCTAGATAAGATTTTAGAATTGCCTTATACCAGAAAGATAGAGTTCAGAATTGAATTGAGATCAGATATTGATTGTATGCTAGATTTCAGTACAGAATGATATTGAATGAATAGAATGATACAGAACGAATTAAAAGAATTGAAAGATCAGTAGAAAATTATCAGCCAAGAGTTACAGCTGATTTAGTGTTCCTCTTTGGCATATGTCCGTATAGTCAGAGATGGTCTGATGTTGTTATATCTACGAGATTCTGATATATTTGCAGTATTTAATTGATCAAATTGAATATTTGAAGATTTTATTGAATAGCCTGAGAACAATGATGATTGTATACAGAAACTATTCAGATAAGAATCCTGCTTGAAACAGATGGTATTCCGAGTATGTGATATCTGAAGTTAGTATACAGATTGATTTTGACACAGTTGAGATTTCGATCAGTGGTTGATAAGATACCGAGATCAGAAAGACCAGAAATTTCAGAAATGTCCGATTTGTCAGAGATGTATTTTGTCTGATTTAGTTGATTATTTTATTTGACTGTTGCTTTATATCTGCTGAGTATTATTATTGTTCTAAATCAGTATTTGAGATATCCTATATTGTTTTGGGGAGCATATTTTATTTGCAGATGAGATATAACAGTTGATCAGAATGATATGAAGATATTTACCAGAAATCCTTGTTTTATGAGTTCACTGAACTCACTAGATCTGTATAGGATATTGCTAGTTCGTTTCTGATTTGATATTACTGTGTTTTGAATCCGTATATGAATCCGTATATGCTACAGATTAGTGTGAACTAGAGGGAGTATATACAGTTTCAACCGAATCAGAGTTGAATTCAAGAGTTACAGTAATTCAAGAATGTGATCAGAATGTTCAGAACTTGATTGTAATAATCAGAACAGAGTAACAGATATGGGGTTTTGTGTTGCGTATGAGATTGATTATTATCTGATATCAGCATTTTTCAGAATGGTTAACAGGATTTGATATCGATAGTCAGAGCCGAATACCAGGTAGGTATATTTTCTTTTATTTATGTTATTAACTGATTGTTTATGTCAGTAGTTCGGATCGGAAACCACAGATAGGGTCAGAAATGTACCGTGGTGGATTCAGTTTCATTCTGATGATTGTAAATGGATGATATTCGAACAGATAGTTGACAGATTAAATCAGTTATAACAGAAATTGTATTGAAAGGTTGGCAGAAATTGTACTGATATGTTTGAATTGCTAACAGAAAAGACAAAAAGATAGAGATCAAAAGATTTATTAAAGACTCTGTACATTTCAGACTAGAATTGGGGAGTAGATTTCGATGAAGTTCGTAATAAGATCATTGCAATACTTCCAGATTATGATATGATATGATTATGATTGACAGATTTCTCAATCTATATCTATCAGTTTGTACCAGATTACGTACAAACAGAACTAGATGACATAGATCGATGTCAAAGAAATAATCAGATGGATTAGAATATTGAATAAGATGATATCAGATTGTGATTTTGATGGAGTTGTACTTGTGATAAACTATATCATAAGCTCTCTTGTGCAGATTTATTACAGATTGGCAGGTAATCAGAGAGATTGACAGATAGTCAGGGTGTAGTAATCAGATATTGGCAGATATTGGTAGAACTTTAGTGCAGGAGGTTAGCACTAGTTATCCAGATAGTTCAGCATGAATAGATTTAAGACACCAACGTCGGATGATGACGATTGGTATTTGAATATAAAGATGGTATAGGTCCTTGATTGGGATAAACAGATTGGATAACAATTACTGGTATTGTTTTGTTATAAATTATAATTGGTTTATACAGATGTTGTATAACCAGCATGGCAAGATTGATTCTGTCAGAGTTAGTTTAAGAAGTATTATGATAGGATACTTCATGAATTCTTAATTCCAGACTGGAATCAGAGAGTTGAGTTCGAGTTGAACTCTAGTATACATTTCTTCTTGTACAGCTGAATTGATTACTTGAGAGTTCGAGGACGAACTCAGATCTAAGAGGGGGAGAAATGTAATGCCCGAGAATTATAGAATTGTTAAACCAAGCTTATTAATTATTAATCTTCATTAACGGGAGACTCGGAAGATATGAGAATGCATGACATGCAATGAGGGAAGGAAAGACTTGAGAAACCAGGTGTGGCGTGATCAGAAAACTAGAATTTAGAAGTTTGCACAACTGCACCCGCGGTGCTAGCACGACCGCCCCCGCGGTGTGTGTGCAGAAAATGTAGTGCAAAGCCCGTAGCCACACCGCACCTGCGGTATTAGATGGAGCGCACCCGCGCTGATGACACCGCACCCGCGGTCGTGTAGGCAGCGCACCCGCGGTCTTTGCTTCGAACATTTTGGATGTAGATCACCGCTTGAGCGCACCCGCGCTGCTACTCTCACCGCACCCGCGGTCATGCGTGTTGCATGAAGAAATAAGCCACGTTTCCCAGTTTTTGCATGCAGTATATATAGACGAAGGACACGTTGTTTACCTCAGAAAATTCAGAAAAAGGGGCGAGGCTTTGGAGAGAAATATCCTTACGCCTTTTGTGAGAAATCCGTGTATCAGAATTCGAATCTGTACGCAGCAGCGTGTTCCTCTCGACACGAGCTACACAAGGAAGTAAGTTTTATTACGTTTTGAGATGTTTTGGAAATATGATGTTGCTAGAATCGAATATGATTCAGATATGGCGTTTCTACTACCGTAGACATTGTAGAATTGAAGTCAGACTGAAGAACAGATTGTTTATGTATTTGTTATGATTTTTGAAAGATATTGACTAAGATTCTATATCAGAATTGTGTTAATACTCAGAGTAGGAATTATGTTGACACAGATTATGAGTTCCAGTAGTATAGTTGTAATGTTCAGATTGACGGGGTTATTCAGATTATAATATTATGTCGTCGAAATCTCAGTTGAGTTAGATTGATCAGATTCAGATATGATTTCGATTAGATTGTGATATTATCGATATGACTCAGATTGTATCTTGTTCAGATATTGATCAGATTGTATATTGAATTGAGTATTGATCAGAACAGATTGTGAATTGAACTACACAGTGATACAGTGTATTCGATGTTGTCATTTCAGATTTGATATGGACAGAGTTGGATACAGGTCATCGTCTTCGTCAGACCGGGACGACAAAGGTATCATTCATGTGATATTCGGGAAGAAACAACTCAATCGAGATCATCCTTGAGTTGCCCAATAAATCACATACTATATTCTTGTTTATGCTTTATCGTGATTTGATTATTGCATATCTTGATATGATTATGTTTGTTATAGATCGATTTGCTTATAGAACTTGTATGCAAATCATGTTCAGATGATTATGCTTGCTTACAGATTTTGTATTCATGCATTAAGATAGGAAAGTCTGCGAGATCATCCAGACTTCTAGACGTTCGGTGATATCACAGCTTAGGGGAAGATCACCGCCCCTATTGTAGATGCGGATACAGATCAGGCCGAAGTCTAGGAATAAGACGTACAGCACCTCGATTGGTAGGGTAGGTGACAGACAGTGACGTCTTATTCACACCGGGATCCCTAGAGTTATAGTCGAGTCGAGTCTAGACATGATTTGACTAGAACTGCATGTGTTTAGAGATGTGGTTTCATAGATTATGAAACCCAGGGTTATTGCTTTCAGTCATGATAGCATGTTTATATGAATTGAGTTGAATTGCATGTTTATCTGAATTGAGTTGCATGCTTATTTTGATTTGACTTCATAGATTATGAAATCTATTACTTTTGAATATGAACATGATAGCATGTTTTATGATTTAGATTGTTTTATACATGCTTATCATGTTTTATACTGGGATTTATTCTCACCGGAGTTATCCGGCTGTTGTCTTGTTTTGTATGTGTGCATGACAACAGGTGGGGCAAGATCGGGGTCGAGAAGATGACGAGAGGAGACGAGTTAGCGTGGTGGTTCCGGACTTGGATAGATTTGGGTTTTATTACTTGAACTATAGTAGTTGAACCTTAGATTAGTTAAAAGATTGTTGTATCTTTGTACTGAATTGTAGTTTATACAGATATGTATATTTTGTAGATCGCCATTACCTTCCGCACGTTATTCTAAAAAGAAAAATTTTTAGACCCTGTATTATCTTAATTGATAATTAAATCCCAAAGATGATTAAGAAGATGATTAGCGTCCGGGTCCCCACATAATCAACCTCTGATCCATCATCTCCACTCAAATTCCCAGAAGTTGTGGAGTTCAAAATACTGAATTTTTTGCAGATGTTGTGGCCAGAAGTGGCAACACCTAAAGGATTCACCTGCAATCTGCGATTTTCTTTCAATAATGCAGTCAAGGAGGTTTGATTTTCTTCATCAGTGGATTTCTCCTCTGCATCGGATTCTTCATAGCTTAGGGACACATTGTAGCCTTTGTTCTTTCGCAATCTCTTAGCACATTCATTGGCGTAGTGTCCAAAACCCTTGCACTCTCTACACTGCACTGAATCATATCTTTTTAAATTGTATTGCCCCTTGTTTTCATTTCTTGGTTGAAATTGTTGCTTGGCAGGGTACTTTTGTGACCTTTCAGGTGCAGGAAGGCTTGGAAATATAGATGGTTGTGCATCCTTTTTCTTATCTCCGATTCTTTTCAAGTAATTACCAAATTTCTTTGTAATAAAGGAGATAGAATCCTCGCAGAGATCAGAATCATTGACTTCTTGAGATATTTGAAGGAGTTCATTGAAGGAGTCATTTGAAGCTTGGAGTGAAATTGTTTTCCCTTTGTCCTTCTTCTGCATGTCCAGATTATCTCAAAAGTGCGAAGTGAACTGATAAGATCTTCCAATGCCATTTGAAAAGTGTTCTTAGCCTCGTCTATTGCGCAAATTTTTATGTTAAATCTTTCGGGCAGAGAATGGAGGACCTTGCTAACTAGACGCTCATTGGAGATAGAGTCTCCAATACTGAATGTCTCATTAGAAATTTCCCATAGGCGACGATCGTATTCGAGTATGTTCTCAGATTCTTCCATCCTCATCATCTCGAATTTGGAGGTGAGCGTCCTTAATCTGGTTCATCGCACACTCTCAGAACCTTCACAATGTCTTTGGAGAGTATCCCATGCACTTTTAGCAGAAGTACAATTTGTGATTAAACTGAACATGTTCATGTCAACCGAAGTAAATATAGCATTCAAGGCCTTTGAATTGTAGTTCGAATTTTGCACTTCATCAGCAGTCCAGTCAGTTTCGGGTTTTGGCAAGTTGTCACCCTCTTGATCTAACATGACTGGTGAAGTCCATCCATTGATGACACGCTGCCATGCCCGTTCATCTATGGATTTTATGTATTATCTTATTTTAACCTTCCATAGGCTATAGTTGGTACCATCTAGGACTAGTGGTCGAAGTGCTGCGCTTGCAAATGAAGTTTCCATTAAATATTTCTGTCAAAACAAAACAAAACAAAAACCAGAATCAGCACTTAATATATCCAGAGTATGCTCTGATACCACTCGAAAGAATTATTTTGTCCTACAGATGCTCAAAATAATAAGAATATCAGTATAAGACGTAAAATAGAAAATTTGTGTGTTGTCAGAATTAGGTGTTGTTCCAGATGTTACAACATCTGGGACAACACGCAGCGGAATATTATATTTTATAACACAAATTGACTTTAAATAAACTACTTAGACAAGATTAAATTTGCACAAGTATAAATACTTGTGCGATGCCTTATGTCAAAAATATATCACTAGAAAAACCAATCGTTTACAAAAACCAATCACTAGTGATTCTTCACTAAAATCAGTTTCTTCAAAAAGTTGAGAAAACAAAAGCTTTTCTAAAACAAATCATCAGAATAAAACGAAACAAGAAAGAAAAACGTGTTGCTAACAACAGATCCACGGGAAAGCATTCTTCGCCCAACTTCTTCACAGATGTTGTCCACAGATGTTCTCAACATTCACAGCAACACCCTATCACAACTCTTCAAACCACAGAACGTCTCTTGAATAAGTTTTTCTCTGAAATTCTGAACGTGCACACGTGAGTGAATAGTAACCGAGAGGAAGAAGAAGCTCAATGATGTCCTTGATCTCTTATTTATAGACGTAAGAGTTTCATTCCATAAGAAAACCTATTTCACAAGGAAAGATAAGAGTTTTATTAGGAATAAACTCTTTTTAAACACAAAAATCATATCTCATCAATAGATAACATATCTTTAAATATATTTGAATGATTATCTCATTATCTAAGAAAGGAAAAATCATATTAAATAACAAACTCAATTAGATCAACAAGGAAACATAATATTAGGGAAATAATTTAAATCAATAAAATATACTAATTAAAATTGGAAATAATATTTCCCTTCAATTACAAATGAGGCATTTGAATTTGGCAAAAAATACTCGGATGCAAAACTAGTTCGAAAGACATTGTGTTCAATCCCAAGTCAATTCATTGTAAAAGTGGCGGTCATTGAAGAAGCCAAGGATGTGGGCTCGATGAGATTTACCGAATTAATGGGATCATTACTCACATTTGAATTGAAATTCAAACATAAAAGGAAAGACAAAAGGATTGCCTTGGAAGCACAATTGCAAAATTTTGATGGAAGATTATGTTTGAAAATGACGAGGATTTGGTCGAATCTTTTACCCTACTCACAAGTCTACTAGGAAAATAATTTCCGAAAACATGCGGACCGAATCTGTCTCAAATGATGCTGCAACAGACAATGAGACAGCTTGAAGATAATTTTATTTGAAATTGCAATGACACAAATGGAGAAGATGACATTGCATAATATCTGGAGGACGATGAGGGGGTTGAAAACAATGCGAAAATGTACAAAATGTGGAAATTTGTGTTTAAAAAGAACCGTGGACTAGAGGAGAAAGTGAGGTCTGTTGAAAATGAGAGAGATATGATGGAAAAACAAACATA
Source organism: Primulina eburnea (assembly GCF_022965805.1). Classification (NCBI taxonomy): domain Eukaryota; kingdom Viridiplantae; phylum Streptophyta; class Magnoliopsida; order Lamiales; family Gesneriaceae; genus Primulina; species Primulina eburnea. The sequence continues at coordinate 33,032,272 of NC_133102.1, forward strand.
TGATCAGGAACTACTTTCTCAAAAGAATGAAGTGTTGAAGTTGAGAATTTTTACTCGGATCATATCTTGTCTTTGCAGAGATATAATGAGGATAAGCTGAACGAAACTTTAAATAAACTTAATCATTTGCAAGAACAAGTTAAATTGTGTAACCTGTGAACTTCTAACTCACAAGGAGGACTTAAGGAAGGGGCTAGACTGGGCTTCACCCAATCTGACCCATTATCTTGTAAACTCCAACAAAATAATTTATGGAATTGGATCTCAAATTGAGGGGTACACTGTTTCGGAAACTCAAGGAATCAATCATATAAACATGAAAAATACAGGATTTACAATCGTTGCCGGAAAAGGAGGGAAACAATGATTAACAAAATTTCGTAGTCGATCTCATAGAATATACATATACAATTATGCGAAAAAGCGGTATTCGATGAAGTCATATGTACGACTTGAAAGGAGATCTTTCGTAAGGTCCAAAATACGACAACGTAAACCAACTACATCCAAATTTAGGAAAAATGAAAAATGTCTAATTAAATTATTTTAATTGCATTAATTAAATGTGGAAGTCATGTTTAAATGTTTAAAATATGATTTTCTATGAGAATACATAAATATGTGTTTTTAAGGGTTAATCGAGACGCGATCGAGGAACGGAGATCAGGGACTGTAAAGAGAAAATATTTTCATTAAATGATTATTTTTAATTATTTAATATATGATATACTTTATATAGAATTTTCGAAAATGGTACTTTTTCAGATGTGTTACATGCCGAGTCGTATTTTAAACCGGAAATCGATTTTTGATGAAAATAAGGATTTTTTGGGAACTCGGTTATTATTTTCGAAAACTATCCTAAACAAAATATTTTACCTACATTCTAATGGGCCTAATGGACCAATTATACCTAGGTTATTAGGCCTAAACTCTTACCCAAGTATTTTATTTAAAACTTTGATCTTCCAAACCCTAAACTAGACACAAAACATATGCACACATCAAGAGACATAGGTCAATCGAACACCACACAAGCATGGAAACGAGCTTTTCCACATTGGTTTTTGAAGAATAAAAATGTAGCAAGGATCCCCCACCTCTCCGCCAACATCCTTCGCGTCATGGATTGCTTTTCAGGCGTGTGATACGCCTTAATGTTCTTTTACTCATCGTTCATATCATATTATGTGTTTTTAATCATGGTTGCATGAAAAATATGACGCCCTTTCATTTATTTTCATTTTTATGGCATATACATGTTGAAACTTGAGTTTTCATGCTTTTAAATTCATGTTCTTGATGCACAAAGGGGCTATCATGGTAGGTTCATTAAAATGGACATTTTTTAGTAGATTTAAGGGCCCATAGAGGCATGGCTAAGGGCTGGACAGTTAGGGAAAAGAAGGAACAAAAATTGGGTTCTTTAAGGGGCTAGGGTTTCTGTTTTGGTGGCTAGGAAGGAGCAGGTTGTGTGCTGCATTTGGGTCACGTCCAAGGGTCCTAAGAGGGTCTATTCATGGTCCTAGATGGGTTGAAGGAAGGCTAGTTCAAGGAAGAGGGCAGTAGATGCTAGGCTTGGTCGCGCAAAGCTTCAAGGGCACGGGTTTATGGTTGCAAGTGCATGGGATGTAGGTATAGTCTAGGAAGGGTCTAAGGGGTTTGTTCAGTGTCTCAGTAGGTCAGCTAGGGTCTGGTTGGGTCAGTGAAGGGCTAGGATCGAAGGAAATTATGGTTTGCTAGGGTTTGGTTGACTAAGGGCAGAAAATTCAGAAGCTTGCTAGGGGGTTTCTATGGGTTTAAATGGCTTGATTTGGGTTGCATAGGGTATGGTTAGGTGTTAATAATCTATGGTTCAAGTTTGGTGAAGTTTTGTTAAGTTTCTAGTTGATTCGGGTTAAAATCGAGACATAGGTTCAAGTTTAAAACGAATTGAGAAATTAGTCGAGGAGATTAATTTTACGTCTAAGAAATGTTTATAGGTGTATTTTAAGGTGTTATGTTAAGTTTGTATGGATTAGGGGCGTCCTTTTAAGGTCTAAGTGTAAATTGTGAAAGTTAGAGTTCCTTTTAAGGTCTATATGCTAATCCATTTGATCTATGTTGGTTTCAAACAGAATTATACTTGTTTTTTTTTTTTTTTTTTTTTTGTGTTGTTCAGGGGATAAACAATTATTGGATGGTTTAGAGAAATCAGAGGTGTTTTTTAGCGTGAAACTGCAAATAGACGAGAGCCGCATCGCCACAATGAAGCGCCACATCGCTCATTTATTCAAAGAACCAGCGTCTAGGCGCTGCCTCTCAGCGCCTAGGTGCCAAATATTGCGAACGCCAAGCGCCTAGGCGCTAACAAACAAGCGCCGCAGCGCGTACACCAGCAAAGCACGGGCGCCTAGGCGTGAGTCACTTTCTCAGCGCCGCGACGCCAATGGTGGCGAGACAAACAATTTGGGCTTTAAACTTACGGCCCGAAAGCGAAAATAAAAGGCAACCAAGGGTTCAGAATAGGGTGACGCCGTTTTGCAGAGAAAAACACACAAGAGAGCAAGAGCGAACACGAGACGAAGATCCGGAGTGCAAATATAGATAACAAATACGAAGAACGACGGAGCTGGGGATGGAGACATCGCTTTGGATTTGTCATCTATTCTTTCGCTTTTATATTTTACTCTGTTGCAATGTCTAAAACTTTAAACATGTGTTGTTTTTATTTAGAATTCGTCATGAACTAATTTCTAGTTTAGAGAATGATGTAGCTTTGTGGACGCGATAATTTGATGTTATTTATTTGATTGAATTCCGTTGTTTAATTTTGTTCTCTATGTTTGCAAAAAACTGCAATTTACTAGCCATAAATTGTGTATTGTCTGATTAATTCCACAACTCGGGAGAGGGACTAGAATTATAGATCATTAGAGACACGTCATTGAATGTTTATAACATTCGGAAGGCGTATAACTTTAGCAAGGCTTATGCAAGAATATCGTTTGCATTTATCATTTAAATTTAGACTCTTGTTAGGAATGTTTGAATCGAGGTTTGAACGATACAGTTTATTCGTCACTTGGAAAAGAGGGAATAAAATAATTAAGTGTTCTTGGCCATTAAACCATTGGAATTCATGAATATAAATTTAACGGAGAATAACCATCGTGGAAACTTAGTGAAATCATTTCGTGAGATATTTTTTCTCATTGTTATTTCTCAACTCGGTGATTTAGATTAATTCTTTGTTTTTAATTAATTCATTTAAGCAAACCAATCATTTTACTGAATTTTCTAGATAAAATTGGGACTATTCTAATTACAAGTATTGATATATTTTTAATTTTCACTATTCGTGGGAACGATACTCTACTCATATATATTAAAACTTGACAACCGTGCGCTTGCGAGCGGGAAACTACGCAAAAATTTTTTGGCGCCATTGTCGGGGAGTGTTAAAATTTGAATTTATATCAATATTGTTACCAATTAGTCTAGATTTTAATTTAGAGCTTTTTATTTTATTTTATTTTACATTTATTGAGTTTTTCATTTTTTTTTCTGCTTGACAGTGCATGCTAAGATCACACAGCCCTGACTTTCTTATTTTTGATTCGGAGATCGAAAGAACTGCGAGAAGATTAAGAAAAGCAAGAAGAGAAGAGATCTAAGAAATGGCTGAACACAAAGATAATGAGTGACATAACCTGCCAGAGGCTATACCCATCAGAAATCATTTTAGGCCGGTACTAAATGCTCATTATTCGGGCGTAGCACGAGGGACTATTAATGCAAACAACTTTGAGCTCAAGCCCGCATTGATTAACATGGATCAACAGAACTAGTTTGGGGGAGCCGCTACTGCAGATCCTCATCTACATCTCAGAACATTCCTTGAAATCACTGACACGTTAAAAATAATGGTGTGTCTTATGATATAATTCGATTGCGCTTTTTCCCTTTTTCTCTTAGGGACCAAGCAAGAGGATGGCGCTAGTCGCTTCCTTTGGGGAGTATGACAACATGGCAAGAGTTGGCAACAAAATTTCTGGCTAAGTATTTTCCTCCTGCAAAGTCTGCACAGTTGAAGATTGGGATTAGTACTTTCAGGTAGACTGACTTTGAGCAGCTCTATGAGGCGTGGGAAAGATACAAGGAATTGTTGAGAAAGTGCCCGAACCATGGCTTCGAAGACTGGGTGCAAATTGAATTATTCTACAACGGTCTAAATGGGCAAACACGAGGACCACTGGATGCAGCGACTGGTGGCACGATCTTTGCCGAATCTCCTGAGCAAGCGTATGACTTGCTTGAGCAGATGAATATAAACAGCTGCCAATGGCCGTCTGAGAGGTCAGGAGTAAAGAGGACAGCTGGAGTTTATGATATGATCCCTATTACATCACTCACTGCAAAGGTAACTGCACTGACCACACAAATATCAGCTATGAATAAGGTGAGTACATCAGAAACTGAGGGTCCATCGATTTTTGCTGAAGATCCATCTCTTCCTGAAGAAGCGCAGTACATTAACAACAATAACTTTGGTGGCTACGGAGGATATCGAGGTAACCCTCCCCCAAATACTTATCATCCTGGTTAAAAAAGCACGAAAATTTTTCATATGCGAATAATAAAAATGTGTTGAATCCTCCACCTTCAATACATCAAAGGGGGAGGAAAACCTTCATTTGAAGATTTAGTGGGAACGTTTGTTACTGAATCTGGAAAAAGGATGGCAAGGACTGAGTCTCGTCTTGACAATATGGAGATCACATAGGAAATAAGGGTGCGACGATGAAATCTTTGGAGACGCAAATTGGACAGTTGGCCAACGCTTTGAGAGATCAGAACATGGGTCAATTTCCTAGTAACACATAAGTTAATCCAAAAGAACAGTGCAAGGCGGTCACTTTGAGGAGTGGAAACGAATTGGAGGTGCAAAAGTCCAAGGAGAAAATGGACAAGAAGAAGACTGTTGAAGAGGGCGAGTTTGAGGATAGAAAAGAAAATAAAATGAGGAGTCCAAGGCCGAAGTTGAAGTTAAACAACCTCCAGTATTTAAGCCGGCCCTTCCATACCCTCAAAGGTGTAAAAAGAAGAATTTTGATGATCAGTTTGCAAAATTCTTAGAGATTTTTAAGAAGATACACATCAACATACCATTTGCTGATGCTTTGGAGCAAATGCCGAATTATGCAAAATTTATTAAAGATGTGATGTCTAAGAAGACGAAGCTGCAGAATTTCGAGACTGTGAAGCTGACTGAAGAGTGTAGCGTCATTATGCAAAATAAGCTACCACAAAAATTAAAAGATCCAGGGAGTTTTAATATTCCTTGATTTATTGGTGGTTATAAATGTAGTAGAGCTTTATGTGATTTAGGAGCAAGTATTAATTTGATGTCATTTTCTATTTATTGGGAATTGGAGCTTGGAGAGGTTAAACCAACCACTATCACTTTGCAGCTTGCAGACAGAAGTCTCACGTATCCACGTGGGGTCGTCGAGGATGTACTGGTAAAAGTAGATAAATTTATTTTCCCTGCTGATTTTGTGATTTTAGATATGGAGGGAGATCATGATACTCCATTAATCTTTGGGAGACCTTTTCTAGCAACTGGAAGGGCATTGATAGATGTAAATAAGGGTGAACTCACCTTGAGAGTTGGTGGAGAAACAGTCATTTTTAATATCTATCAAGCCATGAAGGGATCAAATGAGGTAAGTACTTGTAAAATCATTGATGTTATAGACTCATGTATGTCTCTTGATTGTACCGGAACTAGGGATCCTTTGGAGAGCTGTTTGATAGGTGCTACAGGAACTGTTGATGAAGATGATTAGAAAGTGAAAGAGCAACTTGTGGCTCTTGATAGATCATAGAAAGTAAAAAAAAAACCGGATGCACCGCCTGAGAAATTGGAGGTAAATGAGCAAACAAAGGTAATATCCCCTTCCCCTGATTTGAAGGAACTGCCAAGCCACCTTTGCTATGCATTTTTAGGTGAAAAGTTGACATATCCGGTAATCATTTCTTCCTCTCTTAATTGTAATGAAAAAGATAAATTATTGAGAGTATTGAGGAAATTTTAAACTGCTTTAGGATGTTCGATTTCTGATATTAGGGGAATTAGCTCCACTATATGCATGCATAAAATTTTGATGAAGAAGTCGTGTACTTCATATAAGGATTACCAGAAGGAGGTTGAATCCAGCGATGAAGAAAGTTGTGAAATGCTGGTGTAATTTATGCTATTTCTGACAGTAGTTGGGTGTCTCCTGTGCAAGTTGTACCCAAAAAGGGTGGAATAACTGTGATTAGAAATGAAATTGATGAATTGATATATACTCGTACTGTAACTGTGTAAGACCCGAGATTATGTCATTTTAATCCGAGATTATTTAATTTACGAATTTTGGAATGATGAATTAAATTCCACGATTTTTGTAATTAATTAGGATTGAAATGGAGTTAAAAAGAGTTGCGAGGACCAAATTGCAAATAGTGAATATTTCAGGGGCTAAAGTGCAATTAGCACTTGAGTGGACACTTGTCACATCATGCATGCCTAATATATATAGATATTCACTTTCCTTCAGCAAAGAACCGAGCCAATTCTCCGAGAAATCCCTTCAACTTTAGTTTGTTGTGATTTTTGATTTCGTGTGATCCGTATATCAGAAATTAAATCCGGACACAGTACCGTACTCCTCTCGTTGACAGCTACAACTGGACGTAAGTTTTATTGATTTCTGGTATCATTTGAAAATGTGATGTTGTAGAAATTTGATGTAATTCATATATGATGTTATGTACATGTTAGACATCATAGAATCGAAGTCAGATTTAGAAACGGACTGATTATGCAATTATTATGAATTTTTAGGGTATATTGAGTTATACCGGACAGATTTGAATTGTGATTGGATTACAGATTATACTGGATATGGGTTATGGATTGTAACTATTATCTGGTGATGTTGTATTGACGGGGATACTGAAATTGTACCATTATACCGTTGATTTTGAATTAAATCCAGATTGATCAGATTGTTATTGATTTGAACGGTATCTTGACATGAGATTGTTGGTATTGTCAGTATCAGACAGGCTGTGAGTTGAGGACTTCGACTGAGCCAGACACCGACGAAAGAAAGGTATAAGTCAATGTGGTATTGGGAGATGGACTTGAGTCGGTTTAGACTTGGGTTTCCCTAAATCACATAATTTATTTTATTGCATGGATATTTGCATTACATTGATTAATGTACTTGTTCTCTTGAATTTAGATGACAGGTATTAGACGAGTTATCTTGTGACAGAAGTGTCGGATAGTGGTGGTATCGCCACGGCACATTGCACGATGTCACAAGATAGGATGCTAGCGATATAGCTACAGTCCTTGACGGTTAGGTCAGGACACTGGATGTTTGGTTATATCGAGTAATGGAATCTATTACGGAATTCGATATAGGAACACCATATTTGGTTATATCGAGTAAAGGGTAGTGGAATTCTTCTATTACGGAATTCGATATAGGAATACCAGGGCACTGGTTATATCGAGTAATAGAGATTATGGTTCCATCCTTTACGGAATTCGATATAGGAATACCACATCTGGAAACCGGGATCCCTAGACTAGGATTGAGTCTAGTCTGAATCGTAGATCTACGAGTATTGTCGACAGCATGATATTGATTATGTTTCAGATTTGTTACATATTCTGTTACCTGATTACATGCTTTATATTTGTTTATATGATTGCATGTTTCGTTGATTTATACTGGGATTATATTCTCACCGGTATATCCGGCTGTTGTCTTGTCTGTATGTGTACTTGACAACAGGTGGGACAGGATCAGGGTCCAGGAGATGAGGAGAGATCGTGATTAGAGTGGAGGCTCCGGACTTGGATTAGAGATAGGGTTGAACACTTGACATTAGTTGTTAAACCTCAGTTTATTTTGAATGCATGCAGTACAGGACTCGTATTGTATTTTATACGGATATGTATATGAGTTTGATTTCACTACGTTCCGCATTTTAAAAAAAAAAATTTAGACCCTGTTTTTAATTGATTAATAAGTCCCAATTATGATTAAGAACGTGATTAGCATCCGGGTCCCCACAAACTGGCTGGCGAGTATGTATGGATTATAGAAAGTTAAACAATGCCACACGTAAAGATCATTTTCCATTGCCTTTTATTGATCAAATGCTTGATAGACTTGTTGGTTATTGTCATTACTGCTTTTTAGATGGTTATCCAGGTTATAACCAAATTGCTATAGCGCCAGAAGATAAGGAGAAGACAAATTTCACGTGTCCTTATGGGACGTTTGCTTTTAGGAGAATTCTTTTTTGGCAATGCAATGCGCCTACTACTTTTTAAAGGTGCATGATGGCTATATTTGCAGATATGGTGGAGGAAATCATGGAATTTTTCATGGACGACTTCTCGGTATTTGGCTCTTCATTTGATCATTGTTTACATAATTTATCCCTTGTTTTGCAGATATGTCAAGAAAAGAACCTAGTTCTTAATTGGGAAAAATGTCATTTTATGGTCCAAGAGGGCATTTTTCTTGAACATAAAGTGTCTTCTCGAGGATTAGAGGTAGACAGAGCCAAGGTGGTTGCCATCGAAAAACTTCCCCTACCAAAGAACATCAAAGGAATAAGGAATTTCTTGGAAATGCGGGGTTTATCATATATTTATCAAAAAAAAATTTAAGATCACTGAACCCTTATTTAATTTGCTTGAGAAAGAGTCTATTTTTATATTTGATGATGATTGTTTGCAGGCATTTGATAAGATCAAGAAGGCATTGGTGACTGCACCGATTATGATAGTACCGGACTGGAAGGAGTCCTTTGAGCTGATGTGTGATGCAAGTGATTATGCAGTGGGAGCTGTCTTAGGCCAAAGAAGGGAAAAGATGTTTAGGGCAATTTACTACGCAAGCCGCACATCAAAATTACACTACGATTGAGAATCAGATGCTTGCAGTAGTGTTTGCCTTCGACAAATTGAAGCCCTATTTGATCGGCACAAAAGTAGTTGTTTTTACTGACCATGCAGCTAATCGCTACCTATTTTCCAAGAAGGATGCAAAACCACGCTTGATAAGGTGGATTTTGCTACTACAAGAATTTGACTTCGAGGTCAAAGATAAGAAAAGAAGTGAGAATCAAGTGGCTGACCACTTGTTGAGATTTGAACTAGAGGAGAAGAAAGAAGAGGGTGCTATACAAGAAACATTTCTCGATGATCAACTCTTCAAGGTAAACTCTGTACTTCCTTGGTTTGCTAATATTGCAAATTTTTGTCTTGTGGTACCCTTCCTTCAGATTTGAGCCATCATCAGAAAAAGAGGTTTTTCCATGATGTCAAGTTCTTCTTGTGGGATGATCCATTTGTGTATAAGAGATGTGCTTACCAAGTTATTAGGAGATGCGTGGATGGTGTCGAAGCACACCAAATTTTGGGGCAATGTCATTCGTCACCATATGGTGGAAATTTTGGAGCATCACGAACAACAGTTAAGGTATTGCAATCTGGTTTTATTTGCCTAGTTTGTTTAAAGATAGTTATACCTTAGTAAAATCATGTGATAGATGCCAGAGGTTAGGAAACTTCTCTAGGCACGAACTACCACTGACAAATATTTTGGAAGTGGAACTTTTTGAAGCTTGGGGCATAGATTTCATGGGAACCTTTCCCCCTTCTTTTGGTCATTCCTATATTTTATTAGTTGTGGACTATGTTTCGAAATGGGTGAAAGCAATCGCCACCAATACTAATGACGCTCGTGTTGTAGCTAAATTCGTGCATAAGAACATCTTCACCAGATTTGGAACACCGGGGGCCATCATAATTGACAAAGGTACACACTTTTGCAATAAAATTTACAACTCACTTTTGGTTAAATACAGTGTGAAGCACAAGGTGACACTTGCATATCATCCTCAATCAAATGGACAAGCTGAAATATCCAACCTAGAGATTAAACAAATACTGGAGAAGGTTGTCAACAAAAACCGGAAGGATTGGGCCATTAAGCTAGATGATGCATTGTGGGACTATTGGACTGCAATCAAGACACCCATTGGAATGTCTACCTATAGGCTGGTTTTTGTGAAAGCATGTCATTTGCCCTTGGAGTTGGAGCATAGAGCATTTTGGGCTATGAAGAAATTAAATTTTGATTTGCAAGCTTCGGGAGATATTAGAAAACTGCAGTTGAGTGAGATGGATGATTTCGAAATGAAGCTTATGAGAATGCCAAGATCTACAAGGAACAAACCAAGAAATGGCATGACAAAATCATTGTACGAAGGGAGCTCAAACCAGGACAACAAGTACTGTTATTCAATTCTCGTCTAAAGTTGTTTCCTGGTAAACTGACATCGCATTGGTCAGGGCCATTTGTTGTGGAAACATGTATCCTCATGGGGCTATCGAGCTAAGGTGCAGTGATGGAAGAACCTTCAAGGTGAACGGACAGCGGGTTATGCCTTACTATGGGACCGAAGTAAGGAATATCGACATTGTCAATTTGAGCGAACCAAACTGAGCAAACTGGTGACCGTCGGGCTGACGACGTTAAACGCAGCGCTTGTTGGGAGGCAACCCAACCAGTATCTTTTATTGTTTCCTTTTCTTTATCTGTTTTTATTTTATTTTTATTTTATTTAATTGCATTTTTATGTTATTGAACTCGGCATGTGATGATTAGAGATTGATATATGTTCTATTATGAAGGTAATAGATGAACAGGGCGTGGAAAGGAGCTTAATTGGACTAAATTTCGGAAAAATCAGCGCTTAGGTGCCATACAGCAAGCGCTGCAGCGCCACAACATGCGAAGACTTAGCGCCTAGGCGGTAAGAATAAAGCTCCGCGCCGCTAGATGTTCGAAATGAGAAACGCCTAAGCGCTAGTTACCAGTGCCGCAGCGCAGACGAGGTCGACACTTTAGCGCCGCGACACTACTTATTTAGCGCCGCAGCGCTAGCTCGTTTTATTAAAATAAAAGGGGTGGCCGAGACCTCATTTTTTCAGAAACCACAACAACAAGCGCCGCAACATTTCATCTCCTCCCCACCAAAAACTCCCCTTCACCATAACTCTTCCACAATTCTCCTTCAAAACAGCACAATACACCACAAAAATCATTTTCACAAAAAATCAACCAAAATTTCTCACTCCTAGACACTTTTTTGGCTCAAAAATTTCAAAGAGTGTTCTTCAACGAGCCAACACCGGACAAATTGCAGCATATTTTGGTTAACCTATCATAAGGTAACAATCTTTGGTGTAGTGATTCTTAATTTTAACGCTTGAAATTCGAAAGAATTGAGTTTTAAATTCGATGAATTGTCTGAGTGAGATTGTTGTTAAAAATTTGTGGATTGGAAGTATTGCATGTTAGAGGGGACCGTTAACTATTTGATTGAGTTAATATTGTGGGTCTTGTATTGTTGGAATATTATTTGAGTTGTGGGTGGAACATTGTTGTTGAGCAAGGTTTTTATTGAATTGAAATATGCCTCCGAAGAAGAAGAGCAAGCAGGTTCAGTCTGGGGATGGCGAGTCGTCTACTGCCAGTTTTGATAGACGACGGTTCTGGGATGTAGTAGCAGCTGAAAACTATACTAAGTTGATGGACAAGAATATGCAGAGAGAAAGAGACATAGATCAGAACCATCCGGGTTGTGAGACATTGTTTATTGCTAGGCATCGAAATGGGACGAGTTTGTGAAGCCCCATGCCGATGCTGTAATGTCCTTTGTTAAGTAATTTTATGCCAATCTTAAGGTTAAACATGAGGATTTTCACGTGAAGACTTAGGGGCAGAGAGTTGCCTTCGATAGCAAAACAGTCAATTCTCTGTACTCCATGCCTGATTTCAACACTGATGATTACACGTTGTTCATGCGAGAACCGTATCCCTACGAGACAATCATAACCACACTTTGTGAGCTGGGCACAGTTTGGAAGCTCAACAATCAACGAGCCCTGGTCACATACCCTGCGACATATATGAAGAGGACGACTTATAACTTAAATCACTTTGCAGCCTCGCGGTTGATGCCACCTGGGCATGTTTCTGATGTGACGAAGACGAAGGCAGCGTTGGTTTATTGTATCATCACCGGCATGACAGTGGACACAGGCCGGGTGATTATGACATCTATTTTGTAAGCTGCTCGGGGCACATCCACTATTAGCATGCCCCATTCGTCGACGATCACTGACATCTATCATGTAGCGGGGGTTACTTGGGATGACAATGAGGCATTACTACGGACGAAAGGAGATATATCATTGATTGAGCCCCTCCCGAGGGATAAGAGACAGAGACAAATTGAGACTGGAGAGGCATTAGGGAGTAGAGCACAGTCACAGCACGTCCCACAGCCATCACACAGACGATAGGCGGAGACCGGCAGTACACAGACCGACCGCCACCGTTTTGATGCATTAGAGCGCAAGATGAATAGACTATTGAGGATGACACGCGAGCACCAGTAGTACGTGCACGATTTTAATAGAATGCTTGCACAGCGTTTCCCTGCCACTAGATCTTCTGATGAGCCATTTCCACCACCGCCAGCATTTGGACACAGACCTATTGAGGATGATATCGAGTACAATCATGATGATGAGGTTGAGCTATCAGGCGAGGACAACGAGTCCCAATGCTCGCTGTATGCGGTACGTAATCCCCTGTTTCTTGCTTTGTTTCTGTACATTGGGGACAATGCGCGTACTTAAGTTTGGGGTGGGTCATCTACTCTGCTTTACTTTTGAGTTTCAGTTGTTTTTTTAGTTCATTTGTTAATTCATTGTTATTTTAGGAATTGCATGATTAGTTATTCCCTGCACGGTAGAGTCTAGTTTGTTAAAAAAAAAAATTTAGAGTCGTTAGAAAGAGTCATGGACAAATCATTGTGTGGCCGATGATGAGAATGAAGTTATAGTTCTTAAAACATGTGTTTATGATAACTCTAGAGTCACAATTTTTCGCACTGTCATGTTTGTTGATACTATCAATTCTTAGATACAATTTACATACCTGTGATGCTAATTGGACAACGGAGATCTGATTTTTAGTAATTCTCACATTACATTAACTGACACTTTTTCAAACATAGAGATGATCTAGGAAATTTTTCTCAATATCTTTGGGCCTGTTTTCATTGTTTATTTTCCATTGTTCGCCCATCGAGACTCGAGTTGATTTAGATGCTTGATTTTTCTTTGTGCACCTATCTATATCATTTTGATTGAAAAATGCATGTGATTGGTTTGTATGAGTTGACTAATGGATTGACGGAAATCTAGAACTTGCTTGAACATTTTTCGAGGCGAAATACGGATAATATGTGACATAAGAATGATTTAGGAAATCTTTGAAACCGTTTAAGCCTTCGAGCCTACCAAATGAACATAAAATATCCCTAGTGTCCCATGTTGAGCCTACTAAAAATCAGGTGGTATGTGTCAATGACATACAATTCGCCTCCACTTGTATCTATTCTATATCCCACAACAAATACCTAATGAAGCTTATACACTTATTGTCCTACCTAAATTTTGAGACAAATAAATTCATTGGTATTGTGATGATTCAAATACTCCTTGAAAATAAAAAGAAAAATTAACCGTGCAAAAAGAAGTTGAAAAATAGACAAAGAGAAGAAAAATACTCTAAAGAATGAATCAAAAAGTGGTAAAAAAAGAAAAAAATATGGGAAACAGAGGATATGATTGGAAAGAAAACAATAAAGTTATGGTGAATGAAAGGAGAGTGAAAGTGATGAAAATTCAAACATTTCTCTCAAATTTTGATTTCCACAACTTTTATTATAGCAATGAGCCATAGCCTAACGTGATAAGCCTACAAGCCTATTAACCTTGTCACATTTATCCAATATACTAGTGGAGAAAAGTTGTTCAAGTCAAGCCTATGGATACCTGAGAAACATGGTTAGCAAGTATGAACCTAAATCAGTTGCATGTAAGCATCTCATTGTGTAATATCATTGCTTTGTATACTTATGTTGAATACCTATTGAACCAAACAGTTACCAATAAAGTCCCTTGGTATTTGTGTAAGTGAATTTGTATAATAATGAAGTGTGGTTTGAACTGGATCGAAGATCTCTTGAGTTTAAAAGGCTAGTGGGTGTTGTAAATTAATCTGAGAATTTGATTGGGTAAATAAACATTGACATTTCACACACCAACGTGACTCTTGAGTGATTATGAATTACATAAAAAAAATGGATTAGTCAGAGGCCAAGATCAATTATTGCATATCCATGACTGTTAGTCGTTATCATTACTTGTTGATTGAATTCCTATTTTTACTTTTATTTTGCTCGGGACTAGTAAAACTTCAGTTTAAGAGGTTTGATAAGTGCAAGAATTGCACTTAATTTATATGCTAATCCATTTGATCTATGTTGGTTTCGAACAAAATTATGTTTGGTTTTTGTTGTTTTTGTGTTGTGCAGGAGATAGATAACTATTGGATGGTTTAGAGCAATCAGAGGTATTTTTGAGCATGAAACTGCGATAGACGAGAGCTGCAGCGCCACATTGAAGTGTTGCAGCACTGCCTCTCAGAGCCGCGGCGCCAGATAATGCGAATGCCAAGCGCCACGGCGCTAACAAACAAGCGCCACGTCGCCTACACCAGCAAAGCACGGGCGCCTAGGCGCCACTTACTCAGCGTCACGGATCCAGTGGCGGCGAGACAAACAATTTGGGCTTTCAACTTATGGCCCGGACGTGGAAATAAAAGGCAACCAAGGGTTCAGAATTGGGTGACGCCGTTTTGGAGAGAAAAACACAGGAGAGGAAGAGAGAACACGAGACGAAGATCTGGAGTGCAAAGATTGATTATAAATACAAAGAACGAAGGATCTGGAGACGGAGACGAGACTTTGGATTTGTCACCTATTCTTTCACTTTTATATTTTACTGTGTTGCGATGTCTAAAACTTTAAAAATTTGTTGTTTTTATTTAGAATTCGTTATGAACTAATTTTCCAGTATAGAGAATGATGTAGCTTTGTGGACGCGATGATTTGATGTGGTTTATTTGATTGAATTCCATTGTTGTTTAATTGTGTTATCTGTGTTTGCAAAAAATTGCAATTTACTGGCCATAAATTGTGTGTTGTCTGATTAATTCTACAACTCGGGAGAGGGAGTAGGATTATAGATCATTAGAGACGCATCGTGGAATGTTTATATCGTTCGGAAGTCGTATAACTTTAGCGAGGCTTAGGCAAGAACATCGTTTGCATTTATTATTTAAATTTAGACTCTTATTAGGAATGTTTGAATCAAGGTTTGAACGATACAATTTATTCGTCACTTGGGAAAGGGAGAATAAAATAATTAAGTGTTCTTGGCCATTAAACAATTGGAATTCATGAATATAAATTGGGGAATAATCATCGTGGAAACTTAGTGAAATCTTGTCTCTATATATTTTCTCTCATTTTTATTTCGGTGATTTAGATTAATTCTTTGCTTTTAATTAATTCATTTAAGCAAACCAACCATTTTACTTAATTTTCTAGATAATGTCGGGACCATTCTAATTACAAGAATTGATATATTTTTAGTTTGCACTCCTCGTGGAAACGATACTCTAATCCCGTAAATTAAAACTTGACAACCGTGCTCTTGCGAGCGAGAAATTACGCAACAGACATCCTGACAGTATCATGAATGCTATAATGAATGTTAAAAAATTTATTTTGAAAGATTATGGAGTTTTATGATGGATAATAATAAATGCTAAAAGACATATTGCATGCTTGTTTTAAAATAAAAATATTATAAGCATGAATTTTTATAAGTGATGCATATGATGAAATATTTTGAAGGAGGTGATTTGATTGTGGCTAATACGAATACGAATACGAAAGGATATGATGATATGTAAGGCCAAGACTCAGCTGACGGGTGAGAGTGCGTTGATGTCCCCGCTGCCTAGTACCATTGTTATACGTAAGATTGATCAATCGACCAACAGCTGATACGAAAGTCACGATTAAGTATCTGAATTCAATAAAGGAAACATATACGTATATGATGAAAAGAAATGTTATGATGAGAGGAAAATGATTTTAAGTTATTCATTTTCATGAAAAGCTATTTTATTAGAAGTATATTCATTGTTGCGTGAATGTATACGTATTATTTGCTATCATGGTTAGGGTTTGCTGAGTCATTAGACTCTCTAGGTGTGCATGATGCAGGTGATGATGTTTATGATGATATAGGAGGACTTGATGGTTGAATATGCTGGACTAAATGGTGCACATAACCCGAGGACCATTGCTAGTTTTTCCGCATTATGATGATTTTACAATACTTTAAAAATTTTATGACTGTTGATGCTTATGAGTTGTTTTGAGAGGATTTATGATATTTATGCTATTTTTGAAAAATGATAGTCGTAGGTTTGGTTTGATGATTTATGATTTTATGTTTTGCACTGCATTATTTTGGATTTTTAAATAAAAATTTGGTTGGTTTATTTTAAATGGTGCAAAATATATTTATGTACGAGTATTTTCTTCCAAAGCTAAGAAAAAAAATAAAAATTTCTAGTATACTTTAAATAAAAACGAGTAGTAGACATTTTAGTTGATATCAGAGCCAGGTTGTAGAACCTGTAAATCAGACTACCTATAAGCCATGCATAATTCTAGTATTTTAAATTAAAATGATTTTATTGCATGAGTATTTAAATTTAATTATTTTATGCAGTGGTTTATTTTTATCATTTCAGTTATTTTCAGTGAGGCCGGACTGGAGTTGGAGTTTTGAGATAGAATTTAAGATTCAGAAATCATTTCCGGAATTTATTTTAGCTAGCAAGTAAGTTAATTTAAATTAAAAAGGAGGTTTGATGATTTAATTTATTTACTTGAGGTGAGTAGGAAATAAGTTCACTTAAGTTCCAATAATTAAAAGATTAATTCACTAAATTAATTAAAGGATTAGTGAGGCTTTTAAGGGTTATAAATTTACTAGTTAGAAAAGAATTCCCCTCCATTTATTTGTGAGAATTTCGGCCCCCTAGTGGATTGTGTATTGCCTTGCCAACTCATCATCTTGGACCCATTCATTGTCATTTTTTATGATAATCTTTTTAATTATTAATCGACCTTAATTAAATTATTAGTAAGCAATATCCTAGTCTAAATATTCATGGACAATCGGCCATGCAACTCCAAGAAGACTTGTTCAAACAAATTTAAAATTTGAATGAGAGGTAGACTTGGTCTTGCATTTTACATCCCTTTATTAGTGGATCTTCCCCCTCACCTTTCCAACCATCATTCTCCTCTCCCTAATCTCGAAATTCAGAGTGAAATTGAGAAGAAAAACCGTAGGTTCCATAGCTAGAAAGAGGAGAGAAAAATCGAGTAAGAAGCAAGGTAGAATAGAAAGCGCTCCACCTCCTCCGCGCCGGATCGTCTCGTTCTTTCGTTTTCTTTCATTTTTGAAACTAGGCATGCATATATTCTTCCTTGACTCTTCAATCAAGTCCTAATATCATTTATTTCATTACATGATCAAGTTTTGATAAGCAAAAACCGAAATATATGTCAAGCATTTTTAAAATATAGTGCAGAATTTTCGGTCCCTCTTGTGCCTTCACGGTTTTGCTTGTTTTTGTATATTCAGTTGGTTGGATCGACTCCATGCTCCCAAGGCGACATATATACATGTATTAGGAGGCATTAGGACCATGTTGGTCCATTCAAACAAACCCCATGCATGATGAAATCCGAAAATGACAGCAGCTTTCCATCGGTGCCATTTTGTGCTTCAAAAATTCGGTTTTGCTGTCAAGGGGAAAGGATCTGATCTTGGCTGCCCCTAAGGGCCTATAGCCATGGTTAGATCACTTCCCTAGCATGTCTAAGACGTGACTAAGTCACCCTTTTGGTGGCTTGGTCCATGGTGAATCGGTTTCTAAATTAAAAAACAAGAACAGCCCCTCCCCACCTTCGCCCCTCTCATTGTACAGCATGTTTGGTTTAGTTTTGGTGGCTTGGTGTGGATCGTGGTTGGCCTATGGCCCTTAGCCACGGTTCATACCATGCTCCTAGATGTCTAGATCGTGTCATGGTCAATCAAATGGCCACTGGAATGACACGTGATATCAAACGAAGCAAGACACCACACGCATGCAAGGGTGCTCTCGGGTGTGACGTTCGGTTGAGTTATGGTGTGATGCGAATTGTGGCTGGCCTAGAGCCCTTAGCCATGGTTCAAATCATTCCTTAGGATGTTGGTAAGAGGTTCTGGTCGGTGGTTCAAGCCCCAATGGCCATTAGCCTCGCAAACGACGCAAGGAAACCAAAGCACAGTTGCTGTATTTTTGGACAGCAACTTGCTGTGACGGTTCAGTGGCTCGTTCGAGTTCTCGGTTGGCTTTTAGCCCATGGCCTTGGACTGGACAGTGCCTCATTGAGTTAGGAAGGTCATATTTTTGGCCGTTTGTCATTCGGATCATTTTTTAAGTCGTACGAGAATTTACGGTGCGATGTGCCAAATTGACTCTCGAAAGAGCGTTTCATGTTTTGGCCTCCATCCACCTAGATTTCGGCCCTAACTATTTTAAGAGCATCAATTCATCATTTTAAGCGTATTTTAATCATGACTATATGACGTTTCTGTGTTGCCTCGGGTTGGTTCGGAGTCATGATTAAATATGAAGTTGTTTGGGTGTAATTGTCACATTTTTTTTAATGTTATTGCATAGTTTTGTCCCATAAATCAATTGCATATTTTCATGGCATGTTTAGGTTGCAGCGAGCCTGGGAGCGATCCAATCCACTCAGTAAAATTGTTACAGGATACTTAATTGCGGGAATTAATTATATTACGTGCTAAAATGTTCATTTTTGAGATTATGCGATATTGCTTGTGGTCATTTCACTATCATGGGATTATTGCTAAATCCGGTCGCCAGTTACCGGTCCGATCGCCAGTTATCGGTCAGTTCAGTTTGTACCACCCAGTATACAGAGGCATAGTCTGATCAGACGTTTATTATTTTACCTGGTCGTCAGTTACCGGTCATGGGAGCATTTTATTATCCGGTCGCCAGTTACCGGTCAATTTCAGTGCAGGGGCCACTTGCGTAAACCATAATCTCACCAGAAAAATTATTACAGGCTATTTCAGTACAGAGCTCCAAGGAGCAAACATTTTCACTTAGATTTTCAGCTCAGTTATGCACGTATTATAATTAATTGTGCCACGACATTTTTTACGATATACCTCATGATATTTTCACTTGCATGAAATTTTACTATTTATTTACTTGTTATTTACGATATATGCATGTTGAGTCTTTAGACTCACTAGACTTGATTGTTGTAGGTACTGATGACGCCGGGGCCGAGGGCGGGGACCAGTGAGCTAGCTTGGGTCGGCAGTAGTGGAACCCGAAGACCTCATTTTAGCACTTACCATTTTTGTGCTCAAATAGTTTATCCGTCGTTGGATTATTCTTAAATTGTTCTTTTGCAAACAAATAATTTCTTCCGCTGCTATTTTTAACATTTAAACTTTATTTAACGGTCTATTTTATGAATGAGGCATTTTACTTACTTTACAAAGAAAATTTTTAATTTTTCCGCAAATATTCAAACACGAATTTTCGGGCCGTTATATAGGTTCTTGCAACGGTTGTGCCATCTCCAGTTCCGGAAATCTCAGTTTTCATGCCTCAATTCTGTAACTTTAAATACTTTAAATGATTTTAACGATGATACATGCATATTTAAATGGTTTTTATGCTTAAGTTACATGTTTAAACGCTTTTTGTAGTTAATTGATACTTATGCTTAAGTTGCTTGAATAAGGGATTTTAATATGCTGCATGATTAGAAGTTTAGATTTAAATGAATGTTGGTTACGTTTAGAATTTAGAAAATGTTCAGATGTAATGCCTCATCAACGCAAACTTAGTACCGATAGGCAAGTTGATACACATGAGGACAGTCAAGAGAATGCACTCCCACCTCCCAATGGGGATGATGCTACATGTGTTCTGGAGGATATGTCATGTTTCTTTGAGTAGCAGGCTCAACTAGCTCTGATACTACAACACGATATGTATGATCAGTTCTGGAGGCTGGGTCCGAAGGAGTTTTCTGGAACCACCGCCGCATTTGTCTCGGAGGGTTGTATTAGTACTTTTGAGGTCCATTTCCATTACCTAAATATGGGGGATGCTGATTGAGTTAGGTGTGCTACTTACATGTTGCGAGATGATGCTTTTATTTGATGGGAAGGAGCCGAACATGGTGTCAATCTAGCCACCCTCACTTAGGTGTAATGTTAGCGTAGGTGCCCGTCAAGCCAAGTGTTGGCCGAGGGTTCACATTGAAACTCTATGTATAAAAAATCTTTATTTTAATAATATTTGAAATTATTGTTTTGGCACATCTTTATCTGTATACTTATGCTTTTTGCAAAGATAAAGTCATTGAATATACAAATAGTAGAAAGAATATGAGATGCTGATATGATGAGTATCATGAAACTCATATTTGGAATGCTGTATATTCTAAACAGTTCCAAATCGATTCAGCCGCCGCTAAGAAGGATAAAGAACGCTCGAGTTTGAGACTAGAATCTGCGATGTGAGTACCATGTTTCATTGGTAGGGGACATCGTGATGTTCGAGCATGCCATTAGGTGCTCCTTGTAGAGTGTACTGAACAACCCTCCATAAAGGACTTTCCAAGAGGTTCACACTTATCGAGTGGAAACGTCCTAGTTTATGGTTGTACACCATTAGTCCTTATAACCCGGGACAACATTGTGACTCTATATGCTAGCATTGCACTTTGACTTGTTACCGACTCATATGAGGTCATCAGGTGGCAAGGTTGGGTGTTTTTGTCGAAACATAGAGGAGTCTATGCATTTTAGTCGGGGATTCACCGCTTACCTTTGGGTATGGATATCCTATGTGATCTCATGTGTGTGTAGTTTGAAATCTCTGATCAGAGTGTTGGTGGTAATTAAGAAAGGGGTTTCTTATATTACACCATCGATGAAACTACGGCATGACACATAGTATCGATTATTTGGCACCTCTCGATATACCTATAGTTGTCGAATCGGTCGTGATATATGAGTTGAAGGGACCGTACTGTACGCTAACCATAATATATAGAATGGTTCTTGCAGGCACTATCATTTATTACCTAGGAATCATGTAAGCGATGCTGCTAGGCGTTTAACATGATTGGTTGGGTAATATCAGACTTGAGTTCTGACGTTCTTATTATCAAAGAGTTGATAAATAATAATGGAGCAACTGGGGTGTGCTCATATAAAAATTGCATGCTTGGGAGGTGAAGGGTTGGGAGACAATTTTTCCAATAAAAAAGGCATTGGTCTCAGATGCACTTTAAATTTTTACAAAATCAAGAAAAAGTTTTTTCCCTTCTCTCCTTGCACCATGTTGGCCGAAATATTGCTTCCATCATTCCTCTCATTTTTGCTTCTTCAATTGTTGAGGAAAGTAAATACTTCTAAAAAAAAAATTATTCTAATTTTTCTAGTGCAAAATTAGAGTGGATCTTCCTAGTTAGTGGTGGACCTAATTTGAAAGAAAAAATCCATTTGAGCAAGGTGTATTATTGGAAGCTTGTAGATTGGGTCAACCCTTCAAGAGCTAAGTTGTTTACCATTTGGTTGGAGCCAAACATCAATCCTTGTGATTGATAGGTAAAAATTCTTAACACATTATGAATATCATTTTTGTGTTTTTGGTATTTGCTGCACACTAGTGGGTGCTCGGTTTTTCTTGTTCGAAAAATTTTTTTTTCGAAAATTCCTTTGTGCATCGGGGCACCGTAACTAATCTCCTTTCAAGTGGTATCAGAGCTAAGGTTACTATTTTTTTGTAGCAAATACAAGATATTATATTGAGAATCTATTTCTAACTGCATGAGAAATTTGTCGCAGCAAATTGAGGCCGGTTTTGGGCGGATTGGGGCATCATGTTGCTACCCATTTCGGGCAGCGGCTGCCCCAAAATAAAAAAATTTTTGTGCATGTTGGCCGGAATCCGGCGACGGAGCTCCGACATGACGATTAGGGTTTCCAAAAGCGTATTAGAATATCAAAGTATCATGGACCTTGAGTTATTGGTTCATTAGATGGCTAACATAATTTGTAAAATTTAAATGGGCCAAAATATTTTTTGGTGAAAAATGTCATATTGGGCCATTAAGTTTAAATCAACAAAATTTGTATATATTTTCTCATAAAATAAATTATTGAAGTTTGACTTTAATTATTTATAGTAATTGGTGATTTACAAGAAATTCGGTTATAAATAAATTAATTAGAAAGTAAACAAAGCAGTTTGTTTACTTTGTTGATTTAGTTTATAATCATGGCGGTTAGTGATTGGATCAAGATATATAAAGGATCAATTGATTATTGTGATAATTAATTGATGGTGTATGATATGTGATATTATGCATAAGGGATGATCAAAAGCCCAAGCCCAATTTGCTAGGTGTATGCCAGGATATTTTGTTTTGAATGATTGTAATAATTATCATTTTATAAGTGAGCTTGGTTTATAGCTCGTTCCCACCCATGAGATGTATCCCTACTGGCCATGTTTAGTTTACTGTTTATAATATATTCATGATATATTATAAATAATGAGTATGTGCGTTAATATTATGATAATAAAAAAGTTACATGGATCCGGCAAACATACGATCAAACATGGCGAGATTTTAAACAAAATTAATGATGAGAGCTTTCAAAATTAAAAACACTCATTTTGAATAAGATTCAAAATTAATATCAAGCCCGAAAAGGAGAATTATAAAGGTGTTTATATTTCCATGTCTTCCATCGACAATGTGGGTATGAACGCTGCTCGTGCTCGGGGCTCGGCTCATATTATTGTGGTGCCCTGACACCGGAAAGCTGTGACATCCATTGCCATGGTGATGTGAACTACGTGAAACTCCCATGATTTCGGCTCGTATTATTGAGGGAACTCATGGAGACCGTCCATTAAGGTTCAACTTCGATGGGTAAGGCTTGACACGTAAAGATGAACGACGTCATATTATTGGGTCCTAATCAAACTTGAGACAAAAGTTTACATAAAGTGTTGCATGGAGATGCAATTGGAAACCACCTTTTAGGAATTATGATTGGCTGATATTATTGGGATCATAATTTGCCAATTGGACCTTACGTACCTACTGAGAAAAGGAGTTTTCCATTTTCACTAGAGGTGAAAGATGTCAAAACAGTGGGAGTGAAAATTTATAAAATGAAAGTCCATACTTGATATCTTACTAAATATTTTAAAAAAGTCATTAATATTTATCTGTTCTTACTTTTTAGTACAAATTTTACTATGTCTTCGATACGCAACCCGTTATTTGCTATACTCGATAAACACGTTTTAGCTGGACCTAATTACCTCAATTGGCTAAGAAATCTGAAAATAGTCTTGAATGCGGAATGGATAGCATATACATTTACTGAGTCGCTCCCTGTTGAGGCTCCAACTAGCTGCACTCTTGAGGAATTGCAGACTTACAAGGATGAGTGTGACCATGATTTGCAAGCAAACTGTTATATGTAGGTTTCTATGAATGATGAGCTGCAGAGGCGTTTTAAGGATGCAAAGAATGCTGCTGACATTCATATGCATTTCAAAAATATTTTTGGTAAGCAAACACGGCCTCTTAGGCATGCGACCGTCAATAAGCTAATCAATTTACGCATGCGAAATGGGGCTTCGGTCAATGAGTATGGCCTAAAGATGATTGGGCTTGTGGACAAGCTCATTGGCATGAATCTTGCATTGCCATCGGAGTTGACCACTGACGTGTTGCTCTTGTCAATGCCTTGCTCATTTGATCTTTTTGTGGTGAATTTCAACATGAACAAGCTAGATCCTACCCCTGAGGAGTTGGTCAATATGCTTGTTATGTTTGAATCCACCATCAAGAAAGAGAAGTCAGTTCTTTTTGTGGGTTCTTCATCTGGTACGAAGATTGGTCCTCATGGGAAGGGAAAGAAGCGTTCTTTCCAACGTCCCAAGAAGAACGTGCCTTGAAGAGGCAAGCTCCAAATCCCGTTTTGGCAGCCACACCAATCAAGGCTGACAAAACTGCTGATATTTGTCATCACTGCAAGAAGCCTGTACATTGGAGGCGTAACTGTAGAGAATATCTTGCCTAGAAAGGTTATGTAAATGGTATGTTCTACATTGAAGTAAACATTTCAATTAACTCTACTTCTTGGGCATTAGATACCGGCTGTGGCTCACATCTCTATAATGATTTACATGTGATGGGAAGAAGTGGAAAACTTAGGGAAGGTGAGGCCTTCTTGAGAATGGGAAATGGGGCAAGAGTTGCTGCCAAGGCCATTGGAGATGTTTACTTGTTTATGAACAATGATTTTAAGTTGATTTTAAGAGATTTTTTGTTTGTACCTGAGTTGAGGAAAAACATTGTTTCCATTTCTATGCTTGATAAAGATGGACGTTCTTGTTTATTTAGCAAATGTGTTTGCAACATTTACAAGAATGGATTTTTAATTGGTACTGAAGAACTTGAAAACGATCTCTATAACTTAAAAGTGAAAGATATTTCACTAAACAATGTCCAATTAACAAAAACAACAAACAAACGAAACCAAGATACTCTAAATTCGGCACAATTATGGCATGATCGATTAGGAAATATTTCCCTAAGAAGAATGAACAAGCTAGTGGGAGCGGGAGCAGGCATGTTTGATATGTCTGATATTAACTCTTTCATGACCTGTGAATCCTGTCTGAAAGGAAAGATGGTCAAAATTACCTTTGAGGGCCATGTGGAGCGAGCGAAAGGGTTATTGGATTTGATCCATACCGATGTGTGCAGTCCGCTTAGCATCACCACTAAGCATGGAAATGCCTAATTCATCACCTTTACCGATGACCTTTCGAGGTATGTGTATGTGTATTTGATTAAATACAAATCTGAAGCCTTTGAAAGGTTCAAAGAATTCAGAAGTGAAGTAGAGAAACAGTTGGGACGAATCATCAAGTCACTTCGATCGGATCGAGGTGGTGAGTACTTGAGTGCCGAGTTCCAAGAGTATCTTATAGAAAATGGGATTCTCTCGCAGTGGACTCCGCCTGCTACACTGCAATTGAATGGTGTTTTGGAGCGTCGTAACCGGACTTTGATGGATATGGTTCGGTCTATGATGGGGTTCACGGAGTTGCCACCATTCTTTTGGGGATATGCACTTGAGACAGTGAAACTGTTGTTGAACAATATCCATTCAAAGGCGTTAATAAGACACCATATGAGATATGGATGGGTAAGCATCCCAAATATTCTTATCTTAGAATATGGGGATTCCCTGCTTATGTGAAGCATGTGGTGGGAGATAAATTGGATAGTCTATCCATTTTATGTTACTTTGTGGGATATCCAAGGAATTCAGTTGTATATTATTTTTATCATCCCCAAGAAACAAAGGTGTTTGTTTCTAGGAATGCAACATTTTTTGGAAAATGAATTTATATTGGATAGAAAATGGGAGATGATAGAACTCGAAAAGGTTCGAGAGACACCCACGATTGTAGAACCCACACCCAAAGAGCCAAGAGGGGAGATAAAAGCTCCTAGAAGATCCGAGAGAGTCTCGAGACCACCTATGAGGTATGGTCTGCTTCTTGAAAAGGGACATGATGAGCCTAACCATGGATGTGAGCCATTAACCTTCAGGGAAGCGTTATCTGATGCCGATTCATCCAAGTGGCTTGAAGCAATGAAATCTGAGATGAATTCCATGCATTCGAACCAAGTGTGGAATCTTGTGGATCCACCTGAAGGAACCGTTCCCATAGGGTGTAAATGCATTTACAAGAGGAAACTTGGTGTGGATGGAAAGATATTGACCTTCAAGGGACGATTGGTGGCAAAAGGATATACTCAAAGACAAGGAGTTGACTTTGAGGAAACTTTTTCTCCAGTTGCAATGTTAAAGTCTATAAGGATATTGCTAGTCATAACTGCATGGTATGACAATGAGATATGACAAATGAATGTGAAGACACCTTTCTTAATGTGGATATTAAGGAAGAGATTTACATGTCTCAACCTGAAGGGTTTTACATCTGTCGGAAGTGAGCATATGGATTGCAAACTTCAGAGACCTATTTATGGTCTAAATCAGGCATCTAGGAGTTGGAACCTCATATCCGATGGTACAATCAAAGAGTTTGATTTTACTAAGAATCCTGAGGAACCCTGTGTGTATAAGAAGGTCAGTGGGAGTGCTGTGACATTCCTGGTACTTTATATTGATGACAATCTACTCATTGGAAATGATGTAGGAATGTTGCAATCAACTAAAATATGGTTAGCAGGAAAGTTCTCGATGCAGGACTTGTGTGAAGCATCTTTTTTATTGGGATCTATAAAGATAGATCAAGAAGATTACTTGGTCTCACCCAGTCTACATACATTGATACCATCGTTAAGCGGTTCTTGATGGATGAGTCCAAGAGAGGACATCTACCAATGTATCATGGCGTGTACATATCCTAGTCTATGTCTTCCAAGACTGATGCAGAGATAGCGGCGATGACACGCATTCCGTATGCATCAGCAATTTGTAGTATCATGTATGAGATGATATCTACACGTCCTTACGTGGATTTTGCACTAAGTATAGTGAATAGATATCAATCGAACCCCGGTTTTCCACACTGGAAAGCTGTGAAAGACATCCTCAAGTATTTGATAAGGACCAATAAGTTGTTCTTCGTCAATGGACGTGGAGAACTGAAATTGGAATGATATACCGACTCTAGCTTCCAAAGCGAAATCAATGACTCAAAATCAATCTCTGGGTTCGTATTCATGCTCAATGGTGTTGTTGTCTATTGGAAGAGTTCCAAGCAAGACAGTATTGCGGATTCCACCACTGAGGCCGAATACATTGCTGCATCAGCTGCAGCAAAGTAGGCTGTTTGGTTAATGAATTTCGTCCAAGAGTTGGGCATCATTCCTAATGGTGTTGCTCATGTCCCGGTGTTTTGTGACAACACGGGAGCCATAGCTTAGGCAAATGAGCCAAGGTCTCATCAGAAATCCAAACATGCATTGAGAAAGTACAACATCCTCCGAGAGATTGTGGAAAGAGGAGAAGTGTCGATTGACAAAGATGGCTCGTAGATAATGTTGCTAATCCACTAACTAAGCCTTTACCTAGACCATTATTTGAGAAGCATCGCGAATCAATGGGTTTGATGCATGTGGGTAGTTGGCTCTAGTGCAAGTGGGAGATTGTTAGAGTAGGTGCCCGTCAAGCTAAGTGTTGGCCGATGGTTCACATTGAAACTCTATGTATAAACAATCTTTATTTTAATAATATTTGAAATTATTGTTTTGGAACATCGTTATATGTATATCCATGCTTGTTGCATAGATAAAGTCCTTGAATTACAAGCTGGTATCACGTTGATGTCATGATGGCGTGGAGGGGTTCGGTTTTAGTCTTAGGGGCTCGGCTTGGTCTTGGCTTGGGGCCAGGGTAGCGGTTGAGTCGAGGGAGGTGTCCTAGCGTGATACCTGGGGTTGTGAGGAGTCCTAGCCCGAGAAGAAGCACTCTTGATCATAGCTTACGTCATGGCAGCCCCTTGACCAAATAATATACAAGTTATTTGAATCATTAACCATGTTTTAACATAACAAATGCTTGGAAACCGAAATATAATCAAGTGATCCTTGTTTATTCATGCAAAACAATTTTAAATTATTACTATGGTGTGAAAGACGAGAAAAGGAAGAAGTATGGTGTGCCTTTGCGTATTTAACGCACGATTATTTGTTGACGAATCGAAGAACGATGACAACGGGACCTTGGCTTGAAATCCTTAGCAACTCCTCTTTGAAACTTTCGAAATTTCATTTCAAATTGTGGTAATTGAGTGCCATGTCCTTGAGGGAAAGTTTGGGTGAGAAATTCTAAAGTTGGCGTGAGTTTTAGTATAGGGTTTGAGGTGTTTTAATATATTATATACTAATTAAATCCTTAATTAAACTTAGGCCTATTAAGCATACAAAATTAGGCTCATTAGTCTTAATTAGGATTTAATTACAATATTAAAATAGTTTTGCTAAAATAAGTTTGTGAATTTATTAGCCGGGTTGCTAAAACGTTCGTATTTTTGTTGAAAATCTAATACTGATAAAATTTACGTCCCGGCGTATAAAATCACCTCAAAATCCCATTTTTTCAAAAATAAGAAAAGCATCACCCTTAATTTAAATGATTAAAAACAATTAACCAATAAAAACATTTTCTATTTTTTTCAGCCTTCGGTCTCCGTTCCTCGATCGCAACTCGAATATCCTTTAAAAATACATTTTAAAGCAATCACGTAGAAAAAATATATTTTAAACATTTGAATATGCACAACATAATTAATTAATGCAATTAAATCATTTATTTGAAATGCGCAAGGAATTTAAATAACTCAAATGCATGTGGTTCGCGTGTACCCTCAAATTTTTGGGGCGTTACATTATCTATGCTATTAGCATGGGTATATTGATAAATATGTGCCAAAAAAATAATTTCAAATATTATTAAAAAATATTATTTATACATAGAGTTTCAACATGATCCATCGACCAACACTTGGCTCGATGGGCACCTACTCTAACGGTATCATCAACTGGATTAGGTGAAGGATATAGATGTTCATAAGACAGCCTACAGAACTAGATATGAGCATTATGAGTTCTTAGTGATGCCTTTTGGACTGACGAATGCTCCAAAAAATTTTATGGACCTAATAAATCAAGTATTTCAGTCCTAATAAATTTTTATGAACCTAATAAATCGAGTATTTTGGACTGACGAATGCTCCAAAAATTGTTAGCACGGTGATCTCTTCAGTCAGAGATTCAGAGGTTTGGCCTGGAAGTTTATTCTAAGGACAGAGCTCCTAAGATGTCTAATCTGACAGTCCAGTCTTCGTTGCTAGACCGAATCCGTATAGGTCAGCCTTCAGATGAGCAGTTACAGAAATGCAGACTGAAGGATGAGGCCAAGGGCAGTGTACTCTACACAATGTCCGATTGTATTTTGAAATACAGAGGAAGGATTTGGGTGCCTAGTGATGATTCGATCAGAGGATATTTTGACAGAGGCACATGCATCTCCGTATTCCGTTCATCCAGGTGGTACCAAGATGTACAAGTACTTGCAGATGCTGTATTGGTGGCCGGGTATGAAGCGAGACATATGGCGATTTTTATCTGAATGTCTCACTTGTCAGCAAGTGAAAGCAGAGCATCAGAGGCCAGCAGGAATGCTTAAGCTGCTCCCTATCCCCAAGTGGAAATGGAAGAATATCACCATGGGTTTCGTTGTTGGTTTGCCGAGGTCAGGCAGAGGATCCAACGCCATTTGGGTTATAGCGGATCGACTTCCTAAATCGGCACATTTCTTACCGGTGAAGACGACTTTCTCCATCACTCAGTATTCAGAGCTCTATATCAAGGAGATAGTTCGATTGCACGAGATCTTAGTTTCTATCGTGTCCGACAGGGACCTGAGAATCACATCGTCCTTTTGGAAGAGTTTACATGCAGCCATGGGGACGAAGTTGCTATTCAATACGGCATTACATCCTCTGATAGATGCCCGTCTAAGCAAGTGATTCAGATATTGGAAGATTTGCTGCGATCTTATGTGATCGATTTCCATGGGAATTGGGAATCGAAGCTACCTCTAGTGGAGTTTACCTACAACAACAGTTTCCAATCATCTACAGGTATGGCTCCCTACGAAGCTCTATATGGAAGGAAGTGCAGATCGCCGATTCATTGGGATGAAGTCGGTGAGATATTAGAAATTGGCCCAGAGATTGTTCGCAGACTACAGACATGGTGGTCCAGATCCGAGACAAGATGAAGACCGCCCAGAGTCACCAAAAGAATTATTCTGACAAAAGGAGAATGGATCTCGAATTCACCGTAGTTCGTGAAGATAGCACCTATGAAGGGTGTTATGAGGTTTGAAAAGAGAGGCAAGCTGAGTCCGAGATTCATTGGACCATTCAAAATTCTTGACAAATTTGGGACACTTACTTATCGTATAGTTCTACCGCTTAATCTGGCCAGAGTACAAAATGTGTTCCACGTCTCGATGCTGAGGAAGTATATGGAAAATCATTCGCATGCTTTGAGCTATGATCCGTTACAGCTTGCTCCAGATCTGTCATATGAGGAAATACCTGTCTGAATTCTAGACAGACAGGAGCAGAGACTTCGGAACTAAGTGACCATGTTGGTCAAAGTCTAGTGGCTGATTCAATCAGTGGAGGAGGCCACTTGGGAGGCCAAAGTAGATATAAGAAGTCGCTACCCAGAGTTGTTTGGAAAGATTTAATTTTGAGGATAACATTTATTTAAGTGGGGGAGGAATTGTAGAACTCAAAATCAGTACACGTAAACCATTGCATTTATTAAATGGTTAAAATTATTTATTTAATTTTTAAAATTATTTTTAACCATGCATGATTTACGATTCACATTATTTTAAATACATTTTTATTGTGATGCACGTTAAAATTTTTTCTTGAGTTTTATGTTTCAGGTGAATATTTGATGCAGGATCGGGAAGAGACGGGTGACGATTTAGGCGATTCTCGAAATGTGGTATTCTATTTAAAGCCAAGAAAATTATTATTTTAAGTGATTTTTGGAATTTTAAGCATTTTAAAGCCAAGTTTAATTTATTAGGTGATTTTGAGATTTTAAGCTTTTCAAATAACAATTTGAAATTTTGGAGATTTTAATCTTGAAACTTGGTACTCAATTATTTTATCTAATCTTTGAGTAGTAATGAATAATTAGAGTAGTATTATTTTTATTACTAATTATTTAATTAAGCACTTTTGGCCCTTAATTAGTTAATTAATTAATTAAGCAAATTTTCACCTAATCTTCACCACACACTCACGCACGCACACACAACACACACATACACGTTCAGAAATTTTTTAGATAGCTAGTGTTCTAAATTCTAAGCACCAGCCACCCCTCTCCCTTCAAAATTTATGGAGAATTGTTTTCTTTTTTCGGGGAAGAAATCGTGCAGAATCGTCCCCCGATCATCTCCTATATTCCACCGCGTCGGTATTCGTCATCTTCGAGTGTTTAGATGCAAAGTCATGTATATTATTTTATTTTTGCATCGATTTTGTCATAGTAAGTATGTTGATGCGTATTGTATGCAAAATCCGTGTATGTTGTGCAAAACGTTTGAGCAAAATGTTTGAAACAAATTTGGATCAAAATTTTAGATCTCAAAACCGAGTCCGCTGTTATTCCGATTACTGTGAATTTTTGGTCAACTTTCTATAAAAACGTTAAACATAAAAAATATATTAATCTGTGATACCTTCGATTTGACAGTAAATTCATAATTTTTGGACAAGAAACGAGTGAGTTATGATCATTTTCATGTGACTGCTCAAACGGTGACGTTTTTAGAAATATGTTCTTCATGTTTCTTGAGTTATTTGGTTGCAGGCTTCGTTGGGAATCGTCGAGTGGTCATTGCTGTGTTTAGACGTGTCGTGTGTTGTGATCATATGTTTTTGGTGTTTCGTTCGAGTCGGTAAAGGTGTGAGTGCATTAGAAGTCATAGGGAAGCTAATGGGTAAAAGATGATATTTTGTGTTTAGTTCACACAGGGTTAGCACCAGAGTGCTGCAGCGCTGCTGGTTCGTGCAGGGAGGCGCAATGGCGCTGCAGGGTAGCATCTAGGCGCATGACATGTGCTGTTCCTTTCACGCACGAAAAATAATTTGAGATGCGAAGAACGTTGGCGGAGAGACGAGGGATCCTTGTTGCGTTTTTATTCTTCAAAAGTGGCGTGAAAAGCTTCCAAGCGTGAGGTGTGTTCGTGTGTGGCTGCTAGGGAAAATCCTAGTGTTACTAGGAGGAGAGGCGTGTGTTTTTAAAGAGTTTAGCGCTTGGTGATAAGTGCATTTTGTGCACTTAAATTATCCTTACAATTCATATAGATTGTTAGTTTACTTGGGCAGAATTATGCGTTTTTGTTATTTTTGGTGTGATTGCAGGAATTTATGTACGACTACAACATGGGCGTGAAAATGAACTAAAATGGTGCTTAGGAGAAGAAGTGTGAGCAAAGCAAGAGCTGAGGGCAGTGCATCGCACATGTGCGCGACTTATTTTCGAGCACATGCGCGACTATGGCAGTAGGTTACGCACACATGTGCCACTCAGAACGCGCACATGCATGACACAGGAAGAAGGCTCCGCGCATTGCGCTGAGCAATGGCGCGCATGTGCGAGCAAGAAGAAGGCCAACAACAGAAGCACCCGCGCATATGCACGAGTCTTGGGCGCGCATATGCGCACGGCGTGAATCTCAGAAATAAATAGGTTTCGACGTGAGTTTTGAAAAGGTTCTGAAATAATTTACACGCAGCCGACATATAACTCGAAAGAAGGAGAAAAAGTGAGAGCGCACGGAGCACGGGATGCGAAGAACAGAGATAGAAGACGCTGGATCCGGACAAGGAGACGCACGTTCATCTCTCGCCAACACGTTCTTAATTCGGTTCCTTACTTTTAAATTTTTAGTGATTACAAACAGGTTTTGTATTGATTTAAATTCGAGTATGAACTAATTCTATTTTCTAGAGATTGATGTAGTCTTGGTTTACCCTATGTTATTGACGTTTTTACTTTTCATCTAATTAATTTATCGTGTTTATTTGTGATTTCTTGTCATTAATGCTTTTGAATTACTGGTCATAATTCGATGGATCAAATAATTAAGATCTAACACTCGAGAGAGGGGATTGAAATTAGGACAGGAGAAATCACATCGTTAGATTTTTATAACGTGCAAAAGACGTATAACTCTGACGAATCCTTAAGAGAACCTTGGTTGCATTTATTACGTGTTACTTGATTTTGAATAGACATATTAAAATCGGTAATAGGTAATACAATTCTATTTAACACTTGAAAAAAGAAATAGGAAAATTGCGAGTTCTTGGTTAGTAAACACGATGCAACTAAATAACATGTTAGTTAATTTTAATTTAGCATAGGGGGAACCAGACGAAATCATATCTCTAGATTTATTTACTTAGTGAATTTCTATTGCGTGCTAGAATTACAGGATTTGTTATTTTATTTGAATTGATTATAAACCAACTATTTGATTTGTCTAAATAAAGTTGAGCTATGTCAATTATGGTAATTAATATACAATTTTAAATAATTACTCTTCGTGGGATCGATATCTATACTCAAACCAGTACTAAAACTTGACACCGTACACTTGCGGTAGTGAAAATTCGCAAAAAGTTTTTGGCGCTGTTGTCGGGGAGTAAACTGTTTAATTGCATATTAATATCGTTACTTAATAGTCTTGACTTTAATTTAGATTTTATTTTATTTATTTATTTTGCTACGTTATAATCTTTTCTGTTTTGTAGTGCATGCTAAGATCGCACAACACTGATTTGCTTTACATTGATCCGGAGATTGAAAGAACTGCGAGAAGACTAAGAAAAGCGAGAAGAGAAAAAATCCAAACAATGGCTGAAAACAGAGAGGACGCGAGATATAACCCGCCAGACGCCATACCTATCAGAGACCACTTCAGACCAGTGATCAACACACATTATTCTGGCATTACTCGAGGAAATATAAACGCCAACAATTTCGAGTTGAAGCCTGCACTGATAAATATGGTTCAACAGAACCGATTTGCATGATTGCCACTGCTGATCCTCATGTTCATTTAAGGACATTCCTGGAGATCACGGATACGGTAAAAATTAATAATTTTTCTGATGATATTATTAGATTGCGCTTGTTTCCATTATCTCTCAGGGACCAGGCGAGAGGATGGCTCCAATCGCTTCCCTTGGGAATTATCACTACATGGCAGGAGCTGCCGAAGAAATTTCTTTCTAAATATTTTCCCCCAGCGAAGTCTGCGCAATTGAATATTGAGATGAGTACTTTCAGGCAAACTGACTTTGAGCAGCTATATGAGGCGTGGGAGAGATACAAGGAGTTGTTGCGGAGGTGCCCGAATCATGGTTTGAAGACTGGGTACAGATTGAGCTTTTCTATAATGGGTTGAATGGTCAGACACGGACAACAGTGGATGCAGCGGCAGGTGGCACGATCTTTGCCAAATCTCCTGCCCAAGCCTACGACTTGCTTGAGCAGATGACTATTAATAGCTACCAATGGCCGTCTGAGAGGTCAGGAGTACAGAGGACTGCTGGAGTTTATGCGGTGGATCCTATCACATCACTCACTGCGCAAGTATGAGCATTGACTACACAGATAGAGACTATGAATAAAGTGGGTGCATCAAACACTGAGGGACCACCGGTTGTTGTTGAAGAATCATATTTTCCTGAAGAAGTCCAATACATCAACAACAAGAACTTTGGAGACTATAGAGGATATCGAGGTAACCCTCCCCTAATACTTATCACCCTGGATTGAGAAATCATGAGAATATTTCATATGCAAATAATAAGAATGTATTGAATCCTCCACCGGGGTTCAATACATCAAATGGGGAAGAGAATCCATCATTTGAGGATTTAGTTGGGACTTTTGTTGCTGAATCTGGCAAGAGAATGGCTAGGACTGAGTCTAGGCTTGACAACCTAGAAACCCACATGGCAAGTATTGGTGCTACCTTGAAAATCCTTGAATCGCAAGTGGGGCAGATAACGAAGCAACTCACGTCTCAATCTTCAGGCGCAGTTCAAAAGACTGCAGACCCAAATCTAAGAGAAGTGAATGCCATTTTTATACATCATGAAGAGATTGGTGTGGTAGGTAGAGAAGAGAAGGAGGTTGAACCCACATCTATTCGGGATGAAAAGCCAACTCCAACCAAGAGAGCCCGAGGTAAAAAATCTGAGAGGTATGATTTAAATCAATGCATTGATATTTCTTTACTTCCCTACCCCCAGAGATTTTTACAATTACAAGCTGAATTTCAAAAGAAAAAAGGTCTTGAAGATCTCAAGAACCTACACACTAATAATGAGTTCGCAGATCAGGTGGAAGGTGAATTTATCGAAGGAACACTAAGGAATCTTCCTCAGAAGTTGCTAGATCCCGGTGAATTTATTATGCCATGTGAAATAGGGGGTCATTTAGTGGAGAAAGCTAGCTGTGACTCAGGGAGCGCATATGCGCGAGATTACAAGGTGCCCAACTCGGAAGGCAGAGACCATCGCGCATGTGCGCGATTTATTTTCGCGCACATGCGCGACACACACAGAGACATCGGCACATATGCGCCATTCAGGGCGCGCATATGCGCGAAAGACCACACAACGGGGAGAAACCGGGCAGAAACCTTCGCGCATATGTGCGAGATTCAGACGCTCATATGCGCGCAACCTGTTATAAAAAAACCCGAATCAGAAAACAGCCGCCCCCCTCACCAAAAGCACTGAACCCTTTTTTCTTCGCACACCGCCGCGCCGGTCGCCACAGTATCCGACCGCCGCACCGATCTGAAATCGACCGCCGCCCCTATCTGAAAGCCGACCACCGCCGCTCCTCAACAGCAAACTCTCCGCCAACACTCTGACTTCTGGTCAATTTCTCGTGCAAGTGAGGTTTTTCTCCATATTTTGTGCAAAACTTGAGAATAGTTGAAATTGGTGTCGATCTAGTTGAGGAACTTGTGATATTGTGAAGTGGGTGCTTCGATTTGTTCTATATTAGTTTGTGATTGAGGCGTATATCGTATTGCTAACCGGATTAAGTGGTATGGTGAGATTATAATTGCTACGTATATTGGGGTGTGATTACCGGATTTTTGGCTCATTCAGTTGTTGAATTTAGTTGTTGTTGGTTGTGATATTTGATTATTGAGTTGATGGCACCGATAAAGAAATCAAAGAAGGGTGTCTATTCCTCTTCAAGCTTCGATTCTCACAGATTTTTGAACGAGGAGGCCCAACAAATATATGATAGTTCTATGACACGGCCTATCATACCGGAACGGGTGTTCAATTTGTCCATTCCACATGGTGTGATCATAGAGGAACTGGAACGTAGATGATGGGTTGAATTTGCTCAACACCCGTCGGACGCCGTTATCTCGATTATGTGAAAATTTTACGCCAACCTCCGGATTCGACATGACGAATATAAAGTATTGGTACGAGGTAAATTGGTGTTGTTCAACTCTCGAATGATCAACATGCTATATCAGATGCCCAGCTTCGACCAGGACGGATACAGTGAATTCCTCGAAGCAGGTGTTGATTACACAGAAGTCATCCGGACCATATGCCAAGCCGACGTCGTCTGGAAAATGAGCTAAAACGGGCCTACTTCTTTTAAAAAAAGCGACATGGGCCCTAACGCAAGCTTGGACATATTTTATACTGGCCCGAGTTTTCCCATCATCTCACTACCACGATTGTCACGAAAGACAAAGCCCCATTGGTTTATGCAATCCTGATGGGCAAATCAGTTGACGTGGGGAAGATCATTTATGGCTCGATTATGAGAGCTGGCACAGGGTTAGCTATGGTTGCTCTTCCTTGCCCCCACACTGTTACCGAACTACGCCACCAGGCCGGCGTATCATGGGCCCTTGATGAACCAGTGCTCAAGCCGAAGGCCCCCATTGTTGATTTTTTTGGAGCCGCATCCTATGTTCCTCATGAGTTCCCGGACGAAGAGGAGCTCCCACAGCAACAGCTACCACCACCACCACTTGCAGCAACCAGAGAACGCGACAGATTTAGGTGACTAGAGAATGAGATGCAGGATCAGAGGCGGTTACTCATCGAGCAGCGCCAGGTGCTAGATTCGCTTCAGTACCGCACCGACCATTTCATGGGCTACATGATGGACTTCACCTCTGTGCTTGCTCAACGGTTCCCACCTTTAGGTCCAGAGGATCCGATGTTTCCCCAGCAACCTGCATGGCCACCACGGTATCCAGGACCCCCTACACAGGCCCCACCCCAGCACATGGATGAAGATGTCGATGATGATGACGGCAAGCACTGACGCTCGTCGTGGGAAGTATGATTGTCCCGTTTTTCTTGTTTATACATTGAGGACAATGTATATTTTAAGTTTGGGGGGGTGATTTGATTTAATTTTGATGATTAAATTTTGATGTTGTAGTGTTTTAATTTTAATGTTTATTTAAAAAAAATATTTTTAATTTAGTCGTTAAATTTTTTTAGATTTGTGGAATTAAGGTGATAACCAAACAATGATGAGAGTTTACGCGAAACACATGTTGTCCCATGATCACAAATCCGAATGCATTATATCTTTCCTCAACCGTTTACACATTAATTCACGATTGCTATGATTGTTGATACATATGATGTCAAGAGAGTGTTCATGTAATTTGTGAATTGGAATGTATGGATGGACTCCAAAACCAGCATGTTGATTACTTGTTGTTGAGTTACATGTTCACTAACACAAAAATGATTCAGGTAGTCTTTGATTATTGTTGGGCCTGTTTTTCCTTGAATAATTTGTCAATTGTTAGCCCTTTGAGCCTAAATGAGAATTAGATGTGTGATTTGTTCTGTGTGAATACCCGAAAACATGATCTGTCTGTGTTTGTTGATTGGTAAATTGAAAGTAGTCTAGAACTTGGTTTGGCACTCTTCGAGGCGAGATACGGGTATTGTGTGACTTATGGATGATTTAGGCGATTTTTGGAACTTTTGAGACTTTCAAGCCTACGCATAACATCATATATACCCTAGTGTCCCATGTTTGAGCTTAATGAAAATCGAATGGAGTGTGCCAAGGCACACAAAAGCCCCCATTCGTATCAATTCTAAACTCCTACGTAAACTACCAACTTTTGAGCATACACACTAGTACCTACCGAAAACTGAGAGAAAACGAACCTGTGTATCACTACAAAAGTTCTTCTCCCTTGTGTACGTATAAGAATATCATCAAAAAAAGAGGAAAAAGATGAAAAGAAAGAAATGAATTTCTATGAGGAAAAAAAAAGATGTGGAAAAAAGGGATAAGGAAAAGGTTGAATACAGAATAAAAGAGTATGACGTATTGATGTGAAAAAGAGGAAAAAATGACGAATGTGTTGTGGCAAAGTAAGTTGATGTGAAACAAGAGGAAGAAGGAGAAGCGTGTTGAAAAATAAATTGGTTTGTTTCTCTCACTTTTGATTCCCTACCTTCATTTGAAGCCATTAGCCATAGCCTAATGTTATAAGCTTAAAAGACCTATTGACCGAGTCACACGTACCCAATATACTAGTGGAGAAGAGTTGCCAAAGTTAAGCCTATAGACACTTGAAAAATGTCGTCGATAGACATAGATTTCGATTGTGTACATGTGCGCATCTCATGATATTGGACTTTTTTTGGTTAATTATTGTCTTCATATTACCATTTTGTTCAGCCAAATGTTACCCTATATGTCATGTTGATTTGTGAAGGTAAATGTGTTTCAATGATTTTGCTAATTACATGTACGTCGAGGAGTCCAAAATTTTATGAGATGAAAAGTTATGAACTTATCTTGGCTTTTGGAGTGGGTAAACAAGAAAAGCATAACACACATGCACGTGAACTTTGAGTAGTGTGGCATGTGTTTGATTCAATATGATGGAGACTGTAACCTCTGAGGCTAGTGGTTATCCTTTTATTCCACAATTCTTATTCGTTCAATTATTTTCATTAGGTTGTGTTGAATCTAGTTTAGTTAATGTTTTATTTTATTTTGCTCGTGACTAGCAAAACTTTAAGTTTGGGGGGGTTTGATAAGTGCATTTTGTGCACTTAAATTATCCATACAATTCATATAGATTGTTAGTTTTCTTGGGCAGAATTATGCGTTTTTGTTATTTTTGGTATGATTACAGGAATTTAGGTACGACTACGACATGGACGTGAAAATGAACTAAAATGGCGCTTATGAGAAGTGTGAGCAAAGCAAGAGCTGAGGGCAGTGCATCGCACATTTGCACTACTTATTTTTGAGCACATGCACGACTATGGAAGTAGGTTTCGCGCACATGCGCCACTCAGGGCGCGCACATGCGCGACACAGGCAGAAAGCTCCGCACATATGCACGGAGCAATGGCGCGCATGTGCACGCAAGAAGAAGGCCAACACCAGAAGCACCCGCGCATATGCGCGAGTATTGGGCGCGCATATGCGCGCGGCATGAATCTCAGAAATAAATAGGTTTCGACGTGAGTTTTGAAAAGGTACTGAAATAATTTACACGCAGCCGACATATCACTCGAAAAAAGGAGAAAAAGTTAGAGCGCACGGAGTACGGGACGCGAAGAATAGATTTAGAAGACGCTGGATCCGGACACGAAGACGCACTTTCATCTCTCACCAACACGTTCTTAATTTGGTTCCTTACTTTTACGTTTTTAATTATTACAAACAGGTTTTGTATTGATTTAAATTCGAGTATGAACTAATTCTATTTTCTAGAGATTGATGTAGTCTTGGTTTACCCTATGTTATTGATGTTTTGACTTTTCATCTAATTAATTTATCGTGTTTATTTGTGATTTCTTGTCATTAATACTTTTGAATTACTGACCATAATTCGATTGATCAAATAATTAAGATCTAACACTCGAGAGAGGGGATTGAAATTAGGAAAGGAGAAATCACATCGTTAGATTTTTATAATGTGCAAAAGACGTATAACTCTGACGAATCCATAAGAGAACCTTGGTTGTATTTATTACGTGTTACTTGATTTTGAATAGACATATTAAAATCGGTAATAGGTAATACAATTCTATTTAACACTTGAAAAAGGAAATAGGAAAATTGCGAGCTCTTGGTTAGTAAACACGATGCAACTAAATAACATGTTAGTTAATTATAATTCAGCATAGGGGGAACCAAACGAAATCATATCTCTAGATTTATTTACTCAGTGGATTTCTACTGCGTGCTAGAATTACATGATTTGTTATTTTATTTGAATTGATTATAAACCAACTATTTGATTTGTCTAAATAAATTTGAGCTATGTCAATTATGGTAATTAATATACAATTTTAAATAATTACTCTTTGTGGGATCGATATCTGTACTCAAACCAGTACTAAAACTTGACACCGTACACTTGCGGTAGTGAAAATTCGCAACACTTGGGGATTTCAATGTTTTATATAAATAAATGGGTAGGAGTTTAGGCCCAATAACCTTTTTATAATAGACCCATTATAGAGTAGGTAAAATATTTTGTTTAGAAAATTTTTTGAAAATATTAGCCAGGTTTCCAAAAAGTCTTTATTTTCGTCAAAAATCGATTACCGGTATAAAATACAACTCAGCACGTTAAAACACATAAAAAAGCACCATTTTAGAAAATAACATGCTAAATATATCATCTATTAAATAATTAAAAATAATCGTTTAGTAAAAATATTTTCCTTTACGGTCCCGGTCTCCATTCCTTGATCGCGTCTCGAATAACTCTTAAAAACAGAGTTTTATGCATTCTAATACGAAACCATATTTTAAAAATGTAAACATGTCTACCACATTCAAATCATGCAATTAAAATAATTTAATTAAGCATTTTCAAGTTATCGTAGATTTGCATACAGCTGGATTACGTTATCGTATTTTGGACATTACAATTAGAAGGAGCTTGGGATTTGTTGGGCTAGGATTTCGTTCATAAGGTGCAAAAAATTCAGTAGCTTGAGGATTTTCCGAGGGTTCTGAATGGCTTGATTTGGGTTGAAAAAGGTTTGGTTAGGTAATAATAAGATTTGGTAAGGTTTGGTTAAGATTTGGGTTAAAACTGAGACTTCGGTTCAAGTTTTAAAACGAAATACGAATTTAGTCAATGAGCTTAAGTTTACGTAAATAAATATTCATGAGTGTGTTTTAAGGTATTGTGGTAAGTTTGGATAGATTCGGGTCGAAATTTTAAGGTCTAGGGGTAAAATGAAAAAGTTAGGGTTTCAGGGGCAAAAACTGTCTTTTTATACCTGAAAAATGTTAGGAGCCATGCCAGTGTCGTGAATGTTGTAATGAATGTTAAAATGTTTATTTTGAAAGAATATAGAATTTTATGATGGAAAACGATAAATGCTAAAATACGTGTTGCATACTTGGTTTAAAAGAAAATGATATTATGCATGTATTTTATAAAGTGGTGAAAATGGTGAAAATGTTTTGAATGAAGTGACTTAATTGTGACGGTAAGGAAATAGGGATTCTTGAGAGACTAAGCCCCAGTGGAACTCCTTTTAGGGACTAAGCCCGTGGGAACCTAATACCGAATTTCCATAGACCAAAGCCCAGTAACAGAAAAGTGGTTGTTGTTGTCCCTGCCAATTATAAGCCAAGGCACAGAACGGAAAAGTGGTTACAGTTGCGACGCCTGGTACCATGGTTACAGGTGAGATTAATCAATCGATCGAAGATGAAAGAATTGTCACAATTAATGAACGAACTTCATCCCAAAGGAAATGTAAATGTATATGTGTATGTTTATGAAAGGAAAAGTTTATGATGAAAAAAAATATTTTAGTTTATGCATGTCATGATAAAGCTATTTTATTAAAAGTAATTTCACTATTGCATATGGATGTATACGTATTACTTGTTACTATGGTTAAGATTTGTTGAGTCAATAGACTAACTAGATGTGAATGATGTATGTGAGGATTTTACTGTTGAGACAGGAGGGTTGGATGAGTGAACTGGTTGGGCGGATAGTGCACTAACCCGAGGATCATTGCTAGTTTTTCCGCACAGTTAGATTTTTACATTAAAGATTTCTTGATCGGTGTAAAATATTAAATATAGAAATTAAAAAAATATAATATTATTGTTAATTGGAATTCAGTCTCTAAATCTAAGTTCAAACATATGTTATGATTTAGTTTTCAAGTCAGAAAAACTTAGTTTTAACTCTGATCTAACATATTTTTCGATTCAACTCTCTGAAATTAAGAATCTGAATTTTATGACGTAATGTTATGACGTTGTGATTGGACCAGCACGTATAAACTTAAAATCCATCGTATACTTGATTAACATATATATATATATATATATATATATATATATATATATATATATATGTTAATCAAGTATACGATGGATTTTAAGTTTATACGTGCTGGTCCAATCACAACGTCGTATGTGTGTGTGTGTGTGTGTGTGTCAAATTTTTACGGGAAAAAGGTTTAGATTACACTTTTGGGTTTTCAAAGTCAATTTTTATCAATAAAACTTCGTATTAAACTTCGTATTTTATTGATAATTGGTTTTTCTATCATCCATCCCAGAAAATATTTAAGTTGATTGATACTCAATTTATGTCACTTGGTATCTGAAATGTATACATTTGTATCTTATTTTCAACGATATGTAACTTATTGTCCCAAAAAGTGTTCATACGTAAAAATTATAACTTTATACCTAATTTCTTTAGTTGATACTGAAAATTTTTATACTTGTGCTATAATGTCAATGATTTGTACTTATATTTATTGTTTTTGTTATGGTATCTTATGTAGAACCCGTAAATCAGTCTACGTATAAGCCATGCATAATTCTAGATTTTTTAAATTTAATTGACTTCATTGCATGATTTTTTTTAAATGCATTTCTTTGAAGTTAATTATTTTGTTATTTCAGTTCAGTAATTGATTTTTAGCATTTCAGTTATTTTAGTGAGGTCGGACCGGAGTTGGAGTTTTGAGATAAAATTTAAGATTTGAGAAATATTTCCAGGATTTAATTTAGCTAGCAAGTAAGTTAATTTAAGTTAAAAAGGAGGTTTGGGGATTTATTTTAATTATTTGAGGTGAGTAGAAAAATTAGTTCATTTAAGTTCTTAATTAAGGAATTAGTTCACTAAATTAATTAAAAGATTAGTGAGGCTTTTAAAGGTTAGTGATTTACTAAGTAATTAACATTTCCCCTTCATTTTTAATTGTGAAATTCGGCCACCTCATCCCCAAGTAGATTTGATATCAAACAATTCAATTGCCAACTCACCTTTGACCCTTTCTTGTATTTAATTAGGAAAATAATTCTTTGATCTTTCTAGCACCTTTTAATTATCTAATTAGCATTATCCAAACCTTGTTGGACATGCAAGACTCGGCCATCACACGTCCTAGAAGCATCCACCAAGAGTAGATAGTAAACTAGAATTCAAATTTCAAATAGTGTAGACTTGTTCTTGCATGTATATCCCATTTATAGTGGATCTCTCCCACACCCTTTTAACCACTTAGCCTCCTCCCTACCACCGAAATCAGACCCATTTCAGTAGAAAAATCGTGAGAAAAAGCTAGGAAGAAAAGGGAGAAAACCGAGAGCAAGAATTAAGAGTAGCGATCCACTCCTCCGCGCCGTTTCGTTCATCTTTTCGTTTCTATTTCAAACGAATCCAAGGCATGTCAAGATCTCTTTCAAACCTCAATCAAGCCATAGTAGTAAATTTTATTACATCAAACTCACGAATTTACTGCATGAAAACCGAAATAATGACAGCAACATTCAAGAAAAATTTTGCACAGTTTTTGGTTGGTTCTTCATGCTTCACGTTTGGTATCGAAATGTCGTTCCAGGGGCTCGAAGCTGCATATAGACATGTATTAGGACATGTTAGAGTCAAGATAGAACGTTGGTTCCAGTCCCATAATCGCTGGAATCACAGAGTTGACAGCAACCTCCCATGTGTGTCCTTATGATTTTCGGAAATTCAGATTTTCTGTCCAAGGGTAACGATCTGATCACGGCTGCCCTAGGGGCCTATAGCCATGGTTGGATCACTTTCCTAGCATGTCTAAGACGTGACTAAGTCTCCCTTTTGGTGGCTTGGTCCATGGCTCCTCGGTTTTTAATCAAAACAACAAAACAGCCCCTCCACTTTCTCGCCCCTTCGGTTTTGACAGCAAGTTTGTTTCGAGTTTGGTGGCTTGGTGTGGATCTTGGTTGGCCTATGGACCTTAGCCACGGTTCATACCATACCCCAAGATGTCTAGATCGTGCCATGGTCAATTAAATGGCCACTGGAACGACAAGGGATGTCAAACGAAGTAGTGCATTCCATGCGCGCAAAATTGTGTCTCGGTTGGAATTTCGGGTTTGTTTCTGGTATGGTTCGAATTGTGGCTGGCCAAAAGCCCTTAGCCATGGTTTGGATCATTCCTTAGGATTTTGGTAAGGGTTTCTGGTCGGTGGTTCACGCCCCAATGGCCAATAGACGCGAAACCAACACAAGACGAACAAGTGCGCAGCTGCTGTATTTTGACAGCAAGTATGCTGCTGTTCAGAGGCGTCGTTTGAGTTCTTGGTTGGCTTTTAGCCCATGGACTTGGACTGGACAGTGCCTCATTGAGTTAGGAAGGTCATGTTTTCGACCGTTCATCATTCGGATCATTTTTGAGGTCGTACGAGAATTTACGGTGCGACGTGCCAAATTGACTCTCGAAAGAGCGTTTCACGTTTTGGCCTCCGTTTCACACGAATTCGACCCTCATCATTTTAGTAGCATAATTTCAGTATGTTTAGCGTATTTTAATCATGACGTGATGACGGTTCAGTGTTGGTTCGGGTTGGTTCGGAGTCATGATTAAAATACGGAGTCATTAGACGTAATGGTCGCATCTTTTGAACGTAAATTGCGTAGTTGGTCAAGTTTATTTCATTGCATATTTTTCATGGCACCGTTAGGTTGCAGCGAGCCTGGGGAAGATCCAATCCAATCCAGTTGGTAAATTACAGGATTTTTCATTATGCCAGTTAA
Source organism: Primulina eburnea (assembly GCF_022965805.1). Classification (NCBI taxonomy): domain Eukaryota; kingdom Viridiplantae; phylum Streptophyta; class Magnoliopsida; order Lamiales; family Gesneriaceae; genus Primulina; species Primulina eburnea. Next base: position 33,077,201 of record NC_133102.1, read on the forward strand.
ATTATATTACGTGCATAAAAAAAAAAACAAAAAATGATATTTTTTTGAGATTTATGCGATATGGCTTGTGGTTCATTCACTATGTGGGAGTGATATTTTATACGATCGCCAGTGACCGCTCAGTTCAGTTTGGTACTGTAGTGCCCAAATTTAATACACGTATAACCCATGCATTCATTTAATTATTAAATCATCTAAATTAAATTTAAATGAGTTTTGGCGATGCATGATTTATTTAAATGCATTATTTTAAATTATTTATGTTTATGTGATGCACGTTAAAATGTCTTTCGAGCTTAATGATTCAGGCGATTATTCGAGGCGAGATCGAGGAAGAGACCGGTGACGATTGTGACCAGTTAAAATATGGTATTTTATTTTAAGTTGAGTTTGGGGGCATTTTAATTAATTTAGTAAGTTTTAGCATCTTTGAATCCTAAATTAATTATTTTGTGAGTTTATGATTTTAGAACTTTTAAAGTCTAGTATGGTGTGTGTTATATTTTAATTAAAGAATTTTTATTTAAAAGTGAGTAAAATTAGTATTTCTTTTTGCAGAGGTTTTATTATTTGGGGGAGACTAGCATTTTAGATTAGTGTAGTAATTATTTTAATTAGCAAGTTAGTCTCCTAAATATTTAAAACACACGCACACACACCAACACACTTTTACACACACTAAAAATCGGTTAACACACACACACATTCACAAATCAGAATTTTTATTATTTATGAGAGCAAAAGCTAGGGTTTTTGAGGAGTATAGCAGCCGCCCCTTCCCCTTGTCCTTCCATCGGGTTTTTGGTGGGTTTTATTGCAAGAAATCGGTGTCACGTTCGTCCCGGATCAAGCCTCTCTCTATCTCCGCTTCGGTGTCGTCTTTCGGTAACGTTATCATCAAAAAGGCACGTATATTCTGTTCTTGCTGTGTCGATCAAGTCATATTATGCGTTGTGTCAATTTTTATGCGTAAAAGTTATGTATGATGATAGTAGTTTGAGCGGATCATGAATCGGATCAATTTCGAAGGAAAATTTTTAGATCTAAAACTCGTTTTTACTGTTCATGTCAATACTGCGATTTTTATGTTCATATTTTGGGAAAACTTTCAACGGCAAAAACGTAGAACTTTTCGATACCTTCGATTTGATATAAAGTACGAGATTTTTGGACGAAAAATGAGAGAGTTGTGATATTTTTCGTGTGACTGCTCAAACTGTAATTTTAAGAAAAGTTTGGTATCATTGTATTTTTGAAGTTTTATGTTGCAGGCTTCGTTGGAAATCGACGGGCGATCGTTGCTGCGTATAAGTATGTTAGTATTGAGGTTTGTTGTATTTTTCATGGTTTTCGTTGGACGTCGTTAGGCGTTTGAATCGGTTTAAAGTCGTAGGAAATCGATTGATGTCAATTTCATAATTGGTGTTGCATTGTGTTGTATAGTGGGCGTCGTATTTTTGAGGTGTTTGTATAAGTTTGATGCAATGTTATAGTGTCCTAAGAAGGGTCTTAAAGTGTTGAACCATTATATTCAAGTGTCAACTTGGGTGTGTAGACAGTGTATAAGATTTCTCGCAGGTTTCGACGTACAGTGGCCACACGGACCCGGACACGGACCTGAGCACGGGGCCCGTGCCGTTACTTTTCACTTAGTGCGTCTAGGCAGTACGTACACGGACCCCCACCCGGACCCTCTCACGGGGTCCGTGTCTTCATGTTTCAGTCGATGCCTTCTTCCAGAGCCTACACGGACCCCCACCCGGACCCAAGCACGGGGTCCGTGCCCCTTCTTGTTCACGGCACGTATGATACAGTAGGTAGACGGACCAGTACACGGACCCGGGCTAGGGGTCCGTGTACACACTGTTTGGGGAGAATATTATTTTTGGTTCCAAGGTTTGATGTCATGGGTTAGTGCAAGGATTGTTAAGGTCATGTCATGGGAGATTATAGAAGGTCCTAAGATATGATGGAGCTCGAGAGTAAGCATCATTTCTCTACGTTTAAGTTATGCAAGTTAAGATTGAAATTCATGTTAGTATGTCGCAGCGACGGCCCCAGTCGAAGTCCAACGAATCCCTCAACGCCAAGTAAGTATGTTGACGTGCAATAAAATATTTTAAGTTTTCGAGGTATGCTAAATGTCTTGTGACCAAATTATGTTAGGATTGGAAAGCGTTAAATTATGAACGGGGACCAATCCGCCCGTTAAATTATGAACGGGTTAGATCGTGGTTGTGAAGCGTTAAATTATGAACGTGGATCAACTGGCCTGTTAAATTATGAACAGGGATCTTATGTATGCGGCAGCGGATACGTCCCTGTCAGCCCAGTACTGTGGTATAGTCTGATCAGGCTCATTTATGTTACGGGTCACTCGCTTTGAAACATCCTCTACGCAAATGATGAAGTTATGTATGTTAAAGTATGTTCAAGTATGCAGCATGTTTATGAAAAGTTTAAGTTATGGCACGTCGAAGTATGTATGTACGTATGTTCAAGTTTATTATGCAAGTTCAAGTTCCAAGTATGTATGTCCTATTTTAAAGTTGCATGCGACCTTAATATGTAGTACTCGTTATTCCAGTTTATACGTGTTGAGTCTTTAGACTCACTAGACTTGATCGATGCAGGTGACTATGTTGAGGAGACAGGAGGTGATGACCAAGGGGCAGGCTTGGGCTGAGTGGCAGGCTAAACCCGAGGACCGCAAGTTTATGTTTATGCAAATTTTTAAAATACTCTGATGTTTTGATTTGAACGTGAGACGTTTTGAGACAGTTTATTTTAGCAAAATTTTATTGGTGACGGATGATGGTGAGATTTATTTTTATGAATGTTGAGTGACGACCGTATGAATGTTTTTATTTAAGAAAATTTTTAATTCTTCCGCAAATTTTAAGTAGTGTAGAATACGGTTCGTTACAGTTGGTATCAGAGCGGTGTTCTTGTAAAGGGTTACGCCTACTGCCAGTCGCAAGAAGCTCTCGAAGTCACACCTCAAGTCTGTAAGTTTTAAAAGTTTTGAGTTATGCTATGTACTATGCATTAAGTCATGATTTCAGCATGTATATGTTTTAAGTTCAAATTACGTGCATCTTTTGTCATTGGTATTATAATCATGCATGTTGGGTTTACGTGTTGGGTAAATTATGTTAAACAGTATGCCTCCTAGACGTGAGATTAACCGGGAAGATAGGGAGGAGGACAGAGAGCCTCGAGGCGAGGAGAGAGCCAATCCTCCACCACCTCCACCACCCGACATGCAGGCCCAGATGATGGCCGGAATGACTCAGTTCTTTGCCCAGTTTATGGGTAACCAGACAGTGGCTGATGCAGGGGTGAGACCCAGAGCTGAGGCTGTCTATGAGAGATTCAGCAGGATGCACCCAGACAAATTCTCAGGGACGACGGACCCATTGATAGCAGAGGGATGGGTTAAATCCATCGAAGTAATCTTCGATTTCATGGAGTTGCAGGATACTGATCGAGTGAGGTGCGCTATCTTTCTACTTCATGGGAGTGCAAGAGTTTGGTGGGAGAGCGCATCCGTGATAGTTAACCTACAGACTCTCACGTGGAATGGGTTCAAGGAGGTGTTCTACTCCAAGTACTTCACTGAGGAAGTGCGTACGAAACTGATTGGAGAGTTCATGACACTACGACAGGGAGATAGCAGCGTAGCTGATTATGTGCAGAAGTTTGAGAAGGGTTGCCAATTTATGCCCTTGATCGCCAATGATGCTCAGGCCAAGGTGAGACACTTTCTCCTTGGGATGCGGCCGATCTTGCGCCGTGACGTGAAGGTGGTAGGGCCTATGACCTATGAGGTCGCAGTAGCGAGGGCGTTGGAGGCAGAGCAGGACATGAGGGAGATTGAGAAGGACCGCCTGGGCAAGAGGCCCTTTCAGGCACCGCAACAGCAGCAACAGTATCAGCAGCGGCCACCATTTAAGAAACCTTACCAGGGGCAGCCTGGAAAGAAACCTCACCATGGCCCACAGAAGGGCAAGGGTCCGATGCAACAGCAGGGGGCGCCTCAGAAGCCCGCCGCTTACCCAGTGTGTCCTAAATGCAACCGCCAACATCCAGGACCATGCTTGTATGGATCAGGCAAGTGCTTCAAGTGTGGTGCAACCGACCACATGCTTAAGGAGTGTCCGCAGTGGAAGCAACCAACCCAAGGGAGGGTTTTTGCCATGCATGCTCAGGAGGCAGATCCAGACACGACTTTACTGACCGGTAAACTTTTCTACCTAAGCTCAGTAGTATTTTGCCTTGCATGTGGAATTTTACTTGGAATTATTAGGATGCTAGTGTTGTTAGGATATATTTGGGTCATTATCTTGTTAGCATTTTGGGAATGACATAGGACATTGAATTTTATTATGCGTAAGGTTAACGTTAGTATTTTGGATATAAGTCGTGTTGTGCTAACGTATCTCAGGGAACATTTTTATAAAGAGATTAGCTACCACTGCACTGATAGATTCAGGAGCCACTCACTCCTTTATATCAGAGACCTTTGCTAATCACCTGGACATCAAGTCCATCGGTCTAGACTTGAACTTCTCAGTGACAGTCCCATCAGGGGAAGAGTTGTTAGCTACCAGTGTGATCAGGGATATCGATCTAGAACTACAGGGCCACCTAGTGTATGCAGATTTGATCGTTTTACCGATGCCAGAGTTCGATATCATTTTGGGTATGGACTGGCTGACTAAGAACAGAGTTCTAATCGATTTTCAGAAGAGGTCAGTGTTGGTCAGACCGCTCGGTATGGAGCAGTTTTTATTCGAGCCGGTTAGATGGAGAAGTTTTCCTCGTATGATTTCGTGCATGCAGGCGAGGAAATTACTTTCAAAGGGATGTCAGGCTTTCTTGGCCAGTGTTATAGCAGCGCCTGACGTGCCCACTCCTTCTATTTCGGAAGTGCCAGTAGTCAGTGAATTTCCAAGCGTCTTCCCAGACGACGTCGCAGGCCTTCCACCAGATCGAGAGGTGGAGTTTGCCATTGACCTCATGCCAGGTACAGTGCCCATCTCTAAGGCACCGTACAGATTAGCTCCAGCAGAGATGCTAGAACTCAAACAGCAGATTCAAGAACTCTTAGACAAGGAGTTTATCCGCCCGAGCTTCTCACCGTGGGGCGCACCAGTAGTCTTTGTGAAAAAGAAGGATGGGAGCATGAGACTGTGCATCGATTACCGTGAGTTGAACAAGGTAACGATCAAGAATAAGTACCCGTTGCCTAGGATCGAAGATTTGTTCGATCAGTTGCAGGGAGCTGTCGTGTTCTCCAAAATCGATCTTCGATCAGGGTATCACCAACTGAGAGTAAAGGATGCAGATGTGCATAAGACAGCTTTCAGGACCAGATACGGGCATTACGAGTTCTTAGTGATGCCGTTTGGATTGACCAATGCTCCAGCTATTTTCATGGATCTCATGAACCGAGTATTCCAGCCGTTCCTCGATCAGTTCGTCATAGTGTTCATTGACGATATCCTCATATACTCGAAGAGCCATGAGGAGCACGACCAGCACTTGAGGACAGTTTTGCAGACTTTGCAGAGCCGTAAGTTGTATGCAAAATTCAGTAAGTGCGAGTTCTGGTTGCAGAAAGTCGCGTTTTTGGGGCATATAGTGTCTAGTAGAGGGATTGAAGTGGATCCAGCCAAAGTGGCAGCTGTCAAGGAATGGGTAGAGCCAAAGAATGCATCAGAGATCCGCAGCTTTTTGGGTTTAGCGGGTTA